>NC_141703.1:117684521-118256651 GCF_971803275.1 Cyanistes caeruleus
TTTGTGGGATTTTTCTTGGATTTTGTGGACATTTGTGGACATTTTGTGGGATGTTGGTGGAACTTTGAGGGTCTTTTCTGTAATTTTGTGAGATTCTGCAGAGAATTGAGGAATTATCTGTGATTTTTCATGTATTTTGTAAGAATTTGTGGAGATTTGGTGGGATTTTTGTTGAAATTTGTAGAGTTTTGAGAAGATGTAGGGAATTTGGTGGGATTTTTGTGGAATTTGGTGGGCCTTTTCAAGGACTTTGTGTGGTTTTGAGGAGAGTTGAAGTATTTTGAGGAATTTTTCTTAGATTTTGTGGAAACTTGTGGAGGTTTTGTGTGATTTTTGTGGAATTTTGTGGGATATTGAGGCGATTTAGGGATCTTGAGGGATTTTTCATGTATTTTGTGGGAATTTGTGGAGATTTGGTGGGATTTTTTTTTAGAATTTGGTCGTGTTTTGAGAAGATTTCGGGACTGTTGTGGGATTTTTCCTGGAATTTTGTTGGATTTTGAGGAGATTTTGTGGGATGTTTGTGGAACTTTGAGGGTCTTTTCTGGAATTTTGTGAGATTCGGCAGAGAATTGAGGAATTATCTGTGATTTTTCATGTATTTTGTAAGAATTTGTGGAGATTTGGTGGGATTTTTGTGGAATTTGGTAGAGTTTTGGAATGATTTAGGTCATTTTGTGGGATATTTCTGGAATTTGGTAGGCCTTTTCAGGAATTTTGTAATATTTTGAAAAGATTTCGGGAATTTTGTGTTGTTTTTCTTGAATTTTGTGGGAAACTGTGGTGATATTATGGGGCGTTTCTGGAATTTGGTCGAGTTTTCAGAAGATTTAGGGATTTTTGTGGGACTTTTGTGGGATGTTCTGGGAATTGGTGGAGATTTTGTGGGACATTCCTGTGAATTGGTAGGGTTTTGAAATGATTTAGGGAATTTTGTGGGACTTGTCTGTAATTTTGTGGGGGTTTTTCTGGAATTGTGTGGGATTCTGAGGAGACTTGAAGAATGTTGAGGAATTTGTTTTAGATTTTGTGGGAATTTGTGGAGATTTGGTGGGATATTTTTCTGGAATTTGGTCGTGTTTTAGAAGAATTAGGGAATTTTGTGGGATTTTTCTTGGATTTTGTGGACATTTGTGGACATTTTGTGGGATGTTGGTGGAACTTTGAGCGTCTTTTCTGTAATTTTGTGAGATTCTGCAGAGAATTGAGGAATTATCTGTGATTTTTCATGTATTTTGTAAGAATTTGTGGAGATTTGGTGGGATTTTTGTTGAAATTTGTAGAGTTTTGAGAAGATGTAGGGAATTTGGTGGGATTTTTGTGGAATTTGGTGGGCCTTTTCAAGGACTTTGTGTGGTTTTGAGGAGAGTTGAAGTATTTTGAGGAATTTTTCTTAGATATTGTGGAAACTTGTGGAGGTTTTGTGTGATTTTTGTGGAATTTTGTGGGATATTGAGGCGATTTAGGGATCTTGAGGGATTTTTCATGTATTTTGTGGGAATTTGTGGAGATTTGGTGGGATTTTTTTTTAGAATTTGGTCATGTTTTGAGAAGATTTCGGGAATGTTGTGGGATTTTTCCTGGTATTTTGTTGTATTTTGAGGAGATTTTGCGGGATGTTTGTGGAATTTTGAGGGTCTTTTCTGGAATTTTGTGAGATTCGGCAGAGAATTGAGGAATTATCTGTGATTTTTCATGTATTTTGTAAGAATTTGTGGAGATTTGGTGGGATTTTTGTGGAATTTGGTAGAGTTTTGGAATGATTTAGGTCATTTTGTGGGATATTTCTGCAATTTGGTAGGGCTTTTCAGGAATTTTGTAGTATTTTGAAAAGATTTAGGGAATTTTGTGTTGTTTTTCTTGAATTTTGTGGGAAACTGTGGTGATTTTATGGGGCGTTTTTGGAATTTGGTCAAGATTTCAGAAGATTTAGGGATTTTTGTGGGATTTTTGTGGGATGTTCTGGGAATTGGCAGAGATTTTGTGGGACATTCCTGTGAATTGGTAGGGTTTTGAAATGATTTAGGGAATTTTGTGGGACTTGTCTGTAATTTTGTGGGGATTTTTCTGGAATTGTGTGGGATTCTGAGGAGACTTGAAGAATGTTGAGGAATTTGTTTTAGATTTTGTGGGAATTTGTGTAGATTCTGTGGGATTTTTGTGGAATTTGGTGGGCCTTTTCAAGGACTTTGTGTTGTTTTGAGGAGAGTTGAAGTATTTTGAGGAATTTTTCTTAGATTTTGTGGAAACTTGTGGAGGTTTTGTGTGATTTTTGTGGAATTTTGTGGGATATTGAGGCGATTTAGGGATCTTGAGGGATTTTTCATGTATTTTGTGGGAATTTGTGGAGATTTGGTGGGATATTTTTCTAGAATTTGGTCGTGTTTTAGAAGAATTAGGGAATTTTGTGGGATTTTTCTTGGATTTTGTGGACATTTGTTGACATTTTGTGGGATGTTGGTGGAACTTTGAGGGTCTTTTCTGGAATTTTGTGAGATTCTGCAGGGAATTGAGGAATTATCTGTGATTTTTCATGTATTTTGTAAGAATTTGTGGAGATTTGGTGGGATTTTTGTTGAAATTTGTAGAGTTTTGAGAAGATGTAGGGAATTTGGTGGGATTTTTGTGGAATTTGTTGGGCCTTTTCAAGGACTTTGTGTGGTTTTGAGGAGAGTTGAAGTATTTTGAGGAATTTTTCTTAGATTTTGTGGAAACTTGTGGAGGTTTTGTGTGATTTTTGTGGAATTTTGTGGGATAGTGAGGCGATTTAGGGATCTTGAGGGATTTTTCATGTATTTTGTGGGAATTTGTGGAGATTTGGTAGGATTTTTTTTTAGAATTTGGTCGTGTTTTGAGAAGATTTAGGGAATGTTGTGGGATTTTTCCTGGAATTTTGTTGGATTTTGAGGAGATTTTGTGGGATGTTTGTGGAACTTTGAGGGTCTTTTCTGGAATTTTGTGAGATTCGGCAGAGAATTGAGGAATTATCTGTGATTTTTCATGTATTTTGTAAGAATTTGTGGAGATTTGGTGGGATTTTTGTGGAATTTGGTAGAGTTTTGGAATGATTTAGGTCATTTTGTGGGATATTTCTGGAATTTGGTAGGGCTTTTCAGGAATTTTGTAGTATTTTGAAAAGATTTAGGGAATTTTGTGTTGTTTTTCTTGAATTTTGTGGGAAACTGTGGTGATTTTATGGGGCGTTTCTGGAATTTGGTCGAGTTTTCAGAAGATTTAGGGATTTTTGTGGGACTTTTGTGGGATGTTCTGGGAATTGGTGGAGATTTTGTGGGACATTCCTGTGAATTGGTAGGGTTTTGAAATGATTTAGGGAATTTTGTGGGACTTGTCTGGAATTTTGTGGGGATTTTTCTGGAATTGTGTGGGATTCTGAGGAGACTTGAAGAATTTTGAGGAATTTGTTTTAGATTTTGTGGGAATTTGTGTAGATTCTGTGGGATTTTTGTGGAATTTGGTGGGCCTTTTCAAGGACTTTGTGTGGTTTTGAGGAGAGTTGAAGTATTTTGAGGAATTTTTCTTAGATTTTGTGGAAACTTGTGGAGGTTTTGTGTGATTTTTGTGGAATTTTGTGGGATATTGAGGCGATTTAGGGATCTTGAGGGATTTTTCATGTATTTTGTGGGAATTTGTGGAGATTTGGTAGGATTTTTTTTTAGAATTTGGTCGTGTTTTGAGAAGATTTAGGGAATGTTGTGGGATTTTTCCTGGAATTTTGTTGGATTTTGAGGAGATTTTGTGGGATGTTGGTGGAACTTTGAGGGTCTTTTCTGGAATTTTGTGAGATTCTGCAGGGAATTGAGGAATTATCTGTGATTTTTCATGTATTTTGTAAGAATTTGTGGAGATTTGGTGGGATTTTTGTTGAAATTTGTAGAGTTTTGAGAAGATGTAGGGAATTTGGTGGGATTTTTGTGGAATTTGGTGGGCCTTTTCAAGGACTTTGTGTGGTTTTGAGGAGAGTTGAAGTATTTTGAGGAATTTTTCTTAGATTTTGTGGAAACTTGTGGAGGTTTTGTGTGATTTTTGTGGAATTTTGTGGGATAGTGAGGCGATTTAGGGATCTTGAGGGATTTTTCATGTATTTTGTGGGAATTTGTGGAGATTTGGTAGGATTTTTTTTTAGAATTTGGTCGTGTTTTGAGAAGATTTAGGGAATGTTGTGGGATTTTTCCTGGAATTTTGTTGGATTTTGAGGAGATTTTGTGGGATGTTTGTGGAACTTTGAGGGTCTTTTCTGGAATTTTGTGAGATTCGGCAGAGAATTGAGGAATTATCTGTGATTTTTCATGTATTTTGTAAGAATTTGTGGAGATTTGGTGGGATTTTTGTGGAATTTGGTAGAGTTTTGGAATGATTTAGGTCATTTTGTGGGATATTTCTGGAATTTGGTAGGGCTTTTCAGGAATTTTGTAGTATTTTGAAAAGATTTAGGGAATTTTGTGTTGTTTTTCTTGAATTTTGTGGGAAACTGTGGTGATTTTATGGGGCGTTTCTGGAATTTGGTCGAGTTTTCAGAAGATTTAGGGATTTTTGTGGGACTTTTGTGGGATGTTCTGGGAATTGGTGGAGATTTTGTGGGACATTCCTGTGAATTGGTAGGGTTTTGAAATGATTTAGGGAATTTTGTGGGACTTGTCTGGAATTTTGTGGGGATTTTTCTGGAATTGTGTGGGATTCTGAGGAGACTTGAAGAATTTTGAGGAATTTGTTTTAGATTTTGTGGGAATTTGTGTAGATTCTGTGGGATTTTTGTGGAATTTGGTGGGCCTTTTCAAGGACTTTGTGTGGTTTTGAGGAGAGTTGAAGTATTTTGAGGAATTTTTCTTAGATTTTGTGGAAACTTGTGGAGGTTTTGTGTGATTTTTGTGGAATTTTGTGGGATATTGAGGCGATTTAGGGATCTTGAGGGATTTTTCATGTATTTTGTGGGAATTTGTGGAGATTTGGTAGGATTTTTTTTTAGAATTTGGTCGTGTTTTGAGAAGATTTAGGGAATGTTGTGGGATTTTTCCTGGAATTTTGTTGGATTTTGAGGAGATTTTGTGGGATGTTTGTGGAACTTTGAGGGTCTTTTCTGGAATTTTGTGAGATTCGGCAGAGAATTGAGGAATTATCTGTGATTTTTCATGTATTTTGTAAGAATTTGTGGAGATTTGGTGGGATTTTTGTGGAATTTGGTAGAGTTTTGGAATGATTTAGGTCATTTTGTGGGATATTTCTGGAATTTGGTAGGGCTTTTCAGGAATTTTGTAGTATTTTGAAAAGATTTAGGGAATTTTGTGTTGTTTTTCTTGAATTTTGTGGGAAACTGTGGTGATATTATGGGGCGTTTCTGGAATTTGGTCGAGTTTTCAGAAGATTTAGGGATTTTTGTGGGACTTTTGTGGGATGTTCTGGGAATTGGTGGAGATTTTGTGGGACATTCCTGTGAATTGGTAGGGTTTTGAAATGATTTAGGGAATTTTGTGGGACTTGTCTGTAATTTTGTGGGGGTTTTTCTGGAATTGTGTGGGATTCTGAGGAGACTTGAAGAATGTTGAGGAATTTGTTTTAGATTTTGAGGGAATTTGTGGAGATTCTGTGGGATTTTTGTGGAATTTGGTGGGCCTTTTCAAGGACTTTGTGTGGTTTTGAGGAGAGTTGAAGTATTTTGAGGAATTTTTCTTAGATTTTGTGGAAACTTGTGGAGGTTTTGTGTGATTTTTGTGGAATTTTGTGGGATATTGAGGCGATTTAGGGATCTTGAGGGATTTTTCATGTATTTTGTGGGAATTTGTGGAGATTTGGTAGGATTTTTTTTTAGAATTTGGTCGTGTTTTGAGAAGATTTAGGGAATGTTGTGGGATTTTTCCTGGAATTTTGTTGGATTTTGAGGAGATTTTGTGGGATGTTTGTGGAACTTTGAGGGTCTTTTCTGGAATTTTGTGAGATTCGGCAGAGAATTGAGGAATTATCTGTGATTTTTCATGTATTTTGTAAGAATTTGTGGAGATTTGGTGGGATTTTTGTGGAATTTGGTAGAGTTTTGGAATGATTTAGGTCATTTTGTGGGATATTTCTGGAATTTGGTAGGCCTTTTCAGGAATTTTGTAGTATTTTGAAAAGATTTAGGGAATTTTGTGTTGTTTTTCTTGAATTTTGTGGGAAACTGTGGTGATTTTATGGGGCGTTTCTGGAATTTGGTCGAGTTTTCAGAAGATTTAGGGATTTTTGTGGGATTTTTGTGGGATGTTCTGGGAATCGGTGGAGATTTTGTGGGACATTCCTGTGAATTGGTAGGGTTTTGAAATGATTTAGGGAATTTTGTGGGACTTGTCTGTAATTTTGTGGGGGTTTTTCTGGAATTGTGTGGGATTCTGAGGAGACTTGAAGAATGTTGAGGAATTTGTTTTAGATTTTGTGGGAATTTGTGGAGATTCTGTGGGATTTTTGTGGAATTTGGTGGGCCTTTTCAAGGACTTTGTGTGGTTTTGAGGAGAGTTGAAGTATTTTGAGGAATTTTTCTTAGATTTTGTGGAAACTTGTGGAGGTTTTGTGTGATTTTTGTGGAATTTTGTGGGATATTGAGGCGATTTAGGGATCTTGAGGGATTTTTCATGTATTTTGTGGGAATTTGTGGAGATTTGGTGGGATATTTTTCTAGAATTTGGTCGTGTTTTAGAAGAATTAGGGAATTTTGTGGGATTTTTCTTGGATTTTGTGGACATTTGTGGACATTTTGTGGGATGTTGGTGGAACTTTGAGGGTCTTTTCTGGAATTTTGTGAGATTCGGCAGAGAATTGAGGAATTATCTGTGATTTTTCATGTATTTTGTAAGAATTTGTGGAGATTTGGTGGGATTTTTGTGGAATTTGGTAGAGTTTTGGAATGATTTAGGTCATTTTGTGGGATATTTCTGGACTTTGGTGGGGCTCTTCAAAAATTTTGTAGTATTTTGAAAAGATTTAGGGAATTTTGTGGTGTTTTTCTTGAATTTTGTGGGAAACTGTGGTGATATTATGGGGCGTTTCTGGAATTTGGTCGAGTTTTCAGAAGATTTAGGGATTTTTGTGGGACTTTTGTGGGATGTTCTGGGAATTGGTGGAGATTTTGTGGGACATTCCTGTGAATTGGTAGGGTTTTGAAATGATTTAGGGAATTTTGTGGGACTTGTCTGTAATTTTGTGGGGGTTTTTCTGGAATTGTGTGGGATTCTGAGGAGACTTGAAGAATGTTGAGGAATTTGTTTTAGATTTTGAGGGAATTTGTGGAGATTTGGTGGGATATTTTTCTAGAATTTGGTCGTGTTTTAGAAGAATTAGGGAATTTTGTGGGATTTTTCTTGGATTTTGTGGACATTTGTGGACATTTTGTGGGATGTTGGTGGAACTTTGAGGGTCTTTTCTGGAATTTTGTGAGATTCGGCAGAGAATTGAGGAATTATCTGTGATTTTTCATGTATTTTGTAAGAATTTGTGGAGATTTGGTGGGATTTTTGTTGAAATTTGTAGAGTTTTGAGAAGATGTAGGGAATTTGGTGGGATTTTTGTGGAATTTGGTGGGCCTTTTCAAGGACTTTGTGTGGTTTTGAGGAGAGTTGAAGTATTTTGAGGAATTTTTCTTAGATTTTGTGGAAACTTGTGGAGGTTTTGTGTGATTTTTGTGGAATTTTGTGGGATAGTGAGGCGATTTAGGGATCTTGAGGGATTTTTCATGTATTTTGTGGGAATTTGTGGAGATTTGGTGGGATTTTTTTTTAGAATTTGGTCGTGTTTTGAGAAGATTTAGGGAATGTTGTGGGATTTTTCCTGGAATTTTGTTGGATTTTGAGGAGATTTTGTGGGATGTTTGTGGAATTTTGAGGGTCTTTTCTGGAATTTTGTGAGATTCGGCAGAGAATTGAGGAATTATCTGTGATTTTTCATGTATTTTGTAAGAATTTGTGGAGATTTGGTGGGATTTTTGTGGAATTTGGTAGAGTTTTGGAATGATTTAGGTCATTTTGTGGGATATTTCTGGACTTTGGTGGGGCTTTTCAAGAATTTTGTAGTATTTTGAAAAGATTTAGGGAATTTTGTGTTGTTTTTCTTGAATTTTGTGGGAAACTGTGGTGATATTATGGGGCGTTTCTGGAATTTGGTCGAGTTTTCAGAAGATTTAGGGATTTTTGTGGGACTTTTGTGGGATGTTCTGGGAATCGGTGGAGATTTTGTGGGACATTCCTGTGAATTGGTAGGGTTTTGAAATGATTTAGGGAATTTTGTGGGACTTGTCTGGAATTTTGTGGGGATTTTTCTGGAATTGTGTGGGATTCTGAGGAGACTTGAAGAATGTTGAGGAATTTGTTTTAGATTTTGTGGGAATTTGTGGAGATTCTGTGGGATTTTTGTGGAATTTGGTGGGCCTTTTCAAGGACTTTGTGTGGTTTTGAGGAGAGTTGAAGTATTTTGAGGAATTTTTCTTAGATTTTGTGGAAACTTGTGGAGGTTTTGTGTGATTTTTGTGGAATTTTGTGGGATAGTGAGGCGATTTAGGGATCTTGAGGGATTTTTCATGTATTTTGTGGGAATTTGTGGAGATTTGGTGGGATTTTTTTTTAGAATTTGGTCATGTTTTGAGAAGATTTAGGGAATGTTGTGGGATTTTTCCTGGAATTTTGTTGGATTTTGAGGAGATTTTGTGGGATGGTTGTGGAATTTTGAGGGTCTTTTCTGGAATTTTGTGAGATTCGGCAGAGAATTGAGGAATTATCTGTGATTTTTCATGTATTTTGTAAGAATTTGTGGAGATTTGGTGGGATTTTTGTGGAATTTGGTAGAGTTTTGGAATGATTTAGGTCATTTTGTGGGATATTTCTGGACTTTGGTGGGGCTCTTCAAAAATTTTGTAGTATTTTGAAAAGATTTAGGGAATTTTGTGGTGTTTTTCTTGAATTTTGTGGGAAACTGTGGTGATTTTATGGGGCGTTTCTGGAATTTGGTCGAGTTTTCAGAAGATTTAGGGATTTTTGTGGGACTTTTGTGGGATGTTCTGGGAATCGGTGGAGATTTTGTGGGACATTCCTGTGAATTGGTAGGGTTTTGAAATGATTTAGGGAATTTTGTGGGACTTGTCTGGAATTTTGTGGGGATTTTTCTGGAATTGTGTGGGATTCTGAGGAGACTTGAAGAATGTTGAGGAATTTGTTTTAGATTTTGTGGGAATTTGTGGAGATTCTGTGGGATTTTTGTGGAATTTGGTGGGCCTTTTCAAGGACTTTGTGTGGTTTTGAGGAGAGTTGAAGTATTTTGAGGAATTTTTCTTAGATTTTGTGGAAACTTGTGGAGGTTTTGTGTGATTTTTGTGGAATTTTGTGGGATATTGAGGCGATTTAGGGATCTTGAGGGATTTTTCATGTATTTTGTGGGAATTTGTGGAGATTTGGTGGGATTTTGTTTTAGAATTTGGTCATGTTTTGAGAAGATTTAGGGAATGTTGTGGGATTTTTCCTGGTATTTTGTTGTATTTTGAGGAGATTTTGCGGGATGTTTGTGGAATTTTGAGGGTCTTTTCTGGAATTTTGTGAGATTCGGCAGAGAATTGAGGAATTATCTGTGATTTTTCATGTATTTTGTAAGAATTTGTGGAGATTTGGTGGGATTTTTGTGGAATTTGGTAGAGTTTTGGAATGATTTAGGTCATTTTGTGGGATATTTCTGGAATTTGGTAGGGCTTTTCAGGAATTTTGTAGTATTTTGAAAAGATTTAGGGAATTTTGTGTTGTTTTTCTTGAATTTTGTGGGAAACTGTGGTGATTTTATGGGGCGTTTCTGGAATTTGGTCAAGTTTTCAGAAGATTTAGGGATTTTTGTGGGATTTTTGTGGGATGTTCTGGGAATCGGTGGAGATTTTGTGGGACATTCCTGTGAATTGGTAGGGTTTTGAAATGATTTAGGGAATTTTGTGGGACTTGTCTGTAATTTTGTGGGGGTTTTTCTGGAATTGTGTGGGATTCTGAGGAGACTTGAAGAATGTTGAGGAATTTGTTTTAGATTTTGTGGGAATTTTTGGAGATTCTGTGGGATTTTTGTGGAATTTGGTGGGCCTTTTCAAGGACTTTGTGTGGTTTTGAGGAGAGTTGAAGTATTTTGAGGAATTTTTCTTAGATTTTGTGGAAACTTGTGGAGGTTTTGTGTGATTTTTGTGGAATTTTGTGGGATATTGAGGCGATTTAGGGATCTTGAGGGATTTGTTCATGTATTTTGTGGGAATTTGTGGAGATTTGGTGGGATATTTTTCTAGAATTTGGTCGTGTTTTAGAAGAATTAGGGAATTTTGTGTGATTTTTCTTGGATTTTGTGGACATTTGTGGACATTTTGTGGGATGTTGGTGGAACTTTGAGGGTCTTTTCTGGAATTTTGTGAGATTCGGCAGAGAATTGAGGAATTATCTGTGATTTTTCATGTATTTTGTAAGAATTTGTGGAGATTTGGTGGGATTTTTGTGGAATTTGGTAGAGTTTTGGAATGATTTAGGTCATTTTGTGGGATATTTCTGGACTTTGGTGGGGCTCTTCAAAAATTTTGTAGTATTTTGAAAAGATTTAGGGAATTTTGTGGTGTTTTTCTTGAATTTTGTGGGAAACTGTGGTGATATTATGGGGCGTTTCTGGAATTTGGTCGAGTTTTCAGAAGATTTAGGGATTTTTGTGGGACTTTTGTGGGATGTTCTGGGAATTGGTGGAGATTTTGTGGGACATTCCTGTGAATTGGTAGGGTTTTGAAATGATTTAGGGAATTTTGTGGGACTTGTCTGTAATTTTGTGGGGGTTTTTCTGGAATTGTGTGGGATTCTGAGGAGACTTGAAGAATGTTGAGGAATTTGTTTTAGATTTTGAGGGAATTTGTGGAGATTTGGTGGGATATTTTTCTAGAATTTGGTCGTGTTTTAGAAGAATTAGGGAATTTTGTGGGATTTTTCTTGGATTTTGTGGACATTTGTGGACATTTTGTGGGATGTTGGTGGAACTTTGAGGGTCTTTTCTGGAATTTTGTGAGATTCGGCAGAGAATTGAGGAATTATCTGTGATTTTTCATGTATTTTGTAAGAATTTGTGGAGATTTGGTGGGATTTTTGTTGAAATTTGTAGAGTTTTGAGAAGATGTAGGGAATTTGGTGGGATTTTTGTGGAATTTGGTGGGCCTTTTCAAGGACTTTGTGTGGTTTTGAGGAGAGTTGAAGTATTTTGAGGAATTTTTCTTAGATTTTGTGGAAACTTGTGGAGGTTTTGTGTGATTTTTGTGGAATTTTGTGGGATAGTGAGGCGATTTAGGGATCTTGAGGGATTTTTCATGTATTTTGTGGGAATTTGTGGAGATTTGGTGGGATTTTTTTTTAGAATTTGGTCGTGTTTTGAGAAGATTTAGGGAATGTTGTGGGATTTTTCCTGGAATTTTGTTGGATTTTGAGGAGATTTTGTGGGATGTTTGTGGAATTTTGAGGGTCTTTTCTGGAATTTTGTGAGATTCGGCAGAGAATTGAGGAATTATCTGTGATTTTTCATGTATTTTGTAAGAATTTGTGGAGATTTGGTGGGATTTTTGTGGAATTTGGTAGAGTTTTGGAATGATTTAGGTCATTTTGTGGGATATTTCTGGACTTTGGTGGGGCTTTTCAAGAATTTTGTAGTATTTTGAAAAGATTTAGGGAATTTTGTGTTGTTTTTCTTGAATTTTGTGGGAAACTGTGGTGATATTATGGGGCGTTTCTGGAATTTGGTCGAGTTTTCAGAAGATTTAGGGATTTTTGTGGGACTTTTGTGGGATGTTCTGGGAATCGGTGGAGATTTTGTGGGACATTCCTGTGAATTGGTAGGGTTTTGAAATGATTTAGGGAATTTTGTGGGACTTGTCTGGAATTTTGTGGGGATTTTTCTGGAATTGTGTGGGATTCTGAGGAGACTTGAAGAATGTTGAGGAATTTGTTTTAGATTTTGTGGGAATTTGTGGAGATTCTGTGGGATTTTTGTGGAATTTGGTGGGCCTTTTCAAGGACTTTGTGTGGTTTTGAGGAGAGTTGAAGTATTTTGAGGAATTTTTCTTAGATTTTGTGGAAACTTGTGGAGGTTTTGTGTGATTTTTGTGGAATTTTGTGGGATAGTGAGGCGATTTAGGGATCTTGAGGGATTTTTCATGTATTTTGTGGGAATTTGTGGAGATTTGGTGGGATTTTTTTTTAGAATTTGGTCATGTTTTGAGAAGATTTAGGGAATGTTGTGGGATTTTTCCTGGAATTTTGTTGGATTTTGAGGAGATTTTGTGGGATGGTTGTGGAATTTTGAGGGTCTTTTCTGGAATTTTGTGAGATTCGGCAGAGAATTGAGGAATTATCTGTGATTTTTCATGTATTTTGTAAGAATTTGTGGAGATTTGGTGGGATTTTTGTGGAATTTGGTAGAGTTTTGGAATGATTTAGGTCATTTTGTGGGATATTTCTGGACTTTGGTGGGGCTCTTCAAAAATTTTGTAGTATTTTGAAAAGATTTAGGGAATTTTGTGGTGTTTTTCTTGAATTTTGTGGGAAACTGTGGTGATTTTATGGGGCGTTTCTGGAATTTGGTCGAGTTTTCAGAAGATTTAGGGATTTTTGTGGGACTTTTGTGGGATGTTCTGGGAATCGGTGGAGATTTTGTGGGACATTCCTGTGAATTGGTAGGGTTTTGAAATGATTTAGGGAATTTTGTGGGACTTGTCT
Organism: Cyanistes caeruleus; assembly: GCF_971803275.1. NCBI lineage: Eukaryota > Metazoa > Chordata > Aves > Passeriformes > Paridae > Cyanistes > Cyanistes caeruleus. The sequence continues at coordinate 117,697,256 of NC_141703.1, forward strand.
GGAATTTTGTGGGGATTTTTCTGGAATTGTGTGGGATTCTGAGGAGACTTGAAGAATGTTGAGGAATTTGTTTTAGATTTTGAGGGAATTTGTGGAGATTTGGTGGGATATTTTTCTAGAATTTGGTCGTGTTTTAGAAGAATTAGGGAATTTTGTGGGATTTTTCTTGGATTTTGTGGACATTTGTGGACATTTTGTGGGATGTTGGTGGAACTTTGAGCGTCTTTTCCGTAATTTTGTGAGATTCTGCAGAGAATTGAGGAATTATCTGTGATTTTTCATGTATTTTGTAAGAATTTGTGGAGATTTGGTGGGATTTTTGTTGAAATTTGTAGAGTTTTGAGAAGATGTAGGGAATTTGGTGGGATTTTTGTGGAATTTGGTGGGCCTTTTCAAGGACTTTGTGTGGTTTTGAGGAGAGTTGAAGTATTTTGAGGAATTTTTCTTAGATTTTGTGGAAACTTGTGGAGGTTTTGTGTGATTTTTGTGGAATTTTGTGGGATATTGAGGCGATTTAGGGATCTTGAGGGATTTTTCATGTATTTTGTGGGAATTTGTGGAGATTTGGTGGGATATTTTTCTAGAATTTGGTCATGTTTTAGAAGAATTAGGGAATTTTGTGGGATTTTTCTTGGATTTTGTGGACATTTTGTGGGATGTTGGTGGAACTTTGAGGGTCTTTTCTGGAATTTTGTGAGATTCTGCAGGGAATTGAGGAATTATCTGTGATTTTTCATGTATTTTGTAAGAATTTGTGGAGATTTGGTGGGATTTTTGTTGAAATTTGTAGAGTTTTGAGAAGATGTAGGGAATTTGGTGGGATTTTTGTGGAATTTGGTGGGCCTTTTCAATGACTTTGTGTGGTTTTGAGGAGAGTTGAAGTATTTTGAGGAATTTTTCTTAGATTTTGTGGAAACTTGTGGAGGTTTTGTGTGATTTTTGTGGAATTTTGTGGGATAGTGAGGCGATTTAGGGATCTTGAGGGATTTTTCATGTATTTTGTGGGAATTTGTGGAGATTTGGTGGGATATTTTTCTAGAATTTGGTCATGTTTTAGAAGAATTAGGGAATTTTGTGGGATTTTTCTTGGATTTTGTGGACATTTTGTGGGATGTTGGTGGAACTTTGAGGGTCTTTTCTGGAATTTTGTGAGATTCTGCAGGGAATTGAGGAATTATCTGTGATTTTTCATGTATTTTGTAAGAATTTGTGGAGATTTGGTGGGATTTTTGTTGAAATTTGTAGAGTTTTGAGAAGATGTAGGGAATTTGGTGGGATTTTTGTGGAATTTGGTGGGCCTTTTCAAGGACTTTGTGTGGTTTTGAGGAGAGTTGAAGTATTTTGAGGAATTTTTCTTAGATTTTGTGGAAACTTGTGGAGGTTTTGTGTGATTTTTGTGGAATTTTGTGGGATATTGAGGCGATTTAGGGATCTTGAGGGATTTTTCATGTATTTTGTGGGAATTTGTGGAGATTTGGTGGGATTTTGTTTTAGAATTTGGTCATGTTTTGAGAAGATTTCGGGAATGTTGTGGGATTTTTCCTGGTATTTTGTTGTATTTTGAGGAGATTTTGCGGGATGTTTGTGGAATTTTGAGGGTCTTTTCTGGAATTTTGTGAGATTCGGCAGAGAATTGAGGAATTATCTGTGATTTTTCATGTATTTTGTAAGAATTTGTGGAGATTTGGTGGGATTTTTGTGGAATTTGGTAGAGTTTTGGAATGATTTAGGTCATTTTGTGGGATATTTCTGGAATTTGGTAGGGCTTTTCAGGAATTTTGTAGTATTTTGAAAAGATTTAGGGAATTTTGTGTTGTTTTTCTTGAATTTTGTGGGAAACTGTGGTGATTTTATGGGGCGTTTCTGGAATTTGGTCGAGTTTTCAGAAGATTTAGGGATTTTTGTGGGATTTTTGTGGGATGTTCTGGGAATCGGTGGAGATTTTGTGGGACATTCCTGTGAATTGGTAGGGTTTTGAAATGATTTAGGGAATTTTGTGGGACTTGTCTGTAATTTTGTGGGGGTTTTTCTGGAATTGTGTGGGATTCTGAGGAGACTTGAAGAATGTTGAGGAATTTGTTTTAGATTTTGTGGGAATTTGTGGAGATTCTGTGGGATTTTTGTGGAATTTGGTGGGCCTTTTCAAGGACTTTGTGTGGTTTTGAGGAGAGTTGAAGTATTTTGAGGAATTTTTCTTAGATTTTGTGGAAACTTGTGGAGGTTTTGTGTGATTTTTGTGGAATTTTGTGGGATATTGAGGCGATTTAGGGATCTTGAGGGATTTGTTCATGTATTTTGTGGGAATTTGTGGAGATTTGGTGGGATATTTTTCTAGAATTTGGTCGTGTTTTAGAAGAATTAGGGAATTTTGTGGGATTTTTCTTGGATTTTGTGGACATTTGTGGACATTTTGTGGGATGTTGGTGGAACTTTGAGCGTCTTTTCTGGAATTTTGTGAGATTCGGCAGAGAATTGAGGAATTATCTGTGATTTTTCATGTATTTTGTAAGAATTTGTGGAGATTTGGTGGGATTTTTGTTGAAATTGGTAGAGTTTTGGAATGATTTAGGTCATTTTGTGGGATATTTCTGGAATTTGGTAGGGCTTTTCAGGAATTTTGTAGTATTTTGAAAAGATTTAGGGAATTTTGTGTTTTCTTGAATTTGGTGGGAAACTGTGGTGATTTTATGGGGCGTTTCTGGAATTTGGTCGAGTTTTCAGAAGATTTAGGGATTTTTGTGGGATTTTTGTGGGATGTTCTGGGAATCGGTGGAGATTTTGTGGGACATTCCTGTGAATTGGTAGGGTTTTGAAATGATTTAGGGAATTTTGTGGGACTTGTCTGGAATTTTGTGGGGATTTTTCTGGAATTGTGTGGGATTCTGAGGAGACTTGAAGAATGTTGAGGAATTTGTTTTAGATTTTGAGGGAATTTGTGGAGATTTGGTGGGATATTTTTCTAGAATTTGGTCGTGTTTTAGAAGAATTAGGGAATTTTGTGGGATTTTTCTTGGATTTTGTGGACATTTGTGGACATTTTGTGGGATGTTGGTGGAACTTTGAGCGTCTTTTCCGTAATTTTGTGAGATTCTGCAGAGAATTGAGGAATTATCTGTGATTTTTCATGTATTTTGTAAGAATTTGTGGAGATTTGGTGGGATTTTTGTTGAAATTTGTAGAGTTTTGAGAAGATGTAGGGAATTTGGTGGGATTTTTGTGGAATTTGTTGGGCCTTTTCAAGGACTTTGTGTGGTTTTGAGGAGAGTTGAAGTATTTTGAGGAATTTTTCTTAGATTTTGTGGAAACTTGTGGAGGTTTTGTGTGATTTTTGTGGAATTTTGTGGGATAGTGAGGCGATTTAGGGATCTTGAGGGATTTTTCATGTATTTTGTGGGAATTTGTGGAGATTTGGTGGGATTTTGTTTTAGAATTTGGTCATGTTTTGAGAAGATTTAGGGAATGTTGTGGGATTTTTCCTGGAATTTTGTTGGATTTTGAGGAGATTTTGTGGGCTGGTTGTGGAATTTTGAGGGTCTTTTCTGGAATTTTGTGAGATTCGGCAGAGAATTGAGGAATTATCTGTGATTTTTCATGTATTTTGTAAGAATTTGTGGAGATTTGGTGGGATTTTTGTGGAATTTGGTAGAGTTTTGGAATGATTTAGGTCATTTTGTGGGATATTTCTGGAATTTGGTAGGGCTTTTCAGGAATTTTGTAGTATTTTGAAAAGATTTAGGGAATTTTGTGTTTTCTTGAATTTTGTGGGAAACTGTGCTGATTTTATGGGGCGTTTCTGGAATTTGGTCGAGTTTTCAGAAGATTTAGGGATTTTTGTGGGATTTTTGTGGGATGTTCTGGGAATCGGTGGAGATTTTGTGGGACATTCCTGTGAATTGGTAGGGTTTTGAAATGATTTAGGGAATTTTGTGGGACTTGTCTGTAATTCTGTGGGGGTTTTTCTGGAATTGTGTGGGATTCTGAGGAGACTTGAAGAATGTTGAGGAATTTGTTTTAGATTTTGTGGGAATTTGTGGAGATTCTGTGGGATTTTTGTGGAATTTGGTGGGCCTTTTCAAGGACTTTGTGTGGTTTTGAGGAGAGTTGAAGTATTTTGAGGAATTTTTCTTAGATTTTGTGGAAACTTGTGGAGGTTTTGTGTGATTTTTGTGGAATTTTGTGGGATATTGAGGCGATTTAGGGATCTTGAGGGATTTGTTCATGTATTTTGTGGGAATTTGTGGAGATTTGGTGGGATATTTTTCTAGAATTTGGTCGTGTTTTAGAAGAATTAGGGAATTTTGTGGGATTTTTCTTGGATTTTGTGGACATTTTGTGGGATGTTTGTGGAACTTTGAGGGTTTTTTCTGGAATTTTGTGAGATTCTGCAGGGAATTGAGGAATTATCTGTGATTTTTCATGTATTTTGTAAGAATTTGTGGAGATTTGGTGGGATTTTTGTTGAAATTTGTAGAGTTTTGAGAAGATGTAGGGAATTTGGTGGGCTTTTTGTGGAATTTGGTGGGCCTTTTCAAGGACTTTGTGTGGTTTTGAGGAGAGTTGAAGTATTTTGAGGAATTTTTCTTAGATTTTGTGGAAACTTGTGGAGGTTTTGTGTGATTTTTGTGGAATTTTGTGGGATATTGAGGCGATTTAGGGATCTTGAGGGATTTTTCATGTATTTTGTGGGAATTTGTGGAGATTTGGTGGGATTTTTTTTTAGAATTTGGTCATGTTTTGAGAAGATTTAGGGAATGTTGTGGGATTTTTCCTGGAATTTTGTTGGATTTTGAGGAGATTTTGTGGGATGTTTGTGGAATTTTGAGGGTCTTTTCTGGAATTTTGTGAGATTCGGCAGAGAATTGAGGAATTATCTGTGATTTTTCATGTATTTTGTAAGAATTTGTGGAGATTTGGTGGGATTTTTGTGGAATTTGGTAGAGTTTTGGAATGATTTAGGTCATTTTGTGGGATATTTCTGGAATTTGGTAGGGCTTTTCAGGAATTTTGTAGTATTTTGAAAAGATTTAGGGAATTTTGTGTTGTTTTTCTTGAATTTTGTGGGAAACTGTGGTGATTTTATGGGGCGTTTCTGGAATTTGGTCGAGTTTTCAGAAGATTTAGGGATTTTTGTGGGATTTTTGTGGGATGTTCTGGGAATCGGTGGAGATTTTGTGGGACATTCCTGTGAATTGGTAGGGTTTTGAAATGATTTAGGGAATTTTGTGGGACTTGTCTGTAATTTTGTGGGGATTTTTCTGGAATTGTGTGGGATTCTGAGGAGACTTGAAGAATGTTGAGGAATTTGTTTTAGATTTTGTGGGAATTTGTGTAGATTCTGTGGGATTTTTGTGGAATTTGGTGGGCCTTTTCAAGGACTTTTTGTGGTTTTGAGGAGAGTTGAAGTATTTTGAGGAATTTTTCTTAGATTTTGTGGAAACTTGTGGAGGTTTTGTGTGATTTTTGTGGAATTTTGTGGGATAGTGAGGCGATTTAGGGATCTTGCGGGATTTTTCATGGATTTTGTGGGAATTTGTGGAGATTTGGTGGGATATTTTTCTAGAATTTGGTCGTGTTTTAGAAGAATTAGGGAATTTTGTGGGATTTTTCTTGGATTTTGTGGACATTTTGTGGGATGTTTGTGGAACTTTGAGGGTTTTTTCTGGAATTTTGTGAGATTCTGCAGGGAATTGAGGAATTATCTGTGATTTTTCTTGTATTTTGTAAGAATTTGTGGAGATTTGGTGGGATTTTTGTTGAAATTTGTAGAGTTTTGAGAAGATGTAGGGAATTTGGTGGGATTTTTGTGGAATTTGGTGGGCCTTTTCAAGGACTTTGTGTGGTTTTGAGGAGAGTTGAAGTATTTTGAGGAATTTTTCTTAGATTTTGTGGAAACTTGTGGAGGTTTTGTGTGATTTTTGTGGAATTTTGTGGGATAGTGAGGCGATTTAGGGATCTTGAGGGATTTTTCATGTATTTTGTGGGAATTTGTGGAGATTTGGTAGGATTTTTTTTTAGAATTTGGTCGTGTTTTGAAAAGATTTAGGGAATGTTGTGGGATTTTTCCTGGAATTTTGTGTGATTTTGAGGAGATTTTGTGGGATGTTTGTGGAATTTTGAGGGTCTTTTCTGGAATTTTGTGAGATTCGGCAGAGAATTGAGGAATTATCTGTGATTTTTCATGTATTTTGTAAGAATTTGTGGAGATTTGGTGGGATTTTTGTGGAATTTGGTAGAGTTTTGGAATGATTTAGGTCATTTTGTGGGATATTTCTGGAATTTGGTAGGGCTTTTCAGGAATTTTGTTGTATTTTGAAAAGATTTAGGGAATTTTGTGTTGTTTTTCTTGAATTTTGTGGGAAACTGTGGTGATTTTATGGGGCGTTTCTGGAATTTGGTCAAGATTTCAGAAGATTTAGGGATTTTTGTGGGATTTTTGTGGGATGTTCTGGGAATTGGCAGAGATTTTGTGGGACATTCCTGTGAATTGGTAGGGTTTTGAAATGATTTAGGGAATTTTGTGGGACTTGTCTGTAATTTTGTGGGGGTTTTTCTGGAATTGTGTGGGATTCTGAGGAGACTTGAAGAATGTTGAGGAATTTGTTTTAGATTTTGTGGGAATTTTTGGAGATTCTGTGGGATTTTTGTGGAATTTGGTGGGCCTTTTCAAGGACTTTGTGTGGTTTTGAGGAGAGTTGAAGTATTTTGAGGAATTTTTCTTAGATTTTGTGGAAACTTGTGGAGGTTTTGTGTGATTTTTGTGGAATTTTGTGGGATATTGAGGCGATTTAGGGATCTTGAGGGATTTGTTCATGTATTTTGTGGGAATTTGTGGAGATTTGGTGGGATATTTTTCTAGAATTTGGTCGTGTTTTAGAAGAATTAGGGAATTTTGTGGGATTTTTCTTGGATTTTGTGGACATTTGTGGACATTTTGTGGGATGTTGGTGGAACTTTGAGCGTCTTTTCTGGAATTTTGTGAGATTCGGCAGAGAATTGAGGAATTATCTGTGATTTTTCATGTATTTTGTAAGAATTTGTGGAGATTTGGTGGGATTTTTGTTGAAATTGGTAGAGTTTTGGAATGATTTAGGTCATTTTGTGGGATATTTCTGGAATTTGGTAGGGCTTTTCAGGAATTTTGTAGTATTTTGAAAAGATTTAGGGAATTTTGTGTTTTCTTGAATTTGGTGGGAAACTGTGGTGATTTTATGGGGCGTTTCTGGAATTTGGTCGAGTTTTCAGAAGATTTAGGGATTTTTGTGGGATTTTTGTGGGATGTTCTGGGAATCGGTGGAGATTTTGTGGGACATTCCTGTGAATTGGTAGGGTTTTGAAATGATTTAGGGAATTTTGTGGGACTTGTCTGGAATTTTGTGGGGATTTTTCTGGAATTGTGTGGGATTCTGAGGAGACTTGAAGAATGTTGAGGAATTTGTTTTAGATTTTGAGGGAATTTGTGGAGATTTGGTGGGATATTTTTCTAGAATTTGGTCGTGTTTTAGAAGAATTAGGGAATTTTGTGGGATTTTTCTTGGATTTTGTGGACATTTGTGGACATTTTGTGGGATGTTGGTGGAACTTTGAGCGTCTTTTCCGTAATTTTGTGAGATTCTGCAGAGAATTGAGGAATTATCTGTGATTTTTCATGTATTTTGTAAGAATTTGTGGAGATTTGGTGGGATTTTTGTTGAAATTTGTAGAGTTTTGAGAAGATGTAGGGAATTTGGTGGGATTTTTGTGGAATTTGGTGGGCCTTTTCAAGGACTTTGTGTGGTTTTGAGGAGAGTTGAAGTATTTTGAGGAATTTTTCTTAGATTTTGTGGAAACTTGTGGAGGTTTTGTGTGATTTTTGTGGAATTTTGTGGGATAGTGAGGCGATTTAGGGATCTTGAGGGATTTTTCATGTATTTTGTGGGAATTTGTGGAGATTTGGTGGGATTTTTTTTTAGAATTTGGTCATGTTTTGAGAAGATTTAGGGAATGTTGTGGGATTTTTCCTGGAATTTTTTTGGATTTTGAGGAGATTTTGTGGGCTGGTTGTGGAATTTTGAGGGTCTTTTCTGGAATTTTGTGAGATTCGGCAGAGAATTGAGGAATTATCTGTGATTTTTCATGTATTTTGTAAGAATTTGTGGAGATTTGGTGGGATTTTTGTGGAATTTGGTAGAGTTTTGGAATGATTTAGGTCATTTTGTGGGATATTTCTGGAATTTGGTAGGGCTTTTCAGGAATTTTGTAGTATTTTGAAAAGATTTAGGGAATTTTGTGTTGTTTTTCTTGAATTTTGTGGGAAACTGTGGTGATTTTATGGGGCGTTTCTGGAATTTGGTTGAGTTTTCAGAAGATTTAGGGATTTTTGTGGGATTTTTGTGGGATGTTCTGGGAATCGGTGGAGATTTTGTGGGACATTCCTGTGAATTGGTAGGGTTTTGAAATGATTTAGGGAATTTTGTGGGACTTGTCTGTAATTTTGTGGGGGTTTTTCTGGAATTGTGTGGGATTCTGAGGAGACTTGAAGAATGTTGAGGAATTTGTTTTAGATTTTGTGGGAATTTGTGTAGATTCTGTGGGATTTTTGTGGAATTTGGTGGGCCTTTTCAAGGACTTTTTGTGGTTTTGAGGATAGTTGAAGTATTTTGAGGAATTTTTCTTAGATTTTGTGGAAACTTGTGGAGGTTTTGTGTGATTTTTGTGGAATTTTGTGGGATATTGAGGCGATTTAGGGATCTTGCGGGATTTTTCATGGATTTTGTGGGAATTTGTGGAGATTTGGTGGGATATTTTTCTAGAATTTGGTCGTGTTTTAGAAGAATTAGGGAATTTTGTGGGATTTTTCTTGGATTTTTGGGACATTTTGTGGGATGTTTGTGGAACTTTGAGGGTTTTTTCTGGAATTTTGTGAGATTCTGCAGGGAATTGAGGAATTATCTGTGATTTTTCATGTATTTTGTAAGAATTTGTGGAGATTTGGTGGGATTTTTGTTGAAATTTGTAGAGTTTTGAGAAGATGTAGGGAATTTGGTGGGATTTTTGTGGAATTTGGTGGGCCTTTTCAAGGACTTTGTGTGGTTTTGAGGAGAGTTGAAGTATTTTGAGGAATTTTTCTTAGATTTTGTGGAAACTTGTGGAGGTTTTGTGTGATTTTTGTGGAATTTTGTGGGATAGTGAGGCGATTTAGGGATCTTGAGGGATTTTTCATGTATTTTGTGGGAATTTGTGGAGATTTGGTAGGATTTTTTTTTAGAATTTGGTCGTGTTTTGAGAAGATTTAGGGAATGTTGTGGGATTTTTCCTGGAATTTTGTTGGATTTTGAGGAGATTTTGTGGGATGTTTGTGGAATTTTGAGGGTCTTTTCTGGAATTTTGTGAGATTCGGCAGAGAATTGAGGAATTATCTGTGATTTTTCATGTATTTTGTAAGAATTTGTGGAGATTTGGTGGGATTTTTGTGGAATTTGGTAGAGTTTTGGAATGATTTAGGTCATTTTGTGGGATATTTCTGGAATTTGGTAGGGCTTTTCAGGAATTTTGTTGTATTTTGAAAAGATTTAGGGAATTTTGTGTTGTTTTTCTTGAATTTTGTGGGAAACTGTGGTGATTTTATGGGGCGTTTCTGGAATTTGGTCAAGATTTCAGAAGATTTAGGGATTTTTGTGGGATTTTTGTGGGATGTTCTGGGAATTGGCAGAGATTTTGTGGGACATTCCTGTGAATTGGTAGGGTTTTGAAATGATTTAGGGAATTTTGTGGGACTTGTCTGTAATTTTGTGGGGGTTTTTCTGGAATTGTGTGGGATTCTGAGGAGACTTGAAGAATGTTGAGGAATTTGTTTTAGATTTTGTGGGAATTTTTGGAGATTCTGTGGGATTTTTGTGGAATTTGGTGGGCCTTTTCAAGGACTTTGTGTGGTTTTGAGGAGAGTTGAAGTATTTTGAGGAATTTTTCTTAGATTTTGTGGAAACTTGTGGAGGTTTTGTGTGATTTTTGTGGAATTTTGTGGGATATTGAGGCGATTTAGGGATCTTGAGGGATTTGTTCATGTATTTTGTGGGAATTTGTGGAGATTTGGTGGGATATTTTTCTAGAATTTGGTCGTGTTTTAGAAGAATTAGGGAATTTTGTGGGATTTTTCTTGGATTTTGTGGACATTTGTGGACATTTTGTGGGATGTTGGTGGAACTTTGAGCGTCTTTTCTGGAATTTTGTGAGATTCGGCAGAGAATTGAGGAATTATCTGTGATTTTTCATGTATTTTGTAAGAATTTGTGGAGATTTGGTGGGATTTTTGTTGAAATTGGTAGAGTTTTGGAATGATTTAGGTCATTTTGTGGGATATTTCTGGAATTTGGTAGGGCTTTTCAGGAATTTTGTAGTATTTTGAAAAGATTTAGGGAATTTTGTGTTTTCTTGAATTTGGTGGGAAACTGTGGTGATTTTATGGGGCGTTTCTGGAATTTGGTCGAGTTTTCAGAAGATTTAGGGATTTTTGTGGGATTTTTGTGGGATGTTCTGGGAATCGGTGGAGATTTTGTGGGACATTCCTGTGAATTGGTAGGGTTTTGAAATGATTTAGGGAATTTTGTGGGACTTGTCTGGAATTTTGTGGGGATTTTTCTGGAATTGTGTGGGATTCTGAGGAGACTTGAAGAATGTTGAGGAATTTGTTTTAGATTTTGAGGGAATTTGTGGAGATTTGGTGGGATATTTTTCTAGAATTTGGTCGTGTTTTAGAAGAATTAGGGAATTTTGTGGGATTTTTCTTGGATTTTGTGGACATTTGTGGACATTTTGTGGGATGTTGGTGGAACTTTGAGCGTCTTTTCCGTAATTTTGTGAGATTCTGCAGAGAATTGAGGAATTATCTGTGATTTTTCATGTATTTTGTAAGAATTTGTGGAGATTTGGTGGGATTTTTGTTGAAATTTGTAGAGTTTTGAGAAGATGTAGGGAATTTGGTGGGATTTTTGTGGAATTTGGTGGGCCTTTTCAAGGACTTTGTGTGGTTTTGAGGAGAGTTGAAGTATTTTGAGGAATTTTTCTTAGATTTTGTGGAAACTTGTGGAGGTTTTGTGTGATTTTTGTGGAATTTTGTGGGATAGTGAGGCGATTTAGGGATCTTGAGGGATTTTTCATGTATTTTGTGGGAATTTGTGGAGATTTGGTGGGATTTTTTTTTAGAATTTGGTCATGTTTTGAGAAGATTTAGGGAATGTTGTGGGATTTTTCCTGGAATTTTTTTGGATTTTGAGGAGATTTTGTGGGCTGGTTGTGGAATTTTGAGGGTCTTTTCTGGAATTTTGTGAGATTCGGCAGAGAATTGAGGAATTATCTGTGATTTTTCATGTATTTTGTAAGAATTTGTGGAGATTTGGTGGGATTTTTGTGGAATTTGGTAGAGTTTTGGAATGATTTAGGTCATTTTGTGGGATATTTCTGGAATTTGGTAGGGCTTTTCAGGAATTTTGTAGTATTTTGAAAAGATTTAGGGAATTTTGTGTTGTTTTTCTTGAATTTTGTGGGAAACTGTGGTGATTTTATGGGGCGTTTCTGGAATTTGGTCAAGATTTCAGAAGATTTAGGGATTTTTGTGGGATTTTTGTGGGATGTTCTGGGAATTGGCAGAGATTTTGTGGGACATTCCTGTGAATTGGTAGGGTTTTGAAATGATTTAGGGAATTTTGTGGGACTTGTCTGTAATTTTGTGGGGGTTTTTCTGGAATTGTGTGGGATTCTGAGGAGACTTGAAGAATGTTGAGGAATTTGTTTTAGATTTTGTGGGAATTTTTGGAGATTCTGTGGGATTTTTGTGGAATTTGGTGGGCCTTTTCAAGGACTTTGTGTGGTTTTGAGGAGAGTTGAAGTATTTTGAGGAATTTTTCTTAGATTTTGTGGAAACTTGTGGAGGTTTTGTGTGATTTTTGTGGAATTTTGTGGGATAGTGAGGCGATTTAGGGATCTTGAGGGATTTGTTCATGTATTTTGTGGGAATTTGTGGAGATTTGGTGGGATATTTTTCTAGAATTTGGTCGTGTTTTAGAAGAATTAGGGAATTTTGTGGGATTTTTCTTGGATTTTGTGGACATTTTGTGGGATGTTTGTGGAACTTTGAGGGTTTTTTCTGGAATTTTGTGAGATTCTGCAGGGAATTGAGGAATTATCTGTGATTTTTCTTGTATTTTGTAAGAATTTGTGGAGATTTGGTGGGATTTTTGTTGAAATTTGTAGAGTTTTGAGAAGATGTAGGGAATTTGGTGGGATTTTTGTGGAATTTGGTGGGCCTTTTCAAGGACTTTGTGTGGTTTTGAGGAGAGTTGAAGTATTTTGAGGAATTTTTCTTAGATTTTGTGGAAACTTGTGGAGGTTTTGTGTGATTTTTGTGGAATTTTGTGGGATAGTGAGGCGATTTAGGGATCTTGAGGGATTTTTCATGTATTTTGTGGGAATTTGTGGAGATTTGGTAGGATTTTTTTTTAGAATTTGGTCGTGTTTTGAAAAGATTTAGGGAATGTTGTGGGATTTTTCCTGGAATTTTGTTGGATTTTGAGGAGATTTTGTGGGATGTTTGTGGAATTTTGAGGGTCTTTTCTGGAATTTTGTGAGATTCGGCAGAGAATTGAGGAATTATCTGTGATTTTTCATGTATTTTGTAAGAATTTGTGGAGATTTGGTGGGATTTTTGTGGAATTTGGTAGAGTTTTGGAATGATTTAGGTCATTTTGTGGGATATTTCTGGAATTTGGTAGGGCTTTTCAGGAATTTTGTTGTATTTTGAAAAGATTTAGGGAATTTTGTGTTGTTTTTCTTGAATTTTGTGGGAAACTGTGGTGATTTTATGGGGCGTTTCTGGAATTTGGTCAAGATTTCAGAAGATTTAGGGATTTTTGTGGGATTTTTGTGGGATGTTCTGGGAATTGGCAGAGATTTTGTGGGACATTCCTGTGAATTGGTAGGGTTTTGAAATGATTTAGGGAATTTTGTGGGACTTGTCTGTAATTTTGTGGGGGTTTTTCTGGAATTGTGTGGGATTCTGAGGAGACTTGAAGAATGTTGAGGAATTTGTTTTAGATTTTGTGGGAATTTTTGGAGATTCTGTGGGATTTTTGTGGAATTTGGTGGGCCTTTTCAAGGACTTTGTGTGGTTTTGAGGAGAGTTGAAGTATTTTGAGGAATTTTTCTTAGATTTTGTGGAAACTTGTGGAGGTTTTGTGTGATTTTTGTGGAATTTTGTGGGATATTGAGGCGATTTAGGGATCTTGAGGGATTTGTTCATGTATTTTGTGGGAATTTGTGGAGATTTGGTGGGATATTTTTCTAGAATTTGGTCGTGTTTTAGAAGAATTAGGGAATTTTGTGGGATTTTTCTTGGATTTTGTGGACATTTGTGGACATTTTGTGGGATGTTGGTGGAACTTTGAGCGTCTTTTCTGGAATTTTGTGAGATTCGGCAGAGAATTGAGGAATTATCTGTGATTTTTCATGTATTTTGTAAGAATTTGTGGAGATTTGGTGGGATTTTTGTTGAAATTGGTAGAGTTTTGGAATGATTTAGGTCATTTTGTGGGATATTTCTGGAATTTGGTAGGGCTTTTCAGGAATTTTGTAGTATTTTGAAAAGATTTAGGGAATTTTGTGTTTTCTTGAATTTGGTGGGAAACTGTGGTGATTTTATGGGGCGTTTCTGGAATTTGGTCGAGTTTTCAGAAGATTTAGGGATTTTTGTGGGATTTTTGTGGGATGTTCTGGGAATCGGTGGAGATTTTGTGGGACATTCCTGTGAATTGGTAGGGTTTTGAAATGATTTAGGGAATTTTGTGGGACTTGTCTGGAATTTTGTGGGGATTTTTCTGGAATTGTGTGGGATTCTGAGGAGACTTGAAGAATGTTGAGGAATTTGTTTTAGATTTTGAGGGAATTTGTGGAGATTTGGTGGGATATTTTTCTAGAATTTGGTCGTGTTTTAGAAGAATTAGGGAATTTTGTGGGATTTTTCTTGGATTTTGTGGACATTTGTGGACATTTTGTGGGATGTTGGTGGAACTTTGAGCGTCTTTTCCGTAATTTTGTGAGATTCTGCAGAGAATTGAGGAATTATCTGTGATTTTTCATGTATTTTGTAAGAATTTGTGGAGATTTGGTGGGATTTTTGTTGAAATTTGTAGAGTTTTGAGAAGATGTAGGGAATTTGGTGGGATTTTTGTGGAATTTGGTGGGCCTTTTCAAGGACTTTGTGTGGTTTTGAGGAGAGTTGAAGTATTTTGAGGAATTTTTCTTAGATTTTGTGGAAACTTGTGGAGGTTTTGTGTGATTTTTGTGGAATTTTGTGGGATAGTGAGGCGATTTAGGGATCTTGAGGGATTTTTCATGTATTTTGTGGGAATTTGTGGAGATTTGGTAGGATTTTTTTTTAGAATTTGGTCGTGTTTTGAGAAGATTTAGGGAATGTTGTGGGATTTTTCCTGGAATTTTGTTGGATTTTGAGGAGATTTTGTGGGATGTTTGTGGAATTTTGAGGGTCTTTTCTGGAATTTTGTGAGATTCGGCAGAGAATTGAGGAATTATCTGTGATTTTTCATGTATTTTGTAAGAATTTGTGGAGATTTGGTGGGATTTTTGTGGAATTTGGTAGAGTTTTGGAATGATTTAGGTCATTTTGTGGGATATTTCTGGAATTTGGTAGGGCTTTTCAGGAATTTTGTTGTATTTTGAAAAGATTTAGGGAATTTTGTGTTGTTTTTCTTGAATTTTGTGGGAAACTGTGGTGATTTTATGGGGCGTTTCTGGAATTTGGTCAAGATTTCAGAAGATTTAGGGATTTTTGTGGGATTTTTGTGGGATGTTCTGGGAATTGGCAGAGATTTTGTGGGACATTCCTGTGAATTGGTAGGGTTTTGAAATGATTTAGGGAATTTTGTGGGACTTGTCTGTAATTTTGTGGGGGTTTTTCTGGAATTGTGTGGGATTCTGAGGAGACTTGAAGAATGTTGAGGAATTTGTTTTAGATTTTGTGGGAATTTTTGGAGATTCTGTGGGATTTTTGTGGAATTTGGTGGGCCTTTTCAAGGACTTTGTGTGGTTTTGAGGAGAGTTGAAGTATTTTGAGGAATTTTTCTTAGATTTTGTGGAAACTTGTGGAGGTTTTGTGTGATTTTTGTGGAATTTTGTGGGATATTGAGGCGATTTAGGGATCTTGAGGGATTTGTTCATGTATTTTGTGGGAATTTGTGGAGATTTGGTGGGATATTTTTCTAGAATTTGGTCGTGTTTTAGAAGAATTAGGGAATTTTGTGGGATTTTTCTTGGATTTTGTGGACATTTGTGGACATTTTGTGGGATGTTGGTGGAACTTTGAGCGTCTTTTCTGGAATTTTGTGAGATTCGGCAGAGAATTGAGGAATTATCTGTGATTTTTCATGTATTTTGTAAGAATTTGTGGAGATTTGGTGGGATTTTTGTTGAAATTGGTAGAGTTTTGGAATGATTTAGGTCATTTTGTGGGATATTTCTGGAATTTGGTAGGGCTTTTCAGGAATTTTGTAGTATTTTGAAAAGATTTAGGGAATTTTGTGTTTTCTTGAATTTGGTGGGAAACTGTGGTGATTTTATGGGGCGTTTCTGGAATTTGGTCGAGTTTTCAGAAGATTTAGGGATTTTTGTGGGATTTTTGTGGGATGTTCTGGGAATCGGTGGAGATTTTGTGGGACATTCCTGTGAATTGGTAGGGTTTTGAAATGATTTAGGGAATTTTGTGGGACTTGTCTGGAATTTTGTGGGGATTTTTCTGGAATTGTGTGGGATTCTGAGGAGACTTGAAGAATGTTGAGGAATTTGTTTTAGATTTTGAGGGAATTTGTGGAGATTTGGTGGGATATTTTTCTAGAATTTGGTCGTGTTTTAGAAGAATTAGGGAATTTTGTGGGATTTTTCTTGGATTTTGTGGACATTTGTGGACATTTTGTGGGATGTTGGTGGAACTTTGAGCGTCTTTTCCGTAATTTTGTGAGATTCTGCAGAGAATTGAGGAATTATCTGTGATTTTTCATGTATTTTGTAAGAATTTGTGGAGATTTGGTGGGATTTTTGTTGAAATTTGTAGAGTTTTGAGAAGATGTAGGGAATTTGGTGGGATTTTTGTGGAATTTGGTGGGCCTTTTCAAGGACTTTGTGTGGTTTTGAGGAGAGTTGAAGTATTTTGAGGAATTTTTCTTAGATTTTGTGGAAACTTGTGGAGGTTTTGTGTGATTTTTGTGGAATTTTGTGGGATAGTGAGGCGATTTAGGGATCTTGAGGGATTTTTCATGTATTTTGTGGGAATTTGTGGAGATTTGGTGGGATTTTTTTTTAGAATTTGGTCATGTTTTGAGAAGATTTAGGGAATGTTGTGGGATTTTTCCTGGAATTTTTTTGGATTTTGAGGAGATTTTGTGGGCTGGTTGTGGAATTTTGAGGGTCTTTTCTGGAATTTTGTGAGATTCGGCAGAGAATTGAGGAATTATCTGTGATTTTTCATGTATTTTGTAAGAATTTGTGGAGATTTGGTGGGATTTTTGTGGAATTTGGTAGAGTTTTGGAATGATTTAGGTCATTTTGTGGGATATTTCTGGAATTTGGTAGGGCTTTTCAGGAATTTTGTAGTATTTTGAAAAGATTTAGGGAATTTTGTGTTGTTTTTCTTGAATTTTGTGGGAAACTGTGGTGATTTTATGGGGCGTTTCTGGAATTTGGTCAAGATTTCAGAAGATTTAGGGATTTTTGTGGGATTTTTGTGGGATGTTCTGGGAATTGGCAGAGATTTTGTGGGACATTCCTGTGAATTGGTAGGGTTTTGAAATGATTTAGGGAATTTTGTGGGACTTGTCTGTAATTTTGTGGGGGTTTTTCTGGAATTGTGTGGGATTCTGAGGAGACTTGAAGAATGTTGAGGAATTTGTTTTAGATTTTGTGGGAATTTTTGGAGATTCTGTGGGATTTTTGTGGAATTTGGTGGGCCTTTTCAAGGACTTTGTGTGGTTTTGAGGAGAGTTGAAGTATTTTGAGGAATTTTTCTTAGATTTTGTGGAAACTTGTGGAGGTTTTGTGTGATTTTTGTGGAATTTTGTGGGATAGTGAGGCGATTTAGGGATCTTGAGGGATTTGTTCATGTATTTTGTGGGAATTTGTGGAGATTTGGTGGGATATTTTTCTAGAATTTGGTCGTGTTTTAGAAGAATTAGGGAATTTTGTGGGATTTTTCTTGGATTTTGTGGACATTTTGTGGGATGTTTGTGGAACTTTGAGGGTTTTTTCTGGAATTTTGTGAGATTCTGCAGGGAATTGAGGAATTATCTGTGATTTTTCTTGTATTTTGTAAGAATTTGTGGAGATTTGGTGGGATTTTTGTTGAAATTTGTAGAGTTTTGAGAAGATGTAGGGAATTTGGTGGGATTTTTGTGGAATTTGGTGGGCCTTTTCAAGGACTTTGTGTGGTTTTGAGGAGAGTTGAAGTATTTTGAGGAATTTTTCTTAGATTTTGTGGAAACTTGTGGAGGTTTTGTGTGATTTTTGTGGAATTTTGTGGGATAGTGAGGCGATTTAGGGATCTTGAGGGATTTTTCATGTATTTTGTGGGAATTTGTGGAGATTTGGTAGGATTTTTTTTTAGAATTTGGTCGTGTTTTGAAAAGATTTAGGGAATGTTGTGGGATTTTTCCTGGAATTTTGTTGGATTTTGAGGAGATTTTGTGGGATGTTTGTGGAATTTTGAGGGTCTTTTCTGGAATTTTGTGAGATTCGGCAGAGAATTGAGGAATTATCTGTGATTTTTCATGTATTTTGTAAGAATTTGTGGAGATTTGGTGGGATTTTTGTGGAATTTGGTAGAGTTTTGGAATGATTTAGGTCATTTTGTGGGATATTTCTGGAATTTGGTAGGGCTTTTCAGGAATTTTGTTGTATTTTGAAAAGATTTAGGGAATTTTGTGTTGTTTTTCTTGAATTTTGTGGGAAACTGTGGTGATTTTATGGGGCGTTTCTGGAATTTGGTCAAGATTTCAGAAGATTTAGGGATTTTTGTGGGATTTTTGTGGGATGTTCTGGGAATTGGCAGAGATTTTGTGGGACATTCCTGTGAATTGGTAGGGTTTTGAAATGATTTAGGGAATTTTGTGGGACTTGTCTGTAATTTTGTGGGGGTTTTTCTGGAATTGTGTGGGATTCTGAGGAGACTTGAAGAATGTTGAGGAATTTGTTTTAGATTTTGTGGGAATTTTTGGAGATTCTGTGGGATTTTTGTGGAATTTGGTGGGCCTTTTCAAGGACTTTGTGTGGTTTTGAGGAGAGTTGAAGTATTTTGAGGAATTTTTCTTAGATTTTGTGGAAACTTGTGGAGGTTTTGTGTGATTTTTGTGGAATTTTGTGGGATAGTGAGGCGATTTAGGGATCTTGAGGGATTTGTTCATGTATTTTGTGGGAATTTGTGGAGATTTGGTGGGATATTTTTCTAGAATTTGGTCGTGTTTTAGAAGAATTAGGGAATTTTGTGGGATTTTTCTTGGATTTTGTGGACATTTGTGGACATTTTGTGGGATGTTGGTGGAACTTTGAGCGTCTTTTCTGGAATTTTGTGAGATTCGGCAGAGAATTGAGGAATTATCTGTGATTTTTCATGTATTTTGTAAGAATTTGTGGAGATTTGGTGGGATTTTTGTTGAAATTGGTAGAGTTTTGGAATGATTTAGGTCATTTTGTGGGATATTTCTGGAATTTGGTAGGGCTTTTCAGGAATTTTGTAGTATTTTGAAAAGATTTAGGGAATTTTGTGTTTTCTTGAATTTGGTGGGAAACTGTGGTGATTTTATGGGGCGTTTCTGGAATTTGGTCGAGTTTTCAGAAGATTTAGGGATTTTTGTGGGATTTTTGTGGGATGTTCTGGGAATCGGTGGAGATTTTGTGGGACATTCCTGTGAATTGGTAGGGTTTTGAAATGATTTAGGGAATTTTGTGGGACTTGTCTGGAATTTTGTGGGGATTTTTCTGGAATTGTGTGGGATTCTGAGGAGACTTGAAGAATGTTGAGGAATTTGTTTTAGATTTTGAGGGAATTTGTGGAGATTTGGTGGGATATTTTTCTAGAATTTGGTCGTGTTTTAGAAGAATTAGGGAATTTTGTGGGATTTTTCTTGGATTTTGTGGACATTTGTGGACATTTTGTGGGATGTTGGTGGAACTTTGAGCGTCTTTTCCGTAATTTTGTGAGATTCTGCAGAGAATTGAGGAATTATCTGTGATTTTTCATGTATTTTGTAAGAATTTGTGGAGATTTGGTGGGATTTTTGTTGAAATTTGTAGAGTTTTGAGAAGATGTAGGGAATTTGGTGGGATTTTTGTGGAATTTGGTGGGCCTTTTCAAGGACTTTGTGTGGTTTTGAGGAGAGTTGAAGTATTTTGAGGAATTTTTCTTAGATTTTGTGGAAACTTGTGGAGGTTTTGTGTGATTTTTGTGGAATTTTGTGGGATAGTGAGGCGATTTAGGGATCTTGAGGGATTTTTCATGTATTTTGTGGGAATTTGTGGAGATTTGGTGGGATTTTTTTTTAGAATTTGGTCATGTTTTGAGAAGATTTAGGGAATGTTGTGGGATTTTTCCTGGAATTTTTTTGGATTTTGAGGAGATTTTGTGGGCTGGTTGTGGAATTTTGAGGGTCTTTTCTGGAATTTTGTGAGATTCGGCAGAGAATTGAGGAATTATCTGTGATTTTTCATGTATTTTGTAAGAATTTGTGGAGATTTGGTGGGATTTTTGTGGAATTTGGTAGAGTTTTGGAATGATTTAGGTCATTTTGTGGGATATTTCTGGAATTTGGTAGGGCTTTTCAGGAATTTTGTAGTATTTTGAAAAGATTTAGGGAATTTTGTGTTGTTTTTCTTGAATTTTGTGGGAAACTGTGGTGATTTTATGGGGCGTTTCTGGAATTTGGTCAAGATTTCAGAAGATTTAGGGATTTTTGTGGGATTTTTGTGGGATGTTCTGGGAATTGGCAGAGATTTTGTGGGACATTCCTGTGAATTGGTAGGGTTTTGAAATGATTTAGGGAATTTTGTGGGACTTGTCTGTAATTTTGTGGGGGTTTTTCTGGAATTGTGTGGGATTCTGAGGAGACTTGAAGAATGTTGAGGAATTTGTTTTAGATTTTGTGGGAATTTTTGGAGATTCTGTGGGATTTTTGTGGAATTTGGTGGGCCTTTTCAAGGACTTTGTGTGGTTTTGAGGAGAGTTGAAGTATTTTGAGGAATTTTTCTTAGATTTTGTGGAAACTTGTGGAGGTTTTGTGTGATTTTTGTGGAATTTTGTGGGATAGTGAGGCGATTTAGGGATCTTGAGGGATTTGTTCATGTATTTTGTGGGAATTTGTGGAGATTTGGTGGGATATTTTTCTAGAATTTGGTCGTGTTTTAGAAGAATTAGGGAATTTTGTGGGATTTTTCTTGGATTTTGTGGACATTTTGTGGGATGTTTGTGGAACTTTGAGGGTTTTTTCTGGAATTTTGTGAGATTCTGCAGGGAATTGAGGAATTATCTGTGATTTTTCTTGTATTTTGTAAGAATTTGTGGAGATTTGGTGGGATTTTTGTTGAAATTTGTAGAGTTTTGAGAAGATGTAGGGAATTTGGTGGGATTTTTGTGGAATTTGGTGGGCCTTTTCAAGGACTTTGTGTGGTTTTGAGGAGAGTTGAAGTATTTTGAGGAATTTTTCTTAGATTTTGTGGAAACTTGTGGAGGTTTTGTGTGATTTTTGTGGAATTTTGTGGGATAGTGAGGCGATTTAGGGATCTTGAGGGATTTTTCATGTATTTTGTGGGAATTTGTGGAGATTTGGTAGGATTTTTTTTTAGAATTTGGTCGTGTTTTGAAAAGATTTAGGGAATGTTGTGGGATTTTTCCTGGAATTTTGTTGGATTTTGAGGAGATTTTGTGGGATGTTTGTGGAATTTTGAGGGTCTTTTCTGGAATTTTGTGAGATTCGGCAGAGAATTGAGGAATTATCTGTGATTTTTCATGTATTTTGTAAGAATTTGTGGAGATTTGGTGGGATTTTTGTGGAATTTGGTAGAGTTTTGGAATGATTTAGGTCATTTTGTGGGATATTTCTGGAATTTGGTAGGGCTTTTCAGGAATTTTGTTGTATTTTGAAAAGATTTAGGGAATTTTGTGTTGTTTTTCTTGAATTTTGTGGGAAACTGTGGTGATTTTATGGGGCGTTTCTGGAATTTGGTCAAGATTTCAGAAGATTTAGGGATTTTTGTGGGATTTTTGTGGGATGTTCTGGGAATTGGCAGAGATTTTGTGGGACATTCCTGTGAATTGGTAGGGTTTTGAAATGATTTAGGGAATTTTGTGGGACTTGTCTGTAATTTTGTGGGGGTTTTTCTGGAATTGTGTGGGATTCTGAGGAGACTTGAAGAATGTTGAGGAATTTGTTTTAGATTTTGTGGGAATTTTTGGAGATTCTGTGGGATTTTTGTGGAATTTGGTGGGCCTTTTCAAGGACTTTGTGTGGTTTTGAGGAGAGTTGAAGTATTTTGAGGAATTTTTCTTAGATTTTGTGGAAACTTGTGGAGGTTTTGTGTGATTTTTGTGGAATTTTGTGGGATATTGAGGCGATTTAGGGATCTTGAGGGATTTGTTCATGTATTTTGTGGGAATTTGTGGAGATTTGGTGGGATATTTTTCTAGAATTTGGTCGTGTTTTAGAAGAATTAGGGAATTTTGTGGGATTTTTCTTGGATTTTGTGGACATTTGTGGACATTTTGTGGGATGTTGGTGGAACTTTGAGCGTCTTTTCTGGAATTTTGTGAGATTCGGCAGAGAATTGAGGAATTATCTGTGATTTTTCATGTATTTTGTAAGAATTTGTGGAGATTTGGTGGGATTTTTGTTGAAATTGGTAGAGTTTTGGAATGATTTAGGTCATTTTGTGGGATATTTCTGGAATTTGGTAGGGCTTTTCAGGAATTTTGTAGTATTTTGAAAAGATTTAGGGAATTTTGTGTTTTCTTGAATTTGGTGGGAAACTGTGGTGATTTTATGGGGCGTTTCTGGAATTTGGTCGAGTTTTCAGAAGATTTAGGGATTTTTGTGGGATTTTTGTGGGATGTTCTGGGAATCGGTGGAGATTTTGTGGGACATTCCTGTGAATTGGTAGGGTTTTGAAATGATTTAGGGAATTTTGTGGGACTTGTCTGGAATTTTGTGGGGATTTTTCTGGAATTGTGTGGGATTCTGAGGAGACTTGAAGAATGTTGAGGAATTTGTTTTAGATTTTGAGGGAATTTGTGGAGATTTGGTGGGATATTTTTCTAGAATTTGGTCGTGTTTTAGAAGAATTAGGGAATTTTGTGGGATTTTTCTTGGATTTTGTGGACATTTGTGGACATTTTGTGGGATGTTGGTGGAACTTTGAGCGTCTTTTCCGTAATTTTGTGAGATTCTGCAGAGAATTGAGGAATTATCTGTGATTTTTCATGTATTTTGTAAGAATTTGTGGAGATTTGGTGGGATTTTTGTTGAAATTTGTAGAGTTTTGAGAAGATGTAGGGAATTTGGTGGGATTTTTGTGGAATTTGGTGGGCCTTTTCAAGGACTTTGTGTGGTTTTGAGGAGAGTTGAAGTATTTTGAGGAATTTTTCTTAGATTTTGTGGAAACTTGTGGAGGTTTTGTGTGATTTTTGTGGAATTTTGTGGGATAGTGAGGCGATTTAGGGATCTTGAGGGATTTTTCATGTATTTTGTGGGAATTTGTGGAGATTTGGTAGGATTTTTTTTTAGAATTTGGTCGTGTTTTGAGAAGATTTAGGGAATGTTGTGGGATTTTTCCTGGAATTTTGTTGGATTTTGAGGAGATTTTGTGGGATGTTTGTGGAATTTTGAGGGTCTTTTCTGGAATTTTGTGAGATTCGGCAGAGAATTGAGGAATTATCTGTGATTTTTCATGTATTTTGTAAGAATTTGTGGAGATTTGGTGGGATTTTTGTGGAATTTGGTAGAGTTTTGGAATGATTTAGGTCATTTTGTGGGATATTTCTGGAATTTGGTAGGGCTTTTCAGGAATTTTGTTGTATTTTGAAAAGATTTAGGGAATTTTGTGTTGTTTTTCTTGAATTTTGTGGGAAACTGTGGTGATTTTATGGGGCGTTTCTGGAATTTGGTCAAGATTTCAGAAGATTTAGGGATTTTTGTGGGATTTTTGTGGGATGTTCTGGGAATTGGCAGAGATTTTGTGGGACATTCCTGTGAATTGGTAGGGTTTTGAAATGATTTAGGGAATTTTGTGGGACTTGTCTGTAATTTTGTGGGGGTTTTTCTGGAATTGTGTGGGATTCTGAGGAGACTTGAAGAATGTTGAGGAATTTGTTTTAGATTTTGTGGGAATTTTTGGAGATTCTGTGGGATTTTTGTGGAATTTGGTGGGCCTTTTCAAGGACTTTGTGTGGTTTTGAGGAGAGTTGAAGTATTTTGAGGAATTTTTCTTAGATTTTGTGGAAACTTGTGGAGGTTTTGTGTGATTTTTGTGGAATTTTGTGGGATATTGAGGCGATTTAGGGATCTTGAGGGATTTGTTCATGTATTTTGTGGGAATTTGTGGAGATTTGGTGGGATATTTTTCTAGAATTTGGTCGTGTTTTAGAAGAATTAGGGAATTTTGTGGGATTTTTCTTGGATTTTGTGGACATTTGTGGACATTTTGTGGGATGTTGGTGGAACTTTGAGCGTCTTTTCTGGAATTTTGTGAGATTCGGCAGAGAATTGAGGAATTATCTGTGATTTTTCATGTATTTTGTAAGAATTTGTGGAGATTTGGTGGGATTTTTGTTGAAATTGGTAGAGTTTTGGAATGATTTAGGTCATTTTGTGGGATATTTCTGGAATTTGGTAGGGCTTTTCAGGAATTTTGTAGTATTTTGAAAAGATTTAGGGAATTTTGTGTTTTCTTGAATTTGGTGGGAAACTGTGGTGATTTTATGGGGCGTTTCTGGAATTTGGTCGAGTTTTCAGAAGATTTAGGGATTTTTGTGGGATTTTTGTGGGATGTTCTGGGAATCGGTGGAGATTTTGTGGGACATTCCTGTGAATTGGTAGGGTTTTGAAATGATTTAGGGAATTTTGTGGGACTTGTCTGGAATTTTGTGGGGATTTTTCTGGAATTGTGTGGGATTCTGAGGAGACTTGAAGAATGTTGAGGAATTTGTTTTAGATTTTGAGGGAATTTGTGGAGATTTGGTGGGATATTTTTCTAGAATTTGGTCGTGTTTTAGAAGAATTAGGGAATTTTGTGGGATTTTTCTTGGATTTTGTGGACATTTGTGGACATTTTGTGGGATGTTGGTGGAACTTTGAGCGTCTTTTCCGTAATTTTGTGAGATTCTGCAGAGAATTGAGGAATTATCTGTGATTTTTCATGTATTTTGTAAGAATTTGTGGAGATTTGGTGGGATTTTTGTTGAAATTTGTAGAGTTTTGAGAAGATGTAGGGAATTTGGTGGGATTTTTGTGGAATTTGGTGGGCCTTTTCAAGGACTTTGTGTGGTTTTGAGGAGAGTTGAAGTATTTTGAGGAATTTTTCTTAGATTTTGTGGAAACTTGTGGAGGTTTTGTGTGATTTTTGTGGAATTTTGTGGGATAGTGAGGCGATTTAGGGATCTTGAGGGATTTTTCATGTATTTTGTGGGAATTTGTGGAGATTTGGTGGGATTTTTTTTTAGAATTTGGTCATGTTTTGAGAAGATTTAGGGAATGTTGTGGGATTTTTCCTGGAATTTTTTTGGATTTTGAGGAGATTTTGTGGGCTGGTTGTGGAATTTTGAGGGTCTTTTCTGGAATTTTGTGAGATTCGGCAGAGAATTGAGGAATTATCTGTGATTTTTCATGTATTTTGTAAGAATTTGTGGAGATTTGGTGGGATTTTTGTGGAATTTGGTAGAGTTTTGGAATGATTTAGGTCATTTTGTGGGATATTTCTGGAATTTGGTAGGGCTTTTCAGGAATTTTGTTGTATTTTGAAAAGATTTAGGGAATTTTGTGTTGTTTTTCTTGAATTTTGTGGGAAACTGTGGTGATTTTATGGGGCGTTTCTGGAATTTGGTCAAGATTTCAGAAGATTTAGGGATTTTTGTGGGATTTTTGTGGGATGTTCTGGGAATTGGCAGAGATTTTGTGGGACATTCCTGTGAATTGGTAGGGTTTTGAAATGATTTAGGGAATTTTGTGGGACTTGTCTGTAATTTTGTGGGGGTTTTTCTGGAATTGTGTGGGATTCTGAGGAGACTTGAAGAATGTTGAGGAATTTGTTTTAGATTTTGTGGGAATTTTTGGAGATTCTGTGGGATTTTTGTGGAATTTGGTGGGCCTTTTCAAGGACTTTGTGTGGTTTTGAGGAGAGTTGAAGTATTTTGAGGAATTTTTCTTAGATTTTGTGGAAACTTGTGGAGGTTTTGTGTGATTTTTGTGGAATTTTGTGGGATATTGAGGCGATTTAGGGATCTTGAGGGATTTGTTCATGTATTTTGTGGGAATTTGTGGAGATTTGGTGGGATATTTTTCTAGAATTTGGTCGTGTTTTAGAAGAATTAGGGAATTTTGTGGGATTTTTCTTGGATTTTGTGGACATTTGTGGACATTTTGTGGGATGTTGGTGGAACTTTGAGCGTCTTTTCTGGAATTTTGTGAGATTCGGCAGAGAATTGAGGAATTATCTGTGATTTTTCATGTATTTTGTAAGAATTTGTGGAGATTTGGTGGGATTTTTGTTGAAATTGGTAGAGTTTTGGAATGATTTAGGTCATTTTGTGGGATATTTCTGGAATTTGGTAGGGCTTTTCAGGAATTTTGTAGTATTTTGAAAAGATTTAGGGAATTTTGTGTTTTCTTGAATTTGGTGGGAAACTGTGGTGATTTTATGGGGCGTTTCTGGAATTTGGTCGAGTTTTCAGAAGATTTAGGGATTTTTGTGGGATTTTTGTGGGATGTTCTGGGAATCGGTGGAGATTTTGTGGGACATTCCTGTGAATTGGTAGGGTTTTGAAATGATTTAGGGAATTTTGTGGGACTTGTCTGGAATTTTGTGGGGATTTTTCTGGAATTGTGTGGGATTCTGAGGAGACTTGAAGAATGTTGAGGAATTTGTTTTAGATTTTGAGGGAATTTGTGGAGATTTGGTGGGATATTTTTCTAGAATTTGGTCGTGTTTTAGAAGAATTAGGGAATTTTGTGGGATTTTTCTTGGATTTTGTGGACATTTGTGGACATTTTGTGGGATGTTGGTGGAACTTTGAGCGTCTTTTCCGTAATTTTGTGAGATTCTGCAGAGAATTGAGGAATTATCTGTGATTTTTCATGTATTTTGTAAGAATTTGTGGAGATTTGGTGGGATTTTTGTTGAAATTTGTAGAGTTTTGAGAAGATGTAGGGAATTTGGTGGGATTTTTGTGGAATTTGGTGGGCCTTTTCAAGGACTTTGTGTGGTTTTGAGGAGAGTTGAAGTATTTTGAGGAATTTTTCTTAGATTTTGTGGAAACTTGTGGAGGTTTTGTGTGATTTTTGTGGAATTTTGTGGGATAGTGAGGCGATTTAGGGATCTTGAGGGATTTTTCATGTATTTTGTGGGAATTTGTGGAGATTTGGTGGGATTTTTTTTTAGAATTTGGTCATGTTTTGAGAAGATTTAGGGAATGTTGTGGGATTTTTCCTGGAATTTTTTTGGATTTTGAGGAGATTTTGTGGGCTGGTTGTGGAATTTTGAGGGTCTTTTCTGGAATTTTGTGAGATTCGGCAGAGAATTGAGGAATTATCTGTGATTTTTCATGTATTTTGTAAGAATTTGTGGAGATTTGGTGGGATTTTTGTGGAATTTGGTAGAGTTTTGGAATGATTTAGGTCATTTTGTGGGATATTTCTGGAATTTGGTAGGGCTTTTCAGGAATTTTGTAGTATTTTGAAAAGATTTAGGGAATTTTGTGTTGTTTTTCTTGAATTTTGTGGGAAACTGTGGTGATTTTATGGGGCGTTTCTGGAATTTGGTTGAGTTTTCAGAAGATTTAGGGATTTTTGTGGGATTTTTGTGGGATGTTCTGGGAATCGGTGGAGATTTTGTGGGACATTCCTGTGAATTGGTAGGGTTTTGAAATGATTTAGGGAATTTTGTGGGACTTGTCTGTAATTTTGTGGGGGTTTTTCTGGAATTGTGTGGGATTCTGAGGAGACTTGAAGAATGTTGAGGAATTTGTTTTAGATTTTGTGGGAATTTTTGGAGATTCTGTGGGATTTTTGTGGAATTTGGTGGGCCTTTTCAAGGACTTTGTGTGGTTTTGAGGAGAGTTGAAGTATTTTGAGGAATTTTTCTTAGATTTTGTGGAAACTTGTGGAGGTTTTGTGTGATTTTTGTGGAATTTTGTGGGATATTGAGGCGATTTAGGGATCTTGAGGGATTTGTTCATGTATTTTGTGGGAATTTGTGGAGATTTGGTGGGATATTTTTCTAGAATTTGGTCGTGTTTTAGAAGAATTAGGGAATTTTGTGGGATTTTTCTTGGATTTTGTGGACATTTGTGGACATTTTGTGGGATGTTGGTGGAACTTTGAGCGTCTTTTCTGGAATTTTGTGAGATTCGGCAGAGAATTGAGGAATTATCTGTGATTTTTCATGTATTTTGTAAGAATTTGTGGAGATTTGGTGGGATTTTTGTTGAAATTGGTAGAGTTTTGGAATGATTTAGGTCATTTTGTGGGATATTTCTGGAATTTGGTAGGGCTTTTCAGGAATTTTGTAGTATTTTGAAAAGATTTAGGGAATTTTGTGTTTTCTTGAATTTGGTGGGAAACTGTGGTGATTTTATGGGGCGTTTCTGGAATTTGGTCGAGTTTTCAGAAGATTTAGGGATTTTTGTGGGATTTTTGTGGGATGTTCTGGGAATCGGTGGAGATTTTGTGGGACATTCCTGTGAATTGGTAGGGTTTTGAAATGATTTAGGGAATTTTGTGGGACTTGTCTGGAATTTTGTGGGGATTTTTCTGGAATTGTGTGGGATTCTGAGGAGACTTGAAGAATGTTGAGGAATTTGTTTTAGATTTTGAGGGAATTTGTGGAGATTTGGTGGGATATTTTTCTAGAATTTGGTCGTGTTTTAGAAGAATTAGGGAATTTTGTGGGATTTTTCTTGGATTTTGTGGACATTTGTGGACATTTTGTGGGATGTTGGTGGAACTTTGAGCGTCTTTTCCGTAATTTTGTGAGATTCTGCAGAGAATTGAGGAATTATCTGTGATTTTTCATGTATTTTGTAAGAATTTGTGGAGATTTGGTGGGATTTTTGTTGAAATTTGTAGAGTTTTGAGAAGATGTAGGGAATTTGGTGGGATTTTTGTGGAATTTGGTGGGCCTTTTCAAGGACTTTGTGTGGTTTTGAGGAGAGTTGAAGTATTTTGAGGAATTTTTCTTAGATTTTGTGGAAACTTGTGGAGGTTTTGTGTGATTTTTGTGGAATTTTGTGGGATAGTGAGGCGATTTAGGGATCTTGAGGGATTTTTCATGTATTTTGTGGGAATTTGTGGAGATTTGGTAGGATTTTTTTTTAGAATTTGGTCGTGTTTTGAGAAGATTTAGGGAATGTTGTGGGATTTTTCCTGGAATTTTGTTGGATTTTGAGGAGATTTTGTGGGATGTTTGTGGAATTTTGAGGGTCTTTTCTGGAATTTTGTGAGATTCGGCAGAGAATTGAGGAATTATCTGTGATTTTTCATGTATTTTGTAAGAATTTGTGGAGATTTGGTGGGATTTTTGTGGAATTTGGTAGAGTTTTGGAATGATTTAGGTCATTTTGTGGGATATTTCTGGAATTTGGTAGGGCTTTTCAGGAATTTTGTTGTATTTTGAAAAGATTTAGGGAATTTTGTGTTGTTTTTCTTGAATTTTGTGGGAAACTGTGGTGATTTTATGGGGCGTTTCTGGAATTTGGTCAAGATTTCAGAAGATTTAGGGATTTTTGTGGGATTTTTGTGGGATGTTCTGGGAATTGGCAGAGATTTTGTGGGACATTCCTGTGAATTGGTAGGGTTTTGAAATGATTTAGGGAATTTTGTGGGACTTGTCTGTAATTTTGTGGGGGTTTTTCTGGAATTGTGTGGGATTCTGAGGAGACTTGAAGAATGTTGAGGAATTTGTTTTAGATTTTGTGGGAATTTTTGGAGATTCTGTGGGATTTTTGTGGAATTTGGTGGGCCTTTTCAAGGACTTTGTGTGGTTTTGAGGAGAGTTGAAGTATTTTGAGGAATTTTTCTTAGATTTTGTGGAAACTTGTGGAGGTTTTGTGTGATTTTTGTGGAATTTTGTGGGATATTGAGGCGATTTAGGGATCTTGAGGGATTTGTTCATGTATTTTGTGGGAATTTGTGGAGATTTGGTGGGATATTTTTCTAGAATTTGGTCGTGTTTTAGAAGAATTAGGGAATTTTGTGGGATTTTTCTTGGATTTTGTGGACATTTGTGGACATTTTGTGGGATGTTGGTGGAACTTTGAGCGTCTTTTCTGGAATTTTGTGAGATTCGGCAGAGAATTGAGGAATTATCTGTGATTTTTCATGTATTTTGTAAGAATTTGTGGAGATTTGGTGGGATTTTTGTTGAAATTGGTAGAGTTTTGGAATGATTTAGGTCATTTTGTGGGATATTTCTGGAATTTGGTAGGGCTTTTCAGGAATTTTGTAGTATTTTGAAAAGATTTAGGGAATTTTGTGTTTTCTTGAATTTGGTGGGAAACTGTGGTGATTTTATGGGGCGTTTCTGGAATTTGGTCGAGTTTTCAGAAGATTTAGGGATTTTTGTGGGATTTTTGTGGGATGTTCTGGGAATCGGTGGAGATTTTGTGGGACATTCCTGTGAATTGGTAGGGTTTTGAAATGATTTAGGGAATTTTGTGGGACTTGTCTGGAATTTTGTGGGGATTTTTCTGGAATTGTGTGGGATTCTGAGGAGACTTGAAGAATGTTGAGGAATTTGTTTTAGATTTTGAGGGAATTTGTGGAGATTTGGTGGGATATTTTTCTAGAATTTGGTCGTGTTTTAGAAGAATTAGGGAATTTTGTGGGATTTTTCTTGGATTTTGTGGACATTTGTGGACATTTTGTGGGATGTTGGTGGAACTTTGAGCGTCTTTTCCGTAATTTTGTGAGATTCTGCAGAGAATTGAGGAATTATCTGTGATTTTTCATGTATTTTGTAAGAATTTGTGGAGATTTGGTGGGATTTTTGTTGAAATTTGTAGAGTTTTGAGAAGATGTAGGGAATTTGGTGGGATTTTTGTGGAATTTGGTGGGCCTTTTCAAGGACTTTGTGTGGTTTTGAGGAGAGTTGAAGTATTTTGAGGAATTTTTCTTAGATTTTGTGGAAACTTGTGGAGGTTTTGTGTGATTTTTGTGGAATTTTGTGGGATAGTGAGGCGATTTAGGGATCTTGAGGGATTTTTCATGTATTTTGTGGGAATTTGTGGAGATTTGGTGGGATTTTTTTTTAGAATTTGGTCATGTTTTGAGAAGATTTAGGGAATGTTGTGGGATTTTTCCTGGAATTTTTTTGGATTTTGAGGAGATTTTGTGGGCTGGTTGTGGAATTTTGAGGGTCTTTTCTGGAATTTTGTGAGATTCGGCAGAGAATTGAGGAATTATCTGTGATTTTTCATGTATTTTGTAAGAATTTGTGGAGATTTGGTGGGATTTTTGTGGAATTTGGTAGAGTTTTGGAATGATTTAGGTCATTTTGTGGGATATTTCTGGAATTTGGTAGGGCTTTTCAGGAATTTTGTAGTATTTTGAAAAGATTTAGGGAATTTTGTGTTGTTTTTCTTGAATTTTGTGGGAAACTGTGGTGATTTTATGGGGCGTTTCTGGAATTTGGTCAAGATTTCAGAAGATTTAGGGATTTTTGTGGGATTTTTGTGGGATGTTCTGGGAATTGGCAGAGATTTTGTGGGACATTCCTGTGAATTGGTAGGGTTTTGAAATGATTTAGGGAATTTTGTGGGACTTGTCTGTAATTTTGTGGGGGTTTTTCTGGAATTGTGTGGGATTCTGAGGAGACTTGAAGAATGTTGAGGAATTTGTTTTAGATTTTGTGGGAATTTTTGGAGATTCTGTGGGATTTTTGTGGAATTTGGTGGGCCTTTTCAAGGACTTTGTGTGGTTTTGAGGAGAGTTGAAGTATTTTGAGGAATTTTTCTTAGATTTTGTGGAAACTTGTGGAGGTTTTGTGTGATTTTTGTGGAATTTTGTGGGATAGTGAGGCGATTTAGGGATCTTGAGGGATTTGTTCATGTATTTTGTGGGAATTTGTGGAGATTTGGTGGGATATTTTTCTAGAATTTGGTCGTGTTTTAGAAGAATTAGGGAATTTTGTGGGATTTTTCTTGGATTTTGTGGACATTTTGTGGGATGTTTGTGGAACTTTGAGGGTTTTTTCTGGAATTTTGTGAGATTCTGCAGGGAATTGAGGAATTATCTGTGATTTTTCTTGTATTTTGTAAGAATTTGTGGAGATTTGGTGGGATTTTTGTTGAAATTTGTAGAGTTTTGAGAAGATGTAGGGAATTTGGTGGGATTTTTGTGGAATTTGGTGGGCCTTTTCAAGGACTTTGTGTGGTTTTGAGGAGAGTTGAAGTATTTTGAGGAATTTTTCTTAGATTTTGTGGAAACTTGTGGAGGTTTTGTGTGATTTTTGTGGAATTTTGTGGGATAGTGAGGCGATTTAGGGATCTTGAGGGATTTTTCATGTATTTTGTGGGAATTTGTGGAGATTTGGTAGGATTTTTTTTTAGAATTTGGTCGTGTTTTGAAAAGATTTAGGGAATGTTGTGGGATTTTTCCTGGAATTTTGTTGGATTTTGAGGAGATTTTGTGGGATGTTTGTGGAATTTTGAGGGTCTTTTCTGGAATTTTGTGAGATTCGGCAGAGAATTGAGGAATTATCTGTGATTTTTCATGTATTTTGTAAGAATTTGTGGAGATTTGGTGGGATTTTTGTGGAATTTGGTAGAGTTTTGGAATGATTTAGGTCATTTTGTGGGATATTTCTGGAATTTGGTAGGGCTTTTCAGGAATTTTGTTGTATTTTGAAAAGATTTAGGGAATTTTGTGTTGTTTTTCTTGAATTTTGTGGGAAACTGTGGTGATTTTATGGGGCGTTTCTGGAATTTGGTCAAGATTTCAGAAGATTTAGGGATTTTTGTGGGATTTTTGTGGGATGTTCTGGGAATTGGCAGAGATTTTGTGGGACATTCCTGTGAATTGGTAGGGTTTTGAAATGATTTAGGGAATTTTGTGGGACTTGTCTGTAATTTTGTGGGGGTTTTTCTGGAATTGTGTGGGATTCTGAGGAGACTTGAAGAATGTTGAGGAATTTGTTTTAGATTTTGTGGGAATTTTTGGAGATTCTGTGGGATTTTTGTGGAATTTGGTGGGCCTTTTCAAGGACTTTGTGTGGTTTTGAGGAGAGTTGAAGTATTTTGAGGAATTTTTCTTAGATTTTGTGGAAACTTGTGGAGGTTTTGTGTGATTTTTGTGGAATTTTGTGGGATATTGAGGCGATTTAGGGATCTTGAGGGATTTGTTCATGTATTTTGTGGGAATTTGTGGAGATTTGGTGGGATATTTTTCTAGAATTTGGTCGTGTTTTAGAAGAATTAGGGAATTTTGTGGGATTTTTCTTGGATTTTGTGGACATTTGTGGACATTTTGTGGGATGTTGGTGGAACTTTGAGCGTCTTTTCTGGAATTTTGTGAGATTCGGCAGAGAATTGAGGAATTATCTGTGATTTTTCATGTATTTTGTAAGAATTTGTGGAGATTTGGTGGGATTTTTGTTGAAATTGGTAGAGTTTTGGAATGATTTAGGTCATTTTGTGGGATATTTCTGGAATTTGGTAGGGCTTTTCAGGAATTTTGTAGTATTTTGAAAAGATTTAGGGAATTTTGTGTTTTCTTGAATTTGGTGGGAAACTGTGGTGATTTTATGGGGCGTTTCTGGAATTTGGTCGAGTTTTCAGAAGATTTAGGGATTTTTGTGGGATTTTTGTGGGATGTTCTGGGAATCGGTGGAGATTTTGTGGGACATTCCTGTGAATTGGTAGGGTTTTGAAATGATTTAGGGAATTTTGTGGGACTTGTCTGGAATTTTGTGGGGATTTTTCTGGAATTGTGTGGGATTCTGAGGAGACTTGAAGAATGTTGAGGAATTTGTTTTAGATTTTGAGGGAATTTGTGGAGATTTGGTGGGATATTTTTCTAGAATTTGGTCGTGTTTTAGAAGAATTAGGGAATTTTGTGGGATTTTTCTTGGATTTTGTGGACATTTGTGGACATTTTGTGGGATGTTGGTGGAACTTTGAGCGTCTTTTCCGTAATTTTGTGAGATTCTGCAGAGAATTGAGGAATTATCTGTGATTTTTCATGTATTTTGTAAGAATTTGTGGAGATTTGGTGGGATTTTTGTTGAAATTTGTAGAGTTTTGAGAAGATGTAGGGAATTTGGTGGGATTTTTGTGGAATTTGGTGGGCCTTTTCAAGGACTTTGTGTGGTTTTGAGGAGAGTTGAAGTATTTTGAGGAATTTTTCTTAGATTTTGTGGAAACTTGTGGAGGTTTTGTGTGATTTTTGTGGAATTTTGTGGGATAGTGAGGCGATTTAGGGATCTTGAGGGATTTTTCATGTATTTTGTGGGAATTTGTGGAGATTTGGTAGGATTTTTTTTTAGAATTTGGTCGTGTTTTGAGAAGATTTAGGGAATGTTGTGGGATTTTTCCTGGAATTTTGTTGGATTTTGAGGAGATTTTGTGGGATGTTTGTGGAATTTTGAGGGTCTTTTCTGGAATTTTGTGAGATTCGGCAGAGAATTGAGGAATTATCTGTGATTTTTCATGTATTTTGTAAGAATTTGTGGAGATTTGGTGGGATTTTTGTGGAATTTGGTAGAGTTTTGGAATGATTTAGGTCATTTTGTGGGATATTTCTGGAATTTGGTAGGGCTTTTCAGGAATTTTGTTGTATTTTGAAAAGATTTAGGGAATTTTGTGTTGTTTTTCTTGAATTTTGTGGGAAACTGTGGTGATTTTATGGGGCGTTTCTGGAATTTGGTCAAGATTTCAGAAGATTTAGGGATTTTTGTGGGATTTTTGTGGGATGTTCTGGGAATTGGCAGAGATTTTGTGGGACATTCCTGTGAATTGGTAGGGTTTTGAAATGATTTAGGGAATTTTGTGGGACTTGTCTGTAATTTTGTGGGGGTTTTTCTGGAATTGTGTGGGATTCTGAGGAGACTTGAAGAATGTTGAGGAATTTGTTTTAGATTTTGTGGGAATTTTTGGAGATTCTGTGGGATTTTTGTGGAATTTGGTGGGCCTTTTCAAGGACTTTGTGTGGTTTTGAGGAGAGTTGAAGTATTTTGAGGAATTTTTCTTAGATTTTGTGGAAACTTGTGGAGGTTTTGTGTGATTTTTGTGGAATTTTGTGGGATATTGAGGCGATTTAGGGATCTTGAGGGATTTGTTCATGTATTTTGTGGGAATTTGTGGAGATTTGGTGGGATATTTTTCTAGAATTTGGTCGTGTTTTAGAAGAATTAGGGAATTTTGTGGGATTTTTCTTGGATTTTGTGGACATTTGTGGACATTTTGTGGGATGTTGGTGGAACTTTGAGCGTCTTTTCTGGAATTTTGTGAGATTCGGCAGAGAATTGAGGAATTATCTGTGATTTTTCATGTATTTTGTAAGAATTTGTGGAGATTTGGTGGGATTTTTGTTGAAATTGGTAGAGTTTTGGAATGATTTAGGTCATTTTGTGGGATATTTCTGGAATTTGGTAGGGCTTTTCAGGAATTTTGTAGTATTTTGAAAAGATTTAGGGAATTTTGTGTTTTCTTGAATTTGGTGGGAAACTGTGGTGATTTTATGGGGCGTTTCTGGAATTTGGTCGAGTTTTCAGAAGATTTAGGGATTTTTGTGGGATTTTTGTGGGATGTTCTGGGAATCGGTGGAGATTTTGTGGGACATTCCTGTGAATTGGTAGGGTTTTGAAATGATTTAGGGAATTTTGTGGGACTTGTCTGGAATTTTGTGGGGATTTTTCTGGAATTGTGTGGGATTCTGAGGAGACTTGAAGAATGTTGAGGAATTTGTTTTAGATTTTGAGGGAATTTGTGGAGATTTGGTGGGATATTTTTCTAGAATTTGGTCGTGTTTTAGAAGAATTAGGGAATTTTGTGGGATTTTTCTTGGATTTTGTGGACATTTGTGGACATTTTGTGGGATGTTGGTGGAACTTTGAGCGTCTTTTCCGTAATTTTGTGAGATTCTGCAGAGAATTGAGGAATTATCTGTGATTTTTCATGTATTTTGTAAGAATTTGTGGAGATTTGGTGGGATTTTTGTTGAAATTTGTAGAGTTTTGAGAAGATGTAGGGAATTTGGTGGGATTTTTGTGGAATTTGGTAGGCCTTTTCAAGGACTTTGTGTGGTTTTGAGGAGAGTTGAAGTATTTTGAGGAATTTTTCTTAGATTTTGTGGAAACTTGTGGAGGTTTTGTGTGATTTTTGTGGAATTTTGTGGGATAGTGAGGCGATTTAGGGATCTTGAGGGATTTGTTCATGTATTTTGTGGGAATTTGTGGAGATTTGGTGGGATATTTTTCTAGAATTTGGTCGTGTTTTAGAAGAATTAGGGAATTTTGTGGGATTTTTCTTGGATTTTGTGGACATTTTGTGGGATGTTTGTGGAACTTTGAGGGTTTTTTCTGGAATTTTGTGAGATTCTGCAGGGAATTGAGGAATTATCTGTGATTTTTCTTGTATTTTGTAAGAATTTGTGGAGATTTGGTGGGATTTTTGTTGAAATTTGTAGAGTTTTGAGAAGATGTAGGGAATTTGGTGGGATTTTTGTGGAATTTGGTGGGCCTTTTCAAGGACTTTGTGTGGTTTTGAGGAGAGTTGAAGTATTTTGAGGAATTTTTCTTAGATTTTGTGGAAACTTGTGGAGGTTTTGTGTGATTTTTGTGGAATTTTGTGGGATAGTGAGGCGATTTAGGGATCTTGAGGGATTTTTCATGTATTTTGTGGGAATTTGTGGAGATTTGGTAGGATTTTTTTTTAGAATTTGGTCGTGTTTTGAAAAGATTTAGGGAATGTTGTGGGATTTTTCCTGGAATTTTGTTGGATTTTGAGGAGATTTTGTGGGATGTTTGTGGAATTTTGAGGGTCTTTTCTGGAATTTTGTGAGATTCGGCAGAGAATTGAGGAATTATCTGTGATTTTTCATGTATTTTGTAAGAATTTGTGGAGATTTGGTGGGATTTTTGTGGAATTTGGTAGAGTTTTGGAATGATTTAGGTCATTTTGTGGGATATTTCTGGAATTTGGTAGGGCTTTTCAGGAATTTTGTTGTATTTTGAAAAGATTTAGGGAATTTTGTGTTGTTTTTCTTGAATTTTGTGGGAAACTGTGGTGATTTTATGGGGCGTTTCTGGAATTTGGTCAAGATTTCAGAAGATTTAGGGATTTTTGTGGGATTTTTGTGGGATGTTCTGGGAATTGGCAGAGATTTTGTGGGACATTCCTGTGAATTGGTAGGGTTTTGAAATGATTTAGGGAATTTTGTGGGACTTGTCTGTAATTTTGTGGGGGTTTTTCTGGAATTGTGTGGGATTCTGAGGAGACTTGAAGAATGTTGAGGAATTTGTTTTAGATTTTGTGGGAATTTTTGGAGATTCTGTGGGATTTTTGTGGAATTTGGTGGGCCTTTTCAAGGACTTTGTGTGGTTTTGAGGAGAGTTGAAGTATTTTGAGGAATTTTTCTTAGATTTTGTGGAAACTTGTGGAGGTTTTGTGTGATTTTTGTGGAATTTTGTGGGATATTGAGGCGATTTAGGGATCTTGAGGGATTTGTTCATGTATTTTGTGGGAATTTGTGGAGATTTGGTGGGATATTTTTCTAGAATTTGGTCGTGTTTTAGAAGAATTAGGGAATTTTGTGGGATTTTTCTTGGATTTTGTGGACATTTGTGGACATTTTGTGGGATGTTGGTGGAACTTTGAGCGTCTTTTCTGGAATTTTGTGAGATTCGGCAGAGAATTGAGGAATTATCTGTGATTTTTCATGTATTTTGTAAGAATTTGTGGAGATTTGGTGGGATTTTTGTTGAAATTGGTAGAGTTTTGGAATGATTTAGGTCATTTTGTGGGATATTTCTGGAATTTGGTAGGGCTTTTCAGGAATTTTGTAGTATTTTGAAAAGATTTAGGGAATTTTGTGTTTTCTTGAATTTGGTGGGAAACTGTGGTGATTTTATGGGGCGTTTCTGGAATTTGGTCGAGTTTTCAGAAGATTTAGGGATTTTTGTGGGATTTTTGTGGGATGTTCTGGGAATCGGTGGAGATTTTGTGGGACATTCCTGTGAATTGGTAGGGTTTTGAAATGATTTAGGGAATTTTGTGGGACTTGTCTGGAATTTTGTGGGGATTTTTCTGGAATTGTGTGGGATTCTGAGGAGACTTGAAGAATGTTGAGGAATTTGTTTTAGATTTTGAGGGAATTTGTGGAGATTTGGTGGGATATTTTTCTAGAATTTGGTCGTGTTTTAGAAGAATTAGGGAATTTTGTGGGATTTTTCTTGGATTTTGTGGACATTTGTGGACATTTTGTGGGATGTTGGTGGAACTTTGAGCGTCTTTTCCGTAATTTTGTGAGATTCTGCAGAGAATTGAGGAATTATCTGTGATTTTTCATGTATTTTGTAAGAATTTGTGGAGATTTGGTGGGATTTTTGTTGAAATTTGTAGAGTTTTGAGAAGATGTAGGGAATTTGGTGGGATTTTTGTGGAATTTGGTGGGCCTTTTCAAGGACTTTGTGTGGTTTTGAGGAGAGTTGAAGTATTTTGAGGAATTTTTCTTAGATTTTGTGGAAACTTGTGGAGGTTTTGTGTGATTTTTGTGGAATTTTGTGGGATAGTGAGGCGATTTAGGGATCTTGAGGGATTTTTCATGTATTTTGTGGGAATTTGTGGAGATTTGGTAGGATTTTTTTTTAGAATTTGGTCGTGTTTTGAGAAGATTTAGGGAATGTTGTGGGATTTTTCCTGGAATTTTGTTGGATTTTGAGGAGATTTTGTGGGATGGTTGTGGAATTTTGAGGGTCTTTTCTGGAATTTTGTGAGATTCGGCAGAGAATTGAGGAATTATCTGTGATTTTTCATGTATTTTGTAAGAATTTGTGGAGATTTGGTGGGATTTTTGTGGAATTTGGTAGAGTTTTGGAATGATTTAGGTCATTTTGTGGGATATTTCTGGAATTTGGTAGGGCTTTTCAGGAATTTTGTTGTATTTTGAAAAGATTTAGGGAATTTTGTGTTGTTTTTCTTGAATTTTGTGGGAAACTGTGGTGATTTTATGGGGCGTTTCTGGAATTTGGTCAAGATTTCAGAAGATTTAGGGATTTTTGTGGGATTTTTGTGGGATGTTCTGGGAATTGGCAGAGATTTTGTGGGACATTCCTGTGAATTGGTAGGGTTTTGAAATGATTTAGGGAATTTTGTGGGACTTGTCTGTAATTTTGTGGGGGTTTTTCTGGAATTGTGTGGGATTCTGAGGAGACTTGAAGAATGTTGAGGAATTTGTTTTAGATTTTGTGGGAATTTTTGGAGATTCTGTGGGATTTTTGTGGAATTTGGTGGGCCTTTTCAAGGACTTTGTGTGGTTTTGAGGAGAGTTGAAGTATTTTGAGGAATTTTTCTTAGATTTTGTGGAAACTTGTGGAGGTTTTGTGTGATTTTTGTGGAATTTTGTGGGATATTGAGGCGATTTAGGGATCTTGAGGGATTTGTTCATGTATTTTGTGGGAATTTGTGGAGATTTGGTGGGATATTTTTCTAGAATTTGGTCGTGTTTTAGAAGAATTAGGGAATTTTGTGGGATTTTTCTTGGATTTTGTGGACATTTGTGGACATTTTGTGGGATGTTGGTGGAACTTTGAGCGTCTTTTCTGGAATTTTGTGAGATTCGGCAGAGAATTGAGGAATTATCTGTGATTTTTCATGTATTTTGTAAGAATTTGTGGAGATTTGGTGGGATTTTTGTTGAAATTGGTAGAGTTTTGGAATGATTTAGGTCATTTTGTGGGATATTTCTGGAATTTGGTAGGGCTTTTCAGGAATTTTGTAGTATTTTGAAAAGATTTAGGGAATTTTGTGTTTTCTTGAATTTGGTGGGAAACTGTGGTGATTTTATGGGGCGTTTCTGGAATTTGGTCGAGTTTTCAGAAGATTTAGGGATTTTTGTGGGATTTTTGTGGGATGTTCTGGGAATCGGTGGAGATTTTGTGGGACATTCCTGTGAATTGGTAGGGTTTTGAAATGATTTAGGGAATTTTGTGGGACTTGTCTGGAATTTTGTGGGGATTTTTCTGGAATTGTGTGGGATTCTGAGGAGACTTGAAGAATGTTGAGGAATTTGTTTTAGATTTTGAGGGAATTTGTGGAGATTTGGTGGGATATTTTTCTAGAATTTGGTCGTGTTTTAGAAGAATTAGGGAATTTTGTGGGATTTTTCTTGGATTTTGTGGACATTTGTGGACATTTTGTGGGATGTTGGTGGAACTTTGAGCGTCTTTTCCGTAATTTTGTGAGATTCTGCAGAGAATTGAGGAATTATCTGTGATTTTTCATGTATTTTGTAAGAATTTGTGGAGATTTGGTGGGATTTTTGTTGAAATTTGTAGAGTTTTGAGAAGATGTAGGGAATTTGGTGGGATTTTTGTGGAATTTGGTGGGCCTTTTCAAGGACTTTGTGTGGTTTTGAGGAGAGTTGAAGTATTTTGAGGAATTTTTCTTAGATTTTGTGGAAACTTGTGGAGGTTTTGTGTGATTTTTGTGGAATTTTGTGGGATAGTGAGGCGATTTAGGGATCTTGAGGGATTTTTCATGTATTTTGTGGGAATTTGTGGAGATTTGGTGGGATTTTTTTTTAGAATTTGGTCATGTTTTGAGAAGATTTAGGGAATGTTGTGGGATTTTTCCTGGAATTTTTTTGGATTTTGAGGAGATTTTGTGGGCTGGTTGTGGAATTTTGAGGGTCTTTTCTGGAATTTTGTGAGATTCGGCAGAGAATTGAGGAATTATCTGTGATTTTTCATGTATTTTGTAAGAATTTGTGGAGATTTGGTGGGATTTTTGTGGAATTTGGTAGAGTTTTGGAATGATTTAGGTCATTTTGTGGGATATTTCTGGAATTTGGTAGGGCTTTTCAGGAATTTTGTTGTATTTTGAAAAGATTTAGGGAATTTTGTGTTGTTTTTCTTGAATTTTGTGGGAAACTGTGGTGATTTTATGGGGCGTTTCTGGAATTTGGTCAAGATTTCAGAAGATTTAGGGATTTTTGTGGGATTTTTGTGGGATGTTCTGGGAATTGGCAGAGATTTTGTGGGACATTCCTGTGAATTGGTAGGGTTTTGAAATGATTTAGGGAATTTTGTGGGACTTGTCTGTAATTTTGTGGGGGTTTTTCTGGAATTGTGTGGGATTCTGAGGAGACTTGAAGAATGTTGAGGAATTTGTTTTAGATTTTGTGGGAATTTTTGGAGATTCTGTGGGATTTTTGTGGAATTTGGTGGGCCTTTTCAAGGACTTTGTGTGGTTTTGAGGAGAGTTGAAGTATTTTGAGGAATTTTTCTTAGATTTTGTGGAAACTTGTGGAGGTTTTGTGTGATTTTTGTGGAATTTTGTGGGATATTGAGGCGATTTAGGGATCTTGAGGGATTTGTTCATGTATTTTGTGGGAATTTGTGGAGATTTGGTGGGATATTTTTCTAGAATTTGGTCGTGTTTTAGAAGAATTAGGGAATTTTGTGGGATTTTTCTTGGATTTTGTGGACATTTGTGGACATTTTGTGGGATGTTGGTGGAACTTTGAGCGTCTTTTCTGGAATTTTGTGAGATTCGGCAGAGAATTGAGGAATTATCTGTGATTTTTCATGTATTTTGTAAGAATTTGTGGAGATTTGGTGGGATTTTTGTTGAAATTGGTAGAGTTTTGGAATGATTTAGGTCATTTTGTGGGATATTTCTGGAATTTGGTAGGGCTTTTCAGGAATTTTGTAGTATTTTGAAAAGATTTAGGGAATTTTGTGTTTTCTTGAATTTGGTGGGAAACTGTGGTGATTTTATGGGGCGTTTCTGGAATTTGGTCGAGTTTTCAGAAGATTTAGGGATTTTTGTGGGATTTTTGTGGGATGTTCTGGGAATCGGTGGAGATTTTGTGGGACATTCCTGTGAATTGGTAGGGTTTTGAAATGATTTAGGGAATTTTGTGGGACTTGTCTGGAATTTTGTGGGGATTTTTCTGGAATTGTGTGGGATTCTGAGGAGACTTGAAGAATGTTGAGGAATTTGTTTTAGATTTTGAGGGAATTTGTGGAGATTTGGTGGGATATTTTTCTAGAATTTGGTCGTGTTTTAGAAGAATTAGGGAATTTTGTGGGATTTTTCTTGGATTTTGTGGACATTTGTGGACATTTTGTGGGATGTTGGTGGAACTTTGAGCGTCTTTTCCGTAATTTTGTGAGATTCTGCAGAGAATTGAGGAATTATCTGTGATTTTTCATGTATTTTGTAAGAATTTGTGGAGATTTGGTGGGATTTTTGTTGAAATTTGTAGAGTTTTGAGAAGATGTAGGGAATTTGGTGGGATTTTTGTGGAATTTGTTGGGCCTTTTCAAGGACTTTGTGTGGTTTTGAGGAGAGTTGAAGTATTTTGAGGAATTTTTCTTAGATTTTGTGGAAACTTGTGGAGGTTTTGTGTGATTTTTGTGGAATTTTGTGGAATAGTGAGGCGATTTAGGGATCTTGAGGGATTTTTCATGTATTTTGTGGGAATTTGTGGAGATTTGGTGGGATTTTTTTTTAGAATTTGGTCATGTTTTGAGAAGATTTAGGGAATGTTGTGGGATTTTTCCTGGAATTTTTTTGGATTTTGAGGAGATTTTGTGGGCTGGTTGTGGAATTTTGAGGGTCTTTTCTGGAATTTTGTGAGATTCGGCAGAGAATTGAGGAATTATCTGTGATTTTTCATGTATTTTGTAAGAATTTGTGGAGATTTGGTGGGATTTTTGTGGAATTTGGTAGAGTTTTGGAATGATTTAGGTCATTTTGTGGGATATTTCTGGAATTTGGTAGGGCTTTTCAGGAATTTTGTTGTATTTTGAAAAGATTTAGGGAATTTTGTGTTGTTTTTCTTGAATTTTGTGGGAAACTGTGGTGATTTTATGGGGCGTTTCTGGAATTTGGTCAAGATTTCAGAAGATTTAGGGATTTTTGTGGGATTTTTGTGGGATGTTCTGGGAATTGGCAGAGATTTTGTGGGACATTCCTGTGAATTGGTAGGGTTTTGAAATGATTTAGGGAATTTTGTGGGACTTGTCTGTAATTTTGTGGGGGTTTTTCTGGAATTGTGTGGGATTCTGAGGAGACTTGAAGAATGTTGAGGAATTTGTTTTAGATTTTGTGGGAATTTTTGGAGATTCTGTGGGATTTTTGTGGAATTTGGTGGGCCTTTTCAAGGACTTTGTGTGGTTTTGAGGAGAGTTGAAGTATTTTGAGGAATTTTTCTTAGATTTTGTGGAAACTTGTGGAGGTTTTGTGTGATTTTTGTGGAATTTTGTGGGATATTGAGGCGATTTAGGGATCTTGAGGGATTTGTTCATGTATTTTGTGGGAATTTGTGGAGATTTGGTGGGATATTTTTCTAGAATTTGGTCGTGTTTTAGAAGAATTAGGGAATTTTGTGGGATTTTTCTTGGATTTTGTGGACATTTGTGGACATTTTGTGGGATGTTGGTGGAACTTTGAGCGTCTTTTCTGGAATTTTGTGAGATTCGGCAGAGAATTGAGGAATTATCTGTGATTTTTCATGTATTTTGTAAGAATTTGTGGAGATTTGGTGGGATTTTTGTTGAAATTGGTAGAGTTTTGGAATGATTTAGGTCATTTTGTGGGATATTTCTGGAATTTGGTAGGGCTTTTCAGGAATTTTGTAGTATTTTGAAAAGATTTAGGGAATTTTGTGTTTTCTTGAATTTGGTGGGAAACTGTGGTGATTTTATGGGGCGTTTCTGGAATTTGGTCGAGTTTTCAGAAGATTTAGGGATTTTTGTGGGATTTTTGTGGGATGTTCTGAGAATCGGTGGAGATTTTGTGGGACATTCCTGTGAATTGGTAGGGTTTTGAAATGATTTAGGGAATTTTGTGGGACTTGTCTGGAATTTTGTGGGGATTTTTCTGGAATTGTGTGGGATTCTGAGGAGACTTGAAGAATGTTGAGGAATTTGTTTTAGATTTTGAGGGAATTTGTGGAGATTTGGTGGGATTTTTGTGGAATTTGGTAGAGTTTTGGAATGATTTAGGTCATTTTGTGGGATATTTCTGGAATTTGGTAGGGCTTTTCAGGAATTTTGTAGTATTTTGAAAAGATTTAGGGAATTTTGTGTTGTTTTTCTTGAATTTTGTGGGAAACTGTGTTGATTTTATGGGGCGTTTCTGGAATTTGGTCGAGTTTTCAGAAGATTTAGGGATTTTTGTGGGATTTTTGTGGGATGTTCTGGGAATCGGTGGAGATTTTGTGGGACATTCCTGTGAATTGGTAGGGTTTTGAAATGATTTAGGGAATTTTGTGGGACTTGTCTGTAATTTTGTGGGGGTTTTTCTGGAATTGTGTGGGATTCTGAGGAGACTTGAAGAATGTTGAGGAATTTGTTTTAGATTTTGTGG
The DNA here is from genome assembly GCF_971803275.1 of Cyanistes caeruleus. NCBI lineage: Eukaryota > Metazoa > Chordata > Aves > Passeriformes > Paridae > Cyanistes > Cyanistes caeruleus. The sequence continues at coordinate 117,741,075 of NC_141703.1, forward strand.
GAATTTGTGTAGATTCTGTGGGATTTTTGTGGAATTTGGTGGGCCTTTTCAAGGACTTTTTGTGGTTTTGAGGAGAGTTGAAGTATTTTGAGGAATTTTTCTTAGATTTTGTGGAAACTTGTGGAGGTTTTGTGTGATTTTTGTGGAATTTTGTGGGATATTGAGGCGATTTAGGGATCTTGCGGGATTTTTCATGGATTTTGTGGGAATTTGTGGAGATTTGGTGGGATATTTTTCTAGAATTTGGTCGTGTTTTAGAAGAATTAGGGAATTTTGTGGGATTTTTCTTGGATTTTGTGGACATTTTGTGGGATGTTTGTGGAACTTTGAGGGTTTTTTCTGGAATTTTGTGAGATTCTGCAGGGAATTGAGGAATTATCTGTGATTTTTCTTGTATTTTGTAAGAATTTGTGGAGATTTGGTGGGATTTTTGTTGAAATTTGTAGAGTTTTGAGAAGATGTAGGGAATTTGGTGGGATTTTTGTGGAATTTGGTGGGCCTTTTCAAGGACTTTGTGTGGTTTTGAGGAGAGTTGAAGTATTTTGAGGAATTTTTCTTAGATTTTGTGGAAACTTGTGGAGGTTTTGTGTGATTTTTGTGGAATTTTGTGGGATATTGAGGCGATTTAGGGATCTTGAGGGATTTTTCATGTATTTTGTGGGAATTTGTGGAGATTTGGTGGGATTTTGTTTTAGAATTTGGTCATGTTTTGAGAAGATTTAGGGAATGTTGTGGGATTTTTCCTGGAATTTTGTTGGATTTTGAGGAGATTTTGTGGGATGTTTGTGGAATTTTGAGGGTCTTTTCTGGAATTTTGTGAGATTCGGCAGAGAATTGAGGAATTATCTGTGATTTTTCATGTATTTTGTAAGAATTTGTGGAGATTTGGTGGGATTTTTGTGGAATTTGGTAGAGTTTTGGAATGATTTAGGTCATTTTGTGGGATATTTCTGGAATTTGGTAGGGCTTTTCAGGAATTTTGTAGTATTTTGAAAAGATTTAGGGAATTTTGTGTTGTTTTTCTTGAATTTTGTGGGAAACTGTGGTGATTTTATGGGGCGTTTCTGGAATTTGGTCGAGTTTTCAGAAGATTTAGGGATTTTTGTGGGATTTTTGTGGGATGTTCTGGGAATCGGTGGAGATTTTGTGGGACATTCCTGTGAATTGGTAGGGTTTTGAAATGATTTAGGGAATTTTGTGGGACTTGTCTGTAATTTTGTGGGGGTTTTTCTGGAATTGTGTGGGATTCTGAGGAGACTTGAAGAATGTTGAGGAATTTGTTTTAGATTTTGTGGGAATTTGTGTAGATTCTGTGGGATTTTTGTGGAATTTGGTGGGCCTTTTCAAGGACTTTTTGTGGTTTTGAGGAGAGTTGAAGTATTTTGAGGAATTTTTCTTAGATTTTGTGGAAACTTGTGGAGGTTTTGTGTGATTTTTGTGGAATTTTGTGGGATATTGAGGCGATTTAGGGATCTTGCGGGATTTTTCATGGATTTTGTGGGAATTTGTGGAGATTTGGTGGGATATTTTTCTAGAATTTGGTCGTGTTTTGAAAAGATTTAGGGAATTTTGTGGGATTTTTCTTGGATTCTGTGGACATTTGTGGACATTTTGTGGGATGTTGGTGGAACTTTGAGCGTCTTTTCTGGAATTTTGTGAGATTCGGCAGAGAATTGAGGAATTATCTGTGATTTTTCATGTATTTTGTAAGAATTTGTGGAGATTTGGTGGGATTTTTGTTGAAATTGGTAGAGTTTTGGAATGATTTAGGTCATTTTGTGGGATATTTCTGGAATTTGGTAGGGCTTTTCAGGAATTTTGTAGTATTTTGAAAAGATTTAGGGAATTTTGTGTTTTCTTGAATTTGGTGGGAAACTGTGGTGATTTTATGGGGCGTTTCTGGAATTTGGTCGAGTTTTCAGAAGATTTAGGGATTTTTGTGGGATTTTTGTGGGATGTTCTGGGAATCGGTGGAGATTTTGTGGGACATTCCTGTGAATTGGTAGGGTTTTGAAATGATTTAGGGAATTTTGTGGGACTTGTCTGGAATTTTGTGGGGATTTTTCTGGAATTGTGTGGGATTCTGAGGAGACTTGAAGAATGTTGAGGAATTTGTTTTAGATTTTGAGGGAATTTGTGGAGATTTGGTGGGATATTTTTCTAGAATTTGGTCGTGTTTTAGAAGAATTAGGGAATTTTGTGGGATTTTTCTTGGATTTTGTGGACATTTGTGGACATTTTGTGGGATGTTGGTGGAACTTTGAGCGTCTTTTCCGTAATTTTGTGAGATTCTGCAGAGAATTGAGGAATTATCTGTGATTTTTCATGTATTTTGTAAGAATTTGTGGAGATTTGGTGGGATTTTTGTTGAAATTTGTAGAGTTTTGAGAAGATGTAGGGAATTTGGTGGGATTTTTGTGGAATTTGGTGGGCCTTTTCAAGGACTTTGTGTGGTTTTGAGGAGAGTTGAAGTATTTTGAGGAATTTTTCTTAGATTTTGTGGAAACTTGTGGAGGTTTTGTGTGATTTTTGTGGAATTTTGTGGGATAGTGAGGCGATTTAGGGATCTTGAGGGATTTTTCATGTATTTTGTGGGAATTTGTGGAGATTTGGTGGGATTTTTTTTTAGAATTTGGTCATGTTTTGAGAAGATTTAGGGAATGTTGTGGGATTTTTCCTGGAATTTTGTTGGATTTTGAGGAGATTTTGTGGGATGGTTGTGGAATTTTGAGGGTCTTTTCTGGAATTTTGTGAGATTCGGCAGAGAATTGAGGAATTATCTGTGATTTTTCATGTATTTTGTAAGAATTTGTGGAGATTTGGTGGGATTTTTGTGGAATTTGGTAGAGTTTTGGAATGATTTAGGTCATTTTGTGGGATATTTCTGGAATTTGGTAGGGCTTTTCAGGAATTTTGTAGTATTTTGAAAAGATTTAGGGAATTTTGTGTTGTTTTTCTTGAATTTTGTGGGAAACTGTGGTGATTTTATGGGGCGTTTCTGGAATTTGGTCGAGTTTTCAGAAGATTTAGGGATTTTTGTGGGATTTTTGTGGGATGTTCTGGGAATCGGTGGAGATTTTGTGGGACATTCCTGTGAATTGGTAGGGTTTTGAAATGATTTAGGGAATTTTGTGGGACTTGTCTGTAATTTTGTGGGGGTTTTTCTGGAATTGTGTGGGATTCTGAGGAGACTTGAAGAATGTTGAGGAATTTGTTTTAGATTTTGTGGGAATTTTTGGAGATTCTGTGGGATTTTTATGGAATTTGGTGGGCCTTTTCTAGGACTTTGTGTGGTTTTGAGGAGAGTTGAAGTATTTTGAGGAATTTTTCTTAGATTTTGTGGAAACTTGTGGAGGTTTTGTGTGATTTTTTTGGAATTTTGTGGGATATTGAGGCGATTTAGGGATCTTGAGGGATTTTTCATGTATTTTGTGGGAATTTGTGGAGATTTGGTGGGATTTTTTTTTAGAATTTGGTCGTGTTTTGAGAAGATTTCGGGAATGTTGTGGGATTTTTCCTGGAATTTTGTTGGATTTTGAGGAGATTTTGTGGGATGTTTGTGGAACTTTGAGGGTCTTTTCTGGAATTTTGTGAGATTCTGCAGAGAATTGAGGAATTATCTGTGATTTTTCATGTATTTTGTAAGAATTTGTGGAGATTTGGTGGGATTTTTGTTGAAATTTGTAGAGTTTTGAGAAGATGTAGGGAATTTGGTGGGATTTTTGTGGAATTTGGTGGGCCTTTTCAAGGACTTTGTGTTGTTTTGAGGAGAGTTGAAGTATTTTGAGGAATTTTTCTTAGATTTTGTGGAAACTTGTGGAGGTTTTGTGTGATTTTTGTGGAATTTTGTGGGATAGTGAGGCGATTTAGGGATCTTGAGGGATTTTTCATGTATTTTGTGGGAATTTGTGGAGATTTGGTAGGATTTTTTTTTAGAATTTGGTCGTGTTTTGAGAAGATTTAGGGAATGTTGTGGGATTTTTCCTGGAATTTTGTTGGATTTTGAGGAGATTTTGTGGGATGTTTGTGGAACTTTGAGGGTCTTTTCTGGAATTTTGTGAGATTCGGCAGAGAATTGAGGAATTATCTGTGATTTTTCATGTATTTTGTAAGAATTTGTGGAGATTTGGTGGGATTTTTGTGGAATTTGGTAGAGTTTTGGAATGATTTAGGTCATTTTGTGGGATATTTCTGGAATTTGGTAGGGCTTTTCAGGAATTTTGTAGTATTTTGAAAAGATTTAGGGAATTTTGTGTTGTTTTTCTTGAATTTTGTGGGAAACTGTGGTGATTTTATGGGGCGTTTCTGGAATTTGGTCAAGATTTCAGAAGATTTAGGGATTTTTGTGGGATTTTTGTGGGATGTTCTGGGAATTGGCAGAGATTTTGTGGGACATTCCTGTGAATTGGTAGGGTTTTGAAATGATTTAGGGAATTTTGTGGGACTTGTCTGTAATTTTGTGGGGGTTTTTCTGGAATTGTGTGGGATTCTGAGGAGACTTGAAGAATGTTGAGGAATTTGTTTTAGATTTTGTGGGAATTTTTGGAGATTCTGTGGGATTTTTGTGGAATTTGGTGGGCCTTTTCAAGGACTTTGTGTGGTTTTGAGGAGAGTTGAAGTATTTTGAGGAATTTTTCTTAGATTTTGTGGAAACTTGTGGAGGTTTTGTGTGATTTTTGTGGAATTTTGTGGGATATTGAGGCGATTTAGGGATCTTGAGGGATTTGTTCATGTATTTTGTGGGAATTTGTGGAGATTTGGTGGGATATTTTTCTAGAATTTGGTCGTGTTTTAGAAGAATTAGGGAATTTTGTGGGATTTTTCTTGGATTTTGTGGACATTTGTGGACATTTTGTGGGATGTTGGTGGAACTTTGAGCGTCTTTTCTGGAATTTTGTGAGATTCGGCAGAGAATTGAGGAATTATCTGTGATTTTTCATGTATTTTGTAAGAATTTGTGGAGATTTGGTGGGATTTTTGTTGAAATTGGTAGAGTTTTGGAATGATTTAGGTCATTTTGTGGGATATTTCTGGAATTTGGTAGGGCTTTTCAGGAATTTTGTAGTATTTTGAAAAGATTTAGGGAATTTTGTGTTTTCTTGAATTTGGTGGGAAACTGTGGTGATTTTATGGGGCGTTTCTGGAATTTGGTCGAGTTTTCAGAAGATTTAGGGATTTTTGTGGGATTTTTGTGGGATGTTCTGGGAATCGGTGGAGATTTTGTGGGACATTCCTGTGAATTGGTAGGGTTTTGAAATGATTTAGGGAATTTTGTGGGACTTGTCTGGAATTTTGTGGGGATTTTTCTGGAATTGTGTGGGATTCTGAGGAGACTTGAAGAATGTTGAGGAATTTGTTTTAGATTTTGAGGGAATTTGTGGAGATTTGGTGGGATATTTTTCTAGAATTTGGTCGTGTTTTAGAAGAATTAGGGAATTTTGTGGGATTTTTCTTGGATTTTGTGGAGATTTGTGGACATTTTGTGGGATGTTGGTGGAACTTTGAGCGTCTTTTCCGTAATTTTGTGAGATTCTGCAGAGAATTGAGGAATTATCTGTGATTTTTCATGTATTTTGTAAGAATTTGTGGAGATTTGGTGGGATTTTTGTTGAAATTTGTAGAGTTTTGAGAAGATGTAGGGAATTTGTTGGGATTTTTGTGGAATTTGGTGGGCCTTTTCAAGGACTTTGTGTGGTTTTGAGGAGAGTTGAAGTATTTTGAGGAATTTTTCTTAGATTTTGTGGAAACTTGTGGAGGTTTTGTGTGATTTTTGTGGAATTTTGTGGGATAGTGAGGCGATTTAGGGATCTTGAGGGATTTTTCATGTATTTTGTGGGAATTTGTGGAGATTTGGTGGGATTTTTTTTTAGAATTTGGTCATGTTTTGAGAAGATTTAGGGAATGTTGTGGGATTTTTCCTGGAATTTTTTTGGATTTTGAGGAGATTTTGTGGGCTGGTTGTGGAATTTTGAGGGTCTTTTCTGGAATTTTGTGAGATTCGGCAGAGAATTGAGGAATTATCTGTGATTTTTCATGTATTTTGTAAGAATTTGTGGAGATTTGGTGGGATTTTTGTGGAATTTGGTAGAGTTTTGGAATGATTTAGGTCATTTTGTGGGATATTTCTGGAATTTGGTAGGGCTTTTCAGGAATTTTGTAGTATTTTGAAAAGATTTAGGGAATTTTGTGTTGTTTTTCTTGAATTTTGTGGGAAACTGTGGTGATTTTATGGGGCGTTTCTGGAATTTGGTCGAGTTTTCAGAAGATTTAGGGATTTTTGTGGGATTTTTGTGGGATGTTCTGGGAATCGGTGGAGATTTTGTGGGACATTCCTGTGAATTGGTAGGGTTTTGAAATGATTTAGGGAATTTTGTGGGACTTGTCTGTAATTTTGTGGGGGTTTTTCTGGAATTGTGTGGGATTCTGAGGAGACTTGAAGAATGTTGAGGAATTTGTTTTAGATTTTGTGGGAATTTGTGTAGATTCTGTGGGATTTTTGTGGAATTTGGTGGGCCTTTTCAAGGACTTTTTGTGGTTTTGAGGATAGTTGAAGTATTTTGAGGAATTTTTCTTAGATTTTGTGGAAACTTGTGGAGGTTTTGTGTGATTTTTGTGGAATTTTGTGGGATATTGAGGCGATTTAGGGATCTTGCGGGATTTTTCATGTATTTTGTGGGAATTTGTGGAGATTTGGTGGGATATTTTTCTAGAATTTGGTCGTGTTTTAGAAGAATTAGGGAATTTTGTGGGATTTTTCTTGGATTTTGTGGACATTTTGTGGGATGTTTGTGGAACTTTGAGGGTTTTTTCTGGAATTTTGTGAGATTCTGCAGGGAATTGAGGAATTATCTGTGATTTTTCTTGTATTTTGTAAGAATTTGTGGAGATTTGGTGGGATTTTTGTTGAAATTTGTAGAGTTTTGAGAAGATGTAGGGAATTTGGTGGGATTTTTGTGGAATTTGGTGGGCCTTTTCAAGGACTTTGTGTGGTTTTGAGGAGAGTTGAAGTATTTTGAGGAATTTTTCTTAGATTTTTGTGGAAACTTGTGGAGGTTTTGTGTGATTTTTGTGGAATTTTGTGGGATAGTGAGGCGATTTAGGGATCTTGAGGGATTTTTCATGTATTTTGTGGGAATTTGTGGAGATTTGGTAGGATTTTTTTTTAGAATTTGGTCGTGTTTTGAGAAGATTTAGGGAATGTTGTGGGATTTTTCCTGGAATTTTGTTGGATTTTGAGGAGATTTTGTGGGATGTTTGTGGAATTTTGAGGGTCTTTTCTGGAATTTTGTGAGATTCGGCAGAGAATTGAGGAATTATCTGTGATTTTTCATGTATTTTGTAAGAATTTGTGGAGATTTGGTGGGATTTTTGTGGAATTTGGTAGAGTTTTGGAATGATTTAGGTCATTTTGTGGGATATTTCTGGAATTTGGTAGGGCTTTTCAGGAATTTTGTAGTATTTTGAAAAGATTTAGGGAATTTTGTGTTGTTTTTCTTGAATTTTGTGGGAAACTGTGGTGATTTTATGGGGCGTTTCTGGAATTTGGTCGAGTTTTCAGAAGATTTAGGGATTTTTGTGGGATTTTTGTGGGATGTTCTGGGAATTGGCAGAGATTTTGTGGGACATTCCTGTGAATTGGTAGGGTTTTGAAATGATTTAGGGAATTTTGTGGGACTTGTCTGTAATTTTGTGGGGATTTTTCTGGAATTGTGTGGGATTCTGAGGAGACTTGAAGAATTTTGAGGAATTTGTTTTAGATTTTGTGGGAATTTGTGTAGATTCTGTGTGATTTTTCTGGAACTTGGTGGGCCTTTTCAAGGACTTTGTGTGGTTTTGAGGAGAGTTGAAGTATTTTGAGGAATTTTTCTTAGATTTTGTGGAAACTTGTGGAGGTTTTGTGTGATTTTTGTGGAATTTTGTGGGATAGTGAGGCGATTTAGGGATCTTGAGGGATTTTTCATGTATTTTGTGGGAATTTGTGGAGATTTGGTGGGATTTTTTTTTAGAATTTGGTCATGTTTTGAGAAGATTTAGGGAATGTTGTGGGATTTTTCCTGGAATTTTGTTGGATTTTGAGGAGATTTTGTGGGATGGTTGTGGAATTTTGAGGGTCTTTTCTGGAATTTTGTGAGATTCGGCAGAGAATTGAGGAATTATCTGTGATTTTTCATGTATTTTGTAAGAATTTGTGGAGATTTGGTGGGATTTTTGTGGAATTTGGTAGAGTTTTGGAATGATTTAGGTCATTTTGTGGGATATTTCTGGAATTTGGTAGGGCTTTTCAGGAATTTTGTAGTATTTTGAAAAGATTTAGGGAATTTTGTGTTGTTTTTCTTGAATTTTGTGGGAAACTGTGGTGATTTTATGGGGCGTTTCTGGAATTTGGTCGAGTTTTCAGAAGATTTAGGGATTTTTGTGGGATTTTTGTGGGATGTTCTGGGAATCGGTGGAGATTTTGTGGGACATTCCTGTGAATTGGTAGGGTTTTGAAATGATTTAGGGAATTTTGTGGGACTTGTCTGTAATTTTGTGGGGGTTTTTCTGGAATTGTGTGGGATTCTGAGGAGACTTGAAGAATGTTGAGGAATTTGTTTTAGATTTTGTGGGAATTTTTGGAGATTCTGTGGGATTTTTGTGGAATTTGGTGGGCCTTTTCAAGGACTTTGTGTGGTTTTGAGGAGAGTTGAAGTATTTTGAGGAATTTTTCTTAGATTTTGTGGAAACTTGTGGAGGTTTTGTGTGATTTTTTTGGAATTTTGTGGGATATTGAGGCGATTTAGGGATCTTGAGGGATTTTTCATGTATTTTGTGGGAATTTGTGGAGATTTGGTGGGATATTTTTCTAGAATTTGGTCGTGTTTTAGAAGAATTAGGGAATTTTGTGGGATTTTTCTTGGATTTTGTGGACATTTGTGGACATTTTGTGGGATGTTGGTGGAACTTTGAGCGTCTTTTCTGGAATTTTGTGAGATTCGGCAGAGAATTGAGGAATTATCTGTGATTTTTCATGTATTTTGTAAGAATTTGTGGAGATTTGGTGGGATTTTTGTTGAAATTGGTAGAGTTTTGGAATGATTTAGGTCATTTTGTGGGATATTTCTGGAATTTGGTAGGGCTTTTCAGGAATTTTGTAGTATTTTGAAAAGATTTAGGGAATTTTGTGTTTTCTTGAATTTGGTGGGAAACTGTGGTGATTTTATGGGGCGTTTCTGGAATTTGGTCGAGTTTTCAGAAGATTTAGGGATTTTTGTGGGATTTTTGTGGGATGTTCTGGGAATCGGTGGAGATTTTGTGGGACATTCCTGTGAATTGGTAGGGTTTTGAAATGATTTAGGGAATTTTGTGGGACTTGTCTGGAATTTTGTGGGGATTTTTCTGGAATTGTGTGGGATTCTGAGGAGACTTGAAGAATGTTGAGGAATTTGTTTTAGATTTTGAGGGAATTTGTGGAGATTTGGTGGGATATTTTTCTAGAATTTGGTCGTGTTTTAGAAGAATTAGGGAATTTTGTGGGATTTTTCTTGGATTTTGTGGAGATTTGTGGACATTTTGTGGGATGTTGGTGGAACTTTGAGCGTCTTTTCCGTAATTTTGTGAGATTCTGCAGAGAATTGAGGAATTATCTGTGATTTTTCATGTATTTTGTAAGAATTTGTGGAGATTTGGTGGGATTTTTGTTGAAATTTGTAGAGTTTTGAGAAGATGTAGGGAATTTGTTGGGATTTTTGTGGAATTTGGTGGGCCTTTTCAAGGACTTTGTGTGGTTTTGAGGAGAGTTGAAGTATTTTGAGGAATTTTTCTTAGATTTTGTGGAAACTTGTGGAGGTTTTGTGTGATTTTTGTGGAATTTTGTGGGATAGTGAGGCGATTTAGGGATCTTGAGGGATTTTTCATGTATTTTGTGGGAATTTGTGGAGATTTGGTGGGATTTTTTTTTAGAATTTGGTCATGTTTTGAGAAGATTTAGGGAATGTTGTGGGATTTTTCCTGGAATTTTTTTGGATTTTGAGGAGATTTTGTGGGCTGGTTGTGGAATTTTGAGGGTCTTTTCTGGAATTTTGTGAGATTCGGCAGAGAATTGAGGAATTATCTGTGATTTTTCATGTATTTTGTAAGAATTTGTGGAGATTTGGTGGGATTTTTGTGGAATTTGGTAGAGTTTTGGAATGATTTAGGTCATTTTGTGGGATATTTCTGGAATTTGGTAGGGCTTTTCAGGAATTTTGTAGTATTTTGAAAAGATTTAGGGAATTTTGTGTTGTTTTTCTTGAATTTTGTGGGAAACTGTGGTGATTTTATGGGGCGTTTCTGGAATTTGGTCGAGTTTTCAGAAGATTTAGGGATTTTTGTGGGATTTTTGTGGGATGTTCTGGGAATTGGCAGAGATTTTGTGGGACATTCCTGTGAATTGGTAGGGTTTTGAAATGATTTAGGGAATTTTGTGGGACTTGTCTGTAATTTTGTGGGGATTTTTCTGGAATTGTGTGGGATTCTGAGGAGACTTGAAGAATTTTGAGGAATTTGTTTTAGATTTTGTGGGAATTTGTGTAGATTCTGTGTGATTTTTCTGGAACTTGGTGGGCCTTTTCAAGGACTTTGTGTGGTTTTGAGGAGAGTTGAAGTATTTTGAGGAATTTTTCTTAGATTTTGTGGAAACTTGTGGAGGTTTTGTGTGATTTTTGTGGAATTTTGTGGGATAGTGAGGCGATTTAGGGATCTTGAGGGATTTTTCATGTATTTTGTGGGAATTTGTGGAGATTTGGTGGGATTTTTTTTTAGAATTTGGTCATGTTTTGAGAAGATTTAGGGAATGTTGTGGGATTTTTCCTGGAATTTTGTTGGATTTTGAGGAGATTTTGTGGGATGGTTGTGGAATTTTGAGGGTCTTTTCTGGAATTTTGTGAGATTCGGCAGAGAATTGAGGAATTATCTGTGATTTTTCATGTATTTTGTAAGAATTTGTGGAGATTTGGTGGGATTTTTGTGGAATTTGGTAGAGTTTTGGAATGATTTAGGTCATTTTGTGGGATATTTCTGGAATTTGGTAGGGCTTTTCAGGAATTTTGTAGTATTTTGAAAAGATTTAGGGAATTTTGTGTTGTTTTTCTTGAATTTTGTGGGAAACTGTGGTGATTTTATGGGGCGTTTCTGGAATTTGGTCGAGTTTTCAGAAGATTTAGGGATTTTTGTGGGATTTTTGTGGGATGTTCTGGGAATCGGTGGAGATTTTGTGGGACATTCCTGTGAATTGGTAGGGTTTTGAAATGATTTAGGGAATTTTGTGGGACTTGTCTGTAATTTTGTGGGGGTTTTTCTGGAATTGTGTGGGATTCTGAGGAGACTTGAAGAATGTTGAGGAATTTGTTTTAGATTTTGTGGGAATTTTTGGAGATTCTGTGGGATTTTTGTGGAATTTGGTGGGCCTTTTCAAGGACTTTGTGTGGTTTTGAGGAGAGTTGAAGTATTTTGAGGAATTTTTCTTAGATTTTGTGGAAACTTGTGGAGGTTTTGTGTGATTTTTGTGGAATTTTGTGGGATATTGAGGCGATTTAGGGATCTTGAGGGATTTGTTCATGTATTTTGTGGGAATTTGTGGAGATTTGGTGGGATATTTTTCTAGAATTTGGTCGTGTTTTAGAAGAATTAGGGAATTTTGTGGGATTTTTCTTGGATTTTGTGGACATTTGTGGACATTTTGTGGGATGTTGGTGGAACTTTGAGCGTCTTTTCTGGAATTTTGTGAGATTCGGCAGAGAATTGAGGAATTATCTGTGATTTTTCATGTATTTTGTAAGAATTTGTGGAGATTTGGTGGGATTTTTGTTGAAATTGGTAGAGTTTTGGAATGATTTAGGTCATTTTGTGGGATATTTCTGGAATTTGGTAGGGCTTTTCAGGAATTTTGTAGTATTTTGAAAAGATTTAGGGAATTTTGTGTTTTCTTGAATTTGGTGGGAAACTGTGGTGATTTTATGGGGCGTTTCTGGAATTTGGTCGAGTTTTCAGAAGATTTAGGGATTTTTGTGGGATTTTTGTGGGATGTTCTGGGAATCGGTGGAGATTTTGTGGGACATTCCTGTGAATTGGTAGGGTTTTGAAATGATTTAGGGAATTTTGTGGGACTTGTCTGGAATTTTGTGGGGATTTTTCTGGAATTGTGTGGGATTCTGAGGAGACTTGAAGAATGTTGAGGAATTTGTTTTAGATTTTGAGGGAATTTGTGGAGATTTGGTGGGATATTTTTCTAGAATTTGGTCGTGTTTTAGAAGAATTAGGGAATTTTGTGGGATTTTTCTTGGATTTTGTGGACATTTGTGGACATTTTGTGGGATGTTGGTGGAACTTTGAGCGTCTTTTCCGTAATTTTGTGAGATTCTGCAGAGAATTGAGGAATTATCTGTGATTTTTCATGTATTTTGTAAGAATTTGTGGAGATTTGGTGGGATTTTTGTTGAAATTTGTAGAGTTTTGAGAAGATGTAGGGAATTTGTTGGGATTTTTGTGGAATTTGGTGGGCCTTTTCAAGGACTTTGTGTGGTTTTGAGGAGAGTTGAAGTATTTTGAGGAATTTTTCTTAGATTTTGTGGAAACTTGTGGAGGTTTTGTGTGATTTTTGTGGAATTTTGTGGGATAGTGAGGCGATTTAGGGATCTTGAGGGATTTTTCATGTATTTTGTGGGAATTTGTGGAGATTTGGTGGGATTTTTTTTTAGAATTTGGTCATGTTTTGAGAAGATTTAGGGAATGTTGTGGGATTTTTCCTGGAATTTTGTTGGATTTTGAGGAGATTTTGTGGGATGGTTGTGGAATTTTGAGGGTCTTTTCTGGAATTTTGTGAGATTCGGCAGAGAATTGAGGAATTATCTGTGATTTTTCATGTATTTTGTAAGAATTTGTGGAGATTTGGTGGGATTTTTGTGGAATTTGGTAGAGTTTTGGAATGATTTAGGTCATTTTGTGGGATATTTCTGGAATTTGGTAGGCCTTTTCAGGAATTTTGTAGTATTTTGAAAAGATTTAGGGAATTTTGTGTTTTCTTGAATTTTGTGGGAAACTGTGCTGATTTTATGGGGCGTTTCTGGAATTTGGTCGAGTTTTCAGAAGATTTAGGGATTTTTGTGGGATTTTTGTGGGATGTTCTGGGAATCGGTGGAGATTTTGTGGGACATTCCTGTGAATTGGTAGGGTTTTGAAATGATTTAGGGAATTTTGTGGGACTTGTCTGTAATTTTGTGGGGGTTTTTCTGGAATTGTGTGGGATTCTGAGGAGACTTGAAGAATGTTGAGGAATTTGTTTTAGATTTTGTGGGAATTTTTGGAGATTCTGTGGGATTTTTATGGAATTTGGTGGGCCTTTTCTAGGACTTTGTGTGGTTTTGAGGAGAGTTGAAGTATTTTGAGGAATTTTTCTTAGATTTTGTGGAAACTTGTGGAGGTTTTGTGTGATTTTTTTGGAATTTTGTGGGATATTGAGGCGATTTAGGGATCTTGAGGGATTTTTCATGTATTTTGTGGGAATTTGTGGAGATTTGGTGGGATTTTTTTTTAGAATTTGGTCGTGTTTTGAGAAGATTTCGGGAATGTTGTGGGATTTTTCCTGGAATTTTGTTGGATTTTGAGGAGATTTTGTGGGATGTTTGTGGAACTTTGAGGGTCTTTTCTGGAATTTTGTGAGATTCTGCAGAGAATTGAGGAATTATCTGTGATTTTTCATGTATTTTGTAAGAATTTGTGGAGATTTGGTGGGATTTTTGTTGAAATTTGTAGGGTTTTGAGAAGATGTAGGGAATTTGGTGGGATTTTTGTGGAATTTGGTGGGCCTTTTCAAGGACTTTGTGTGGTTTTGAGGAGAGTTGAAGTATTTTGAGGAATTTTTCTTAGATTTTGTGGAAACTTGTGGAGGTTTTGTGTGATTTTTGTGGAATTTTGTGGGATAGTGAGGCGATTTAGGGATCTTGAGGGATTTTTCATGTATTTTGTGGGAATTTGTGGAGATTTGGTAGGATTTTTTTTTAGAATTTGGTCGTGTTTTGAGAAGATTTAGGGAATGTTGTGGGATTTTTCCTGGAATTTTGTTGGATTTTGAGGAGATTTTGTGGGATGTTTGTGGAACTTTGAGGGTCTTTTCTGGAATTTTGTGAGATTCGGCAGAGAATTGAGGAATTATCTGTGATTTTTCATGTATTTTGTAAGAATTTGTGGAGATTTGGTGGGATTTTTGTGGAATTTGGTAGAGTTTTGGAATGATTTAGGTCATTTTGTGGGATATTTCTGGAATTTGGTAGGGCTTTTCAGGAATTTTGTAGTATTTTGAAAAGATTTAGGGAATTTTGTGTTGTTTTTCTTGAATTTTGTGGGAAACTGTGGTGATTTTATGGGGCGTTTCTGGAATTTGGTCAAGATTTCAGAAGATTTAGGGATTTTTGTGGGATTTTTGTGGGATGTTCTGGGAATTGGCAGAGATTTTGTGGGACATTCCTGTGAATTGGTAGGGTTTTGAAATGATTTAGGGAATTTTGTGGGACTTGTCTGTAATTTTGTGGGGATTTTTCTGGAATTGTGTGGGATTCTGAGGAGACTTGAAGAATTTTGAGGAATTTGTTTTAGATTTTGAGGGAATTTGTGTAGATTCTGTGTGATTTTTCTGGAATTTGGTGGGCCTTTTCAAGGACTTTGTGTGGTTTTGAGGAGAGTTGAAGTATTTTGAGGAATTTTTCTTAGATTTTGTGGAAACTTGTGGAGGTTTTGTGTGATTTTTGTGGAATTTTGTGGGATAGTGAGGCGATTTAGGGATCTTGAGGGATTTTTCATGTATTTTGTGGGAATTTGTGGAGATTTGGTGGGATTTTTTTTTAGAATTTGGTCATGTTTTGAGAAGATTTAGGGAATGTTGTGGGATTTTTCCTGGAATTTTGTTGGATTTTGAGGAGATTTTGTGGGATGGTTGTGGAATTTTGAGGGTCTTTTCTGGAATTTTGTGAGATTCGGCAGAGAATTGAGGAATTATCTGTGATTTTTCATGTATTTTGTAAGAATTTGTGGAGATTTGGTGGGATTTTTGTGGAATTTGGTAGAGTTTTGGAATGATTTAGGTCATTTTGTGGGTTATTTCTGGAATTTGGTAGGGCTTTTCAGGAATTTTGTAGTATTTTGAAAAGATTTAGGGAATTTTGTGTTGTTTTTCTTGAATTTTGTGGGAAACTGTGGTGATTTTATGGGGCGTTTCTGGAATTTGGTCGAGTTTTCAGATGATTTAGGGATTTTTGTGGGACTTTTGTGGGATGTTCTGGGAATCGGTGGAGATTTTGTGGGACATTCCTGTGAATTGGTAGGGTTTTGAAATGATTTAGGGAATTTTGTGGGACTTGTCTGGAATTTTGTGGGGATTTTTCTGGAATTGTGTGGGATTCTGAGGAGACTTGAAGAATTTTGAGGAATTTGTTTTAGATTTTGTGGGAATTTCTGTAGATTCTGTGTGATTTTTCTGGAATTTGGTGGGCCTTTTCAAGGACTTTGTGTGGTTTTGAGGAGAGTTGAAGTATTTTGAGGAATTTTTCTTAGATTTTGTGGAAACTTGTTAAGGTTTTGTGTGATTTTTGTGGAATTTTGTGGGATAGTGAGGCGATTTAGGGATCTTGAGGGATTTTTCATGTATTTTGTTGGAATTTGTGGAGATTTGGTGGGATTTTGTTTTAGAATTTGGTCATGTTTTGAGAAGATTTCGGGAATGTTGTGGGATTTTTCCTGAATTTTGTTGGATTTTGAGGAGATTTTGTGGGATGGTTGTGGAATTTTGAGGGTCTTTTCTGGAATTTTGTGAGATTCGGCAGAGAATTGAGGAATTATCTGTGATTTTTCATGTATTTTGTAAGAATTTGTGGAGATTTGGTGGGATTTTTGTGGAATTTGGTAGAGTTTTGGAATGATTTAGGTCATTTTGTGGGATATTTCTGGAATTTGGTAGGGCTTTTCAGGAATTTTGTAGTATTTTGAAAAGATTTAGGGAATTTTGTGTTGTTTTTCTTGAATTTTGTGGGAAACTGTGGTGATTTTATGGGGCGTTTCTGGAATTTGGTCGAGTTTTCAGAAGATTTAGGGATTTTTGTGGGATTTTTGTGGGATGTTCTGGGAATCGGTGGAGATTTTGTGGGACATTCCTGTGAATTGGTAGGGTTTTGAAATGATTTAGGGAATTTTGTGGGACTTGTCTGTAATTTTGTGGGGGTTTTTCTGGAATTGTGTGGGATTCTGAGGAGACTTGAAGAATGTTGAGGAATTTGTTTTAGATTTTGTGGGAATTTGTGTAGATTCTGTGGGATTTTTGTGGAATTTGGTGGGCCTTTTCAAGGACTTTGTGTGGTTTTGAGGAGAGTTGAAGTATTTTGAGGAATTTTTCTTAGATTTTGTGGAAACTTGTGGAGGTTTTGTGTGATTTTTGTGGAATTTTGTGGGATATTGAGGCGATTTAGGGATCTTGAGGGATTTGTTCATGTATTTTGTGGGAATTTGTGGAGATTTGGTGGGATATTTTTCTAGAATTTGGTCGTGTTTTAGAAGAATTAGGGAATTTTGTGGGATTTTTCTTGGATTTTGTGGACATTTGTGGACATTTTGTGGGATGTTGGTGGAACTTTGAGCGTCTTTTCTGGAATTTTGTGAGATTCGGCAGAGAATTGAGGAATTATCTGTGATTTTTCATGTATTTTGTAAGAATTTGTGGAGATTTGGTGGGATTTTTGTTGAAATTGGTAGAGTTTTGGAATGATTTAGGTCATTTTGTGGGATATTTCTGGAATTTGGTAGGGCTTTTCAGGAATTTTGTAGTATTTTGAAAAGATTTAGGGAATTTTGTGTTTTCTTGAATTTGGTGGGAAACTGTGGTGATTTTATGGGGCGTTTCTGGAATTTGGTCGAGTTTTCAGAAGATTTAGGGATTTTTGTGGGATTTTTGTGGGATGTTCTGGGAATCGGTGGAGATTTTGTGGGACATTCCTGTGAATTGGTAGGGTTTTGAAATGATTTAGGGAATTTTGTGGGACTTGTCTGGAATTTTGTGGGGATTTTTCTGGAATTGTGTGGGATTCTGAGGAGACTTGAAGAATGTTGAGGAATTTGTTTTAGATTTTGAGGGAATTTGTGGAGATTTGGTGGGATATTTTTCTAGAATTTGGTCGTGTTTTAGAAGAATTAGGGAATTTTGTGGGATTTTTCTTGGATTTTGTGGACATTTGTGGACATTTTGTGGGATGTTGGTGGAACTTTGAGCGTCTTTTCCGTAATTTTGTGAGATTCTGCAGAGAATTGAGGAATTATCTGTGATTTTTCATGTATTTTGTGGGAATTTGTGGAGATTTGGTGGGATTTTTGTTGAAATTTGTAGAGTTTTGAGAAGATGTAGGGAATTTGTTGGGATTTTTGTGGAATTTGGTGGGCCTTTTCAAGGACTTTGTGTGGTTTTGAGGAGAGTTGAAGTATTTTGAGGAATTTTTCTTAGATTTTGTGGAAACTTGTGGAGGTTTTGTGTGATTTTTGTGGAATTTTGTGGGATAGTGAGGCGATTTAGGGATCTTGAGGGATTTTTCATGTATTTTGTGGGAATTTGTGGAGATTTGGTGGGATTTTTTTTTAGAATTTGGTCATGTTTTGAGAAGATTTAGGGAATGTTGTGGGATTTTTCCTGGAATTTTTTTGGATTTTGAGGAGATTTTGTGGGCTGGTTGTGGAATTTTGAGGGTCTTTTCTGGAATTTTGTGAGATTCGGCAGAGAATTGAGGAATTATCTGTGATTTTTCATGTATTTTGTAAGAATTTGTGGAGATTTGGTGGGATTTTTGTGGAATTTGGTAGAGTTTTGGAATGATTTAGGTCATTTTGTGGGATATTTCTGGAATTTGGTAGGCCTTTTCAGGAATTTTGTAGTATTTTGAAAAGATTTAGGGAATTTTGTGTTTTCTTGAATTTTGTGGGAAACTGTGCTGATTTTATGGGGCGTTTCTGGAATTTGGTCGAGTTTTCAGAAGATTTAGGGATTTTTGTGGGATTTTTGTGGGATGTTCTGGGAATCGGTGGAGATTTTGTGGGACATTCCTGTGAATTGGTAGGGTTTTGAAATGATTTAGGGAATTTTGTGGGACTTGTCTGGAATTTTGTGGGGATTTTTCTGGAATTGTGTGGGATTCTGAGGAGACTTGAAGAATTTTGAGGAATTTGTTTTAGATTTTGTGGGAATTTGTGTAGATTCTGTGTGATTTTTCTGGAATTTGGTGGGCCTTTTCAAGGACTTTGTGTGGTTTTGAGGAGAGTTGAAATATTTTGAGGAATTTTTCTTAGATTTTGTGGAAACTTGTGGAGGTTTTGTGTGATTTTTGTGGAATTTTGTGGGATATTGAGGCGATTTAGGGATCTTGAGGGATTTTTCATGTATTTTGTGGGAATTTGTGGAGATTTGGTGGGATATTTTTCTAGAATTTGGTCGTGTTTTAGAAGAATTAGGGAATTTTGTGGGATTTTTCTTGGATTTTGTGGACATTTGTGGACATTTTGTGGGATGTTGGTGGAACTTTGAGGGTCTTTTCTGGAATTTTGTGAGATTCTGCAGGGAATTGAGGAATTATCTGTGATTTTTCATGTATTTTGTAAGAATTTGTGGAGATTTGGTGGGATTTTTGTTGAAATTTGTAGAGTTTTGAGAAGATGTAGGGAATTTGGTGGGATTTTTGTGGAATTTGGTGGGCCTTTTCAAGGACTTTGTGTGGTTTTGAGGAGAGTTGAAGTATTTTGAGGAATTTTTCTTAGATTTTGTGGAAACTTGTGGAGGTTTTGTGTGATTTTTGTGGAATTTTGTGGGATAGTGAGGCGATTTAGGGATCTTGAGGGATTTTTCATGTATTTTGTGGGAATTTGTGGAGATTTGGTGGGATTTTTTTTTAGAATTTGGTCATGTTTTGAGAAGATTTAGGGAATGTTGTGGGATTTTTCCTGGAATTTTGTTGGATTTTGAGGAGATTTTGTGGTATGGTTGTGGAATTTTGAGGGTCTTTTCTGGAATTTTGTGAGATTCGGCAGAGAATTGAGGAATTATCTGTGATTTTTCATGTATTTTGTAAGAATTTGTGGAGATTTGGTGGGATTTTGGTGGAATTTGGTAGAGTTTTGGAATGATTTAGGTCATTTTGTGGGATATTTCTGGACTTTGGTGGGGCTTTCCAAGAATTTTGTAGTATTTTGAAAAGATTTAGGGAATTTTGTGGTGTTTTTCTTGAATTTTGTGGGAAACTGTGGTGATTTTATGGGGCGTTTCTGGAATTTGGTCGAGTTTTCAGATGATTTAGGGATTTTTGTGGGACTTTTGTGGGATGTTCTGGGAATCGGTGGAGATTTTGTGGGACATTCCTGTGAATTGGTAGGGTTTTGAAATGATTTAGGGAATTTTGTGGGACTTGTCTGGAATTTTGTGGGGATTTTTCTGGAATTGTGTGGGATTCTGAGGAGACTTGAAGAATGTTGAGGAATTTGTTTTAGATTTTGTGGGAATTTGTGGAGATTCTGTGGGATTTTTGTGGAATTTGGTGGGCCTTTTCAAGGACTTTGTGTGGTTTTGAGGAGAGTTGAAGTATTTTGAGGAATTTTTCTTAGATTTTGTGGAAACTTGTGGAGGTTTTGTGTGATTTTTGTGGAATTTTGTGGGATATTGAGGCGATTTAGGGATCTTGAGGGATTTTTCATGTATTTTGTGGGAATTTGTGGAGATTTGGTGGGATTTTTTTTTAGAATTTGGTCGTGTTTTGAGAAGATTTCGGGAATGTTGTGGGATTTTTCCTGGAATTTTGTTGGATTTTGAGGAGATTTTGTGGGATGTTTGTGGAATTTTGAGGGTCTTTTCTGGAATTTTGTGAGATTCTGCAGAGAATTGAGGAATTATCTGTGATTTTTCATGTATTTTGTAAGAATTTGTGGAGATTTGGTGGGATTTTTGTGGAATTTGGTAGAGTTTTGGAATGATTTAGGTCATTTTGTGGGATATTTCTGGAATTTGGTAGGGCTTTTCAGGAATTTTGTAGTATTTTGAAAAGATTTAGGGAATTTTGTGTTGTTTTTCTTGAATTTTGTGGGAAACTGTGGTGATTTTATGGGGCGTTTCTGGAATTTGGTCGAGTTTTCAGAAGATTTAGGGATTTTTGTGGGATTTTTGTGGGATGTTCTGGGAATCGGTGGAGATTTTGTGGGACATTCCTGTGAATTGGTAGGGTTTTGAAATGATTTAGGGAATTTTGTGGGACTTGTCTGTAATTTTGTGGGGGTTTTTCTGGAATTGTGTGGGATTCTGAGGAGACTTGAAGAATGTTGAGGAATTTGTTTTAGATTTTGTGGGAATTTGTGTAGATTCTGTGTGATTTTTCTGGAATTTGGTGGGCCTTTTCAAGGACTTTGTGTGGTTTTGAGGAGAGTTGAAGTATTTTGAGGAATTTTTCTTAGATTTTGTGGAAACTTGTGGAGGTTTTGTGTGATTTTTGTGGAATTTTGTGGGATATTGAGGCGATTTAGGGATCTTGAGGGATTTTTCATGTATTTTGTGGGAATTTGTGGAGATTTGGTGGGATATTTTTCTAGAATTTGGTCGTGTTTTAGAAGAATTAGGGAATTTTGTGGGATTTTTCTTGGATTTTGTGGACATTTGTGGACATTTTGTGGGATGTTGGTGGAACTTTGAGCGTCTTTTCTGGAATTTTGTGAGATTCGGCAGAGAATTGAGGAATTATCTGTGATTTTTCATGTATTTTGTAAGAATTTGTGGAGATTTGGTGGGATTTTTGTTGAAATTGGTAGAGTTTTGGAATGATTTAGGTCATTTTGTGGGATATTTCTGGAATTTGGTAGGGCTTTTCAGGAATTTTGTAGTATTTTGAAAAGATTTAGGGAATTTTGTGTTTTCTTGAATTTGGTGGGAAACTGTGGTGATTTTATGGGGCGTTTCTGGAATTTGGTCGAGTTTTCAGAAGATTTAGGGTTTTTTGTGGGATTTTTGTGGGATGTTCTGGGAATTGGGGGAGATTTTGTGGGACATTCCTGTGAATTGGTAGGGTTTTGAAATGATTTAGGGAATTTTGTGGGACTTGTCTGTAATTTTGTGGGGATTTTTCTGGAATTGTGTGGGATTCTGAGGAGACTTGAAGAATGTTGAGGAATTTGTTTTAGATTTTGTGGGAATTTGTGGAGATTCTGTGGGATTTTTGTGGAACTTGGTGGGCCTTTTCAAGGACTTTGTGTGGTTTTGAGGAGAGTTGAAGTATTTTGAGGAATTTTTCTTAGATTTTGTGGAAACTTGTGGAGGTTTTGTGTGATTTTTGTGGAATTTTGTGGGATATTGAGGCGATTTAGGGATCTTGAGGGATTTTTCATGTATTTTGTGGGAATTTGTGGAGATTTGGTGGGATTTTTTTTTAGAATTTGGTCGTGTTTTGAGAAGATTTCGGGAATGTTGTGGGATTTTTCCTGGAATTTTGTTGGATTTTGAGGAGATTTTGTGGGATGTTTGTGGAACTTTGAGGGTCTTTTCTGGAATTTTGTGAGATTCGGCAGAGAATTGAGGAATTATCTGTGATTTTTCATGTATTTTGTAAGAATTTGTGGAGATTTGGTGGGATTTTTGTGGAATTTGGTAGAGTTTTGGAATGATTTAGGTCATTTTGTGGGATATTTCTGGAATTTGGTAGGCCTTTTCAGGAATTTTGTAATATTTTGAAAAGATTTAGGGAATTTTGTGTTGTTTTTCTTGAATTTTGTGGGAAACTGTGGTGATATTATGGGGCGTTTCTGGAATTTGGTCGAGTTTTCAGAAGATTTAGGGATTTTTGTGGGACTTTTGTGGGATGTTCTGGGAATCGGTGGAGATTTTGTGGGACATTCCTGTGAATTGGGAGGGTTTTGAAATGATTTAGGGAATTTTGTGGGACTTGTCTGTAATTTTGTGGGGGTTTTTCTGGAATTGTGTGGCATTCTGAAAAGACTTGAAGAATGTTGAGGAATTTGTTTTAGATTTTGTGGGAATTTGTGGAGATTTGGTGGGATATTTTTCTAGAATTTGGTCGTGTTTTAGAAGAATTAGGGAATTTTGTGGGATTTTTCTTGTATTTTGTGGACATTTGTGGTCATTTTGTGGGATGTTGGTGGAACTTTGAGGGTCTTTTCTGGAATTTTGTGAGATTCTGCAGAGAATTGAGGAATTATCTGTGATTTTTCATGTATTTTGTAAGAATTTGTGGAGATTTGGTGGGATTTTTGTTGAAATTGTGTACTAGTTTGAAATCAAACCAGTGAGAGATCGCAAGTCAGAATTATAATTTAATAGGAAAATGATAAAAAGAATAAATGCAATAATATCAAAAACACTGACAGAGTCAGAATACAGCCTGGAACCCTGTTAGGGTGATGGTAGTCGTCCAGATGAGGTGGTCTTGTTGAAGCGTGATCCTCTGGAAGAAAGGGGGTCTGGTCTTCAGCTGAAAGTCTAGCAGTAGCTCCTGTCTTCTGGAAGTCCCGTAGGTAAGGGCTGCTGTGGTGTTCGAATTCTCAGCTTATATCCAGTATGGAATGCTTGGCTCCTCCCTCGGGGAGGAGCATCTCACAATGGGATGGTGAGTTATGAGATAAGGCCTTGATGAGCCATTAACAGAAAACAGTCTAGGAGGAAGTTATCTCTGAGTCATGCAGCAAGGCAGTGGTGGGCCCATTAACAGGGGACAATACAGGGGGAAGTTATCTATGAGTCATGGGGCAGGGCATTGATGGGCCCATTAACAGAAGGTAGCCCGGGGGGGGGGCGGGGAGGCAGGGAGCACTGCCTCACCTGGTTTCAACAGTACATGAGGATGGTGATAGAATATACTGCAACCCAGGACATAATCTACCCCTTATTCTATTACCATCTACATAATTCCAAATCAGTACTTTCCTTAAACTCCACACACACACACACACATATATATATATATATACAATGGAACCTTACACACAGTTCTCACTTAAAATGAGGTCTCCTTGTGGCACACATCGGGTTTCCCTATTTTTCTGCATTACCTACTAAGTGCAACCAGGTCCTTGAGCGAAGACAATCTCACGGATAGGTTTGCTCTTGCCTGAGGTGGGATTAATCCAAACAGTCTTTCTTAACATACCTCTCATGTGTACCACAGGGACTTTATCTCCATCTACCGTGTGCAAGGGTTCAGACTGGGCAGGACTAGCTCGATTGATGGATCTTCTGGTGTTAACTATCCAGGTGGCCTTTGCTAAGTTCACTTCTCAATTTTTGAAGGTTTCTCTACCAAGTGCTTTTAGGGTAGTCTTGAGTAGTCTATTGCACCGTTCAACTTTCTCAGCAGCTGGTGCATGATAAGGGATATGATAGATCTATTCAATTCCATGTTCTCTGGCTCAAGTACTTACGAGGCTGTTCTTGAAATGCGTCTCGTTGTCTGACTCGATTCTCTCAGGGGTGCCATGTCTTTAAAGGACTTGCTTTTCCAGGCTCAAGATGGTGTTCTGGGCAGTAGCATGAGGCACAGGGTATGTCTCCAGCCATCCAGTGGTTGCTTTCATTATGGTCAACACGTAGCGCTTGCCTTGGCGGGTTTGGGGAAGGGTGATGTAGTCAATTTGCCAGGCTTCCCTATACCTGTACTTGGACTATCTTCCACCGTACCACAGAGGCTTCACCCGCTTGGCCTGTTTGATTGCAGCGCAGGTCTCGCAGTTGTGGATAACCTGTGAGATGCTGTCCATAGTAAGGTCCACCCCTCGCTCACGAGCCCATCGGTACGTTGCATCTCGTCCCTGATGACCAGAGGCATCATGGGCCCAACGAGCTAAAAATAATTCTCCCTTGTGCTGTCAGTCCAGATCTACCTGTGATATTTTCACCTTGGCAGCTCGATCTACCTGCTCATTGTTACGGTGCTCTTCATTAGCCCGACTTTTGGGTACATGAGCATCTACGTGTCGAACTTTCACGATTAGCTTCTCCACCCGAGCGGCGATGTCTTGCTAAATCTCAGCGGCCCAGATGGGTTTCTCTCTGCGCTGCCAGTTGGCTTTTCTCCAGCGATCCAGCCATTCCCACAGAGCATTAGCTACCATCCAGGAGTCAGTGTAGAGATAGAGCCTCGGCCACTTCTCTCTTTCAGCAATATCTAAAGCCAGCTGGACAGCTTTAAGTTCTGCGACCTGACTCGATCTACCCTCTCCCTCGGTAGCTTGTGCAACTCGTCGTGTGGGGCTCTATACAGCAGCTTTTCATTTCCGGTTAGTGCTTACAATTCGGCAGGAACTATCGGTGAAGAGGGCATATCGTCTTTCACTTTCCGGTAGCTCATTATATGGTGGGGCTTCTTCAGCACGTGTCACTTGCTCCTCTTCTTCAGAAGATAATCTAAAAGTCTCACTTTCAGGCCAGTTTGTTATAATTTCCAGAATCTCAGGGCGGTTCAGGTTTTCAATACGGGCACGCTGTGTAATGAGGGCAATCTATTTGCTCCAAGTAGCATCGGTGGCATGATGCGTGGAAGGAATCTTTTTTTTGAACATCCACCCCAGCACCGGCAGTCGGGGTGCCAGAAGCAGCTGCGCTTCAGTACCAATGACTTCTGAGGCAGCTTGGACTTCTTCATAGGCGGCCAAAATTTCTTTCTCTGTTGGGGTGTAGTTGGCCTCGGATCCTCTGTAGCTTCGGCTCCAGAATCCCAGTGGTCGACCCTGAGTCTCACCAGGCACCTTCTGCCAAAGGCTCCAGGACAGACTATTGTTCCCGGCTGCAGAGTAGAGCACGTTTTTCACTTCTGGCTCCGTTCTGACTGGACCAAGGGCTACCGCATGAGCGATTTCCTGCTTGATCTGGGCGAAAGCTTGTTGCTGTTCAGGGCTCCAATGGAAATTGTTCTTCTTGCGGGTAACCAGGTAGAGAGGGCTCACAATCTGGCTATATTTAGGAATGTGCATTCTCTAAAAGCCTATGGCACCTAGGAAAGCTTGTGTTTCTTTCTTGTTGGTCGGTGGAGACATCGCAGTGATCTTATTGATGACTTCAGTGGGAATCTGACGCCGTCCATCTTGCCACTTTACCCCCAGGAACTGGATCTCCCGGGCAGGTCCCTTGACTTTGCTCCTCTTGATGGCAAAACCAGCCTTCAGGAGAATCTGGATGATCTTCTGTCCCTTCTCAAATACTTCTGCTGCCGTGTTCCCCCACACAATGATGTCATCAATGTACTGCAGGTGTTCTGGAGCCTCACCCTTTTCTAGCACAGTCTGGATCAGTCCATGGCAGATAGTAGGACTGTGCTTCCACCCCTGGGGTAATCGGTTCCAGGTATACTGCACACCCTTCCAGGTGAAGGCAAACTGAGGCCTGCACTCTGCTGCCAGAGGAATGGAGAAAAACGCATTTGCAATATTAATGGTCGCGTACCACTTTGCTGCCTTGGATTCCAGCTCATACTGAAGCTCTAGCATGTCTGGTACGGCTGCACTCAGTGGTGGCGTGACTTCATTCAGTCTACGGTAATCCACCGTCAGTCTCCATTCTCCACTGGACTTACGCACTGGCCATATGGGGCTGTTAAAGGGTGAACGAGCCTTGCTGACCACCCCTTGGCTCTCTAGCTCACGAATCATCGTATGGATGGGGACTACAGAGTCTCTGTCGGTGCGGTATTGCCGACGGTGCACTGTTGCTCTGGCAATTGGTACTTGTTGTTCTTCAACTCTCAGTAGTCCCACAGCAGAAGGGTTGTCTGAGAGACTAGGCAAGGTACTCAGTTGTCTGATGCCTTCTGTCTCTAGAGCAGCTATCCCAAAAGCCCAGCGATAACCTTTTGGGTCTTTGAAGTACCCGTTCCTGAGGTAATCTATGCCGAGGATGCATGGGGCCTCTGGACCAGTCACGATGGGGTGTTTCTGCCACTCATTCCCAGTTAAACTCACTTCAGCTTCCAGTACCGTGAGCTCCTGGGATCCCCCTGTCACCCCAGAAATAGAAATGGGTTCCGCTCCCACATACCTTGATGGCATTAGAGTGCATTGAGCGCCGGTATCAACCAAAGCCGTATATCTTTGTGGGTCAGATGTGCCAGGCCATCGGATCCACACTGTTCAATAGATCCGGTTGTCCCTCTCCTCTACCTGGCTAGAGGCAGGGACCCTCTAATCCTGGTCATGGTGCACGTTGCTCTCCTCCGGTGAATATGCTCTTGATGTCCCTTCAAGAGGATCACTCATATCATCATTTCTATACCTTCTGATGTTTTGGCCACGAGAGACCGGAGCGGCGCTGGCTCTAGATGAGCTCCTTGTGGTAGTTGTCCTTCTTTTTAGTTCACGTACCCGGGCTGCTAAGGAGGAGGTGGGTTTTCCATCCCACTTCCTCATGTCTTCTCTATGCTCCTGGAGAAAAAACCAGAGGTTACCTCGTGGAGTGTATCCTTTCTCCCTGGCTGGGGAATGCCTACTCCTAATAGCAGAGACTCTTGTTGGTTCTGGGGAGACGTGGTAAATTTCTTCTTTAAGTTCCTTTTTTAGTTTCTGATGGCCCTCTTCAATCAAGCTCCGGACTTGCTCAGCCAGCCTTGTTTCCACAGATGAGACATGGGTGCGAAACGGGGCAGTGACAGTGTCTTCGTAGATTCTTAGTTTATTGGCCAGGACACCCACCCTGTCCTCACCTTCCCTCCATTGCAGTGTTGCCAGGTAACGGGAGTACATCTCTGGTCTAAGCCGTGCAAATCTCAGCCACATCTGTGACGTGCACTGGACACTATCTGGGCTCTTAGGAAATCTCTCATCTTCTGCAAAAATGATCTCCAGCACAGCCAACTCCCTCAGGCATCGGATACCCTGTTCCATTGTGCTCCATTTCCCCTGGTGCACCTGGAGGTCTTCTTTGCAGAGGTATCTGTCCCTTACACTTGTCAGCAGTCGCCTCCAGAGGCTGAGAGTTTCTTGGGTTCTCCCAATCCCCTGGTCAATGACCACATCCCGGGACAGCGATCCCAGTTGCCTGGCCTCACTTCCATCCAGGATGGTGTCGTTTGCTGCAGCGTCCCAGATGCGGAGCAGCCAGGTTAGGATGGACTCGTTCGTCTGGCGGGTGAATTCCCTCCGCAGGTCACGCAGCTCACCTAGGGATAGAGAGCGAGTGATAATCTCTGGTTCTGTCTCCTCCGCTGCGTGTGAAGGTCCTGCCTCACCCTCATCAGTCACTATGCGGACTGATTTGCTTTTTGATTTCTTTTTCTGAATGGGGGCAACTTCTACCGGTTTAGGCTGCTCTGGTTCGGTGACTGTTTGTGTGGAGGTGCTCATGGCCCTTTTGGTTCCTTTCTCCTCTGTGGTAGTCTGCGTAGACATGGACGCTGTTGTTTTGCTCTTGGTTCCTTTCTCCTCTGTGGCAGTCTGAGTGGACACGGATGCTGTTGCTTTGCTCTTGGTTTCTTTCTCTTCTGTGGCAGTCTGCGTAGACACGGACGCTGTGGCTTTGCTCTTGGTTCCTTTCTCCTCTGTGGCAGTCTGTGTGGTCATGGATGCTGTTGCTCTGCTTTTGGTTCTTTTCTCTTCCTCCTCAAGAAGACGCTGTACCACACCAAACAGTGCTTTGTTTCTAAGCATGGTGTACATGGTGCAGGCCATGCAGAGAAAACAAAACAGCAAGACTAGGCTGTCCTTGGCATCCAGAGAGAACTCAATATTTTTAAAAACTGCTGTGCCTGACCTGAAAGGCTGGAAGAAACCACTCTCCACTCTTCCCACCAAGGGCAGGGTGCGATTGTTGAGAAGGTCCCAGATGTAGCAGCCCAGACTAGGACAAGCAAACAAAATTGAGTATATATTCCGAATGGTATTCATTGCCTCACAGGTTATCATGCCATAAGCATAATAAACCAATAAAGCAATTCTCATACCATTCCCTGGTCTCAACAGGAGCAATACAACAGGCAAGTAGTTCCCCATGTGAGGGAAAATATAGAGAGCAAGATACAGTACCCATATAGACAAGCCAACCACCATGGTGGATAGGTTTCTGTTAATATGAAATTGCAATTCTGACTTTCTCTCAGGTTAATGCCCCACGTTGGGCGCCAAAATATGTACTAGTTTGAAATCAAACCAGTGAGAGATCGCAAGTCAGAATTATAATTTAATAGGAAAATGATAAAAAGAATAAATGCAATAATATCAAAAACACTGACAGAGTCAGAATACAGCCTGGAACCCTGTTAGGGTGATGGTAGTCGTCCAGATGAGGTGGTCTTGTTGAAGCGTGATCCTCTGGAAGAAAGGGGGTCTGGTCTTCAGCTGAAAGTCCAGCAGTAGCTCCTGTCCTCTGGAAGTCCCGTAGGTAAGGGCTGCTGTGGTGTTCGAATTCTCAGCTTATATCCAGTATGGAATGCTTGGCTCCTCCCTCGGGGAGGAGCATCTCACAATGGGATGGTGAGTCATGAGATAAGGCCTTGATGAGCCATTAACAGAAAACAGTCTAGGAGGAAGTTATCTCTGAGTCATGCAGCAAGGCAGTGGTGGGCCCATTAACAGGGGACAATACAGGGGGAAGTTATCTATGAGTCATGGGGCAGGGCATTGATGGGCCCATTAACAGAAGGTAGCCCGGGGGGGGGGCGGGGAGGCAGGGAGCACTGCCTCACCTGGTTTCAACAGTACATGAGGATGGTGATAGAATATACTGCAACCCAGGACAAATTGGTAGAGTTTTGGAATGATTTAGGTCATTTTGTGGGATATTTCTGGAATTTGGTAGGGCTTTTCAGGAATTTTGTAGTATTTTGGAAATATTTAGGGAATTTTGTGTTTTCTTGAATTTTGTGGGAAACTGTGGTGATTTTATGGGGCGTTTCTGGAATTTGGTCGAGTTTTCAGAAGATTTAGGGATTTTTGTGGGATTTTTGTGGGATGTTCTGGGAATCAGTGGAGATTTTGTGGGACATTCCTGTGAATTGGTAGGGTTTTGAAATGATTTAGGGAATTTTGTGGGACTTGTCTGTAATTTTGTGGGGGTTTTTCTGGAATTGTGTGGGATTCTGAGGAGACTTGAAGAATGTTGAGGAATTTGTTTTAGATTTTGAGGGAATTTGTGGAGATTTGGTGGGATATTTTTCTAGAATTTGGTCGTGTTTTAGAAGAATTAGGGAATTTTGTGGGATTTTTCTTGGATTTTGTGGACATTTGTGGACATTTTGTGGGATGTTGGTGGAACTTTGAGCGTCTTTTCTGTAATTTTGTGAGATTCTGCAGAGAATTGAGGAATTATCTGTGATTTTTCATGTATTTTGTAAGAATTTGTGGAGATTTGGTGGGATTTTTGTTGAAATTTGTAGAGTTTTGAGAAGATGTAGGGAATTTGGTGGGATTTTTGTGGAATTTGGTGGGCCTTTTCAAGGACTTTGTGTGGTTTTGAGGAGAGTTGAAGTATTTTGAGGAATTTTTCTTAGATTTTGTGGAAACTTGTGGAGGTTTTGTGTGATTTTTGTGGAATTTTGTGGGATAGTGAGGCGATTTAGGGATCTTGAGGGATTTTTCATGTATTTTGTGGGAATTTGTGGAGATTTGGTGGGATTTTTTTTTAGAATTTGGTCATGTTTTGAGAAGATTTAGGGAATGTTGTGGGATTTTTCCTGGAATTTTGTTGGATTTTGAGGAGATTTTGTGGGATGGTTGTGGAATTTTGAGGGTCTTTTCTGGAATTTTGTGAGATTCGGCAGAGAATTGAGGAATTATCTGTGATTTTTCATGTATTTTGTAAGAATTTGTGGAGATTTGGTGGGATTTTTGTGGAATTTGGTAGAGTTTTGGAATGATTTAGGTCATTTTGTGGGATATTTCTGGACTTTGGTGGGGCTTTTCAAGAATTTTGTAGTATTTTGAAAAGATTTAGGGAATTTTGTGTTGTTTTTCTTGAATTTTGTGGGAAACTGTGGTGATTTTATGGGGCGTTTCTGGAATTTGGTCGAGTTTTCAGATGATTTAGGGATTTTTGTGGGACTTTTGTGGGATGTTCTGGGAATCGGTGGAGATTTTGTGGGACATTCCTGTGAATTGGTAGGGTTTTGAAATGATTTAGGGAATTTTGTGGGACTTGTCTGGAATTTTGTGGGGATTTTTCTGGAATTGTGTGGGATTCTGAGGAGACTTGAAGAATGTTGAGGAATTTGTTTTAGATTTTGTGGGAATTTGTGGAGATTCTGTGGGATTTTTGTGGAATTTGGTGGGCCTTTTCAAGGACTTTGTGTGGTTTTGAGGAGAGTTGAAGTATTTTGAGGAATTTTTCTTAGATTTTGTGGAAACTTGTGGAGGTTTTGTGTGATTTTTGTGGAATTTTGTGGGATATTGAGGCGATTTAGGGATCTTGAGGGATTTTTCATGTATTTTGTGGGAATTTGTGGAGATTTGGTGGGATTTTTTTTTAGAATTTGGTCGTGTTTTGAGAAGATTTCGGGAATGTTGTGGGATTTTTCCTGGAATTTTGTTGGATTTTGAGGAGATTTTGTGGGATGTTTGTGGAACTTTGAGGGTCTTTTCTGGAATTTTGTGAGATTCTGCAGAGAATTGAGGAATTATCTGTGATTTTTCATGTATTTTGTAAGAATTTGTGGAGATTTGGTGGGATTTTTGTTGAAATTGGTAGAGTTTTGAGAAGATGTAGGGAATTTGGTGGGATTTTTGTGGAATTTGGTGGGCCTTTTCAAGGACTTTGTGTGGTTTTGAGGAGAGTTGAAGTATTTTGAGGAATTTTTCTTAGATTTTGTGGAAACTTGTGGAGGTTTTGTGTGATTTTTGTGGAATTTTGTGGGATAGTGAGGCGATTTAGGGATCTTGAGGGATTTTTCATGTATTTTGTGGGAATTTGTGGAGATTTGGTAGGATTTTTTTTTAGAATTTGGTCGTGTTTTGAGAAGATTTAGGGAATGTTGTGGGATTTTTCCTGGAATTTTGTTGGATTTTGAGGAGATTTTGTGGGATGTTTGTGGAACTTTGAGGGTCTTTTCTGGAATTTTGTGAGATTCGGCAGAGAATTGAGGAATTATCTGTGATTTTTCATGTATTTTGTAAGAATTTGTGGAGATTTGGTGGGATTTTTGTTGAAATTTGTAGAGTTTTGAGAAGATGTAGGGAATTTGGTGGGATTTTTGTGGAATTTGGTGGGCCTTTTCAAGGACTTTGTGTGGTTTTGAGGAGAGTTGAAGTATTTTGAGGAATTTTTCTTAGATTTTGTGGAAACTTGTGGAGGTTTTGTGTGATTTTTGTGGAATTTTGTGGGATATTGAGGCGATTTAGGGATCTTGAGGGATTTTTCATGTATTTTGTGGGAATTTGTGGAGATTTGGTGGGATATTTTTCTAGAATTTGGTCGTGTTTTAGAAGAATTAGGGAATTTTGTGGGATTTTTCTTGGATTTTGTGGACATTTGTGGACATTTTGTGGGATGTTGGTGGAACTTTGAGGGTCTTTTCTGGAATTTTGTGAGATTCTGCAGAGAATTGAGGAATTATCTGTGATTTTTCATGTATTTTGTAAGAATTTGTGGAGATTTGGTGGGATTTTTGTTGAAATTTGTAGAGTTTTGGGAAGATGTAGGGAATTTGGTGGGATTTTTGTGGAATTTGGTGGGCCTTTTCAAGGACTTTGTGTGGTTTTGAGGAGAGTTGAAGTATTTTGAGGAATTTTTCTTAGATTTTGTGGAAACTTGTGGAGGTTTTGTGTGATTTTTGTGGAATTTTGTGGGATATTGAGGCGATTTAGGGATCTTGAGGGATTTTTCATGTATTTTGTGGGAATTTGTGGAGATTTGGTGATATATTTTTCTAGAATTTGGTCGTGTTTTAGAAGAATTAGGGAATTTTGTAGGATTTTTCTTGGATTTTGTGGACATTTGTGGACATTTTGTGGGATGTTGGTGGAACTTTGAGGGTCTTTTCTGGAATTTTGTGAGATTCGGCAGAGAATTGAGGAATTATCTGTGATTTTTCATGTATTTTGTAAGAATTTGTGGAGATTTGGTGGGATTTTTGTGGAATTTGGTAGAGTTTTGGAATGATTTAGGTAATTTTGTGGGATATTTCTGGAATTTGGTAGGGCTTTTCAGGAATTTTGTAGTATTTTGAAAAGATTTAGGGAATTTTGTGTTGTTTTTCTTGAATTTTGTGGGAAACTGTGGTGATTTTATGGGGCGTTTCTGGAATTTGGTCGAGTTTTCAGAAGATTTAGGGATTTTTGTGGGATTTTTGTGGGATGTTCTGGGAATCGGTGGAGATTTTGTGGGACATTCCTGTGAATTGGTAGGGTTTTGAAATGATTTAGGGAATTTTGTGGGACTTGTCTGGAATTTTGTGGGGGTTTTTCTGGAATTGTGTGGGATTCTGAGGAGACTTGAAGAATGTTGAGGAATTTGTTTTAGATTTTGTGGGAATTTGTGGAGATTCTGTGGGATTTTTGTGGAATTAGGTGGGCCTTTTCAAGGACTTTGTGTGGTTTTGAGGAGAGTTGAAGTATTTTGAGGAATTTTTCTTAGATTTTGTGGAAACTTGTGGAGGTTTTGTGTGATTTTTGTGGAATTTTGTGGGATAGTGAGGCGATTTAGGGATCTTGAGGGATTTTTCATGTATTTTGTGGGAATTTGTGGAGATTTGGTGGGATTTTTTTTTAGAATTTGGTCATGTTTTGAGAAGATTTAGGGAATGTTGTGGGATTTTTCCTGGAATTTTGTTGGATTTTGAGGAGATTTTGTGGGATGGTTGTGGAATTTTGAGGGTCTTTTCTGGAATTTTGTGAGATTCGGCAGAGAATTGAGGAATTATCTGTGATTTTTCATGTATTTTGTAAGAATTTGTGGAGATTTGGTGGGATTTTTGTGGAATTTGGTAGAGTTTTGGAATGATTTAGGTCATTTTGTGGGATATTTCTGGAATTTGGTAGGGCTTTTCAGGAATTTTGTAGTATTTTGAAAAGATTTAGGGAATTTTGTGTTGTTTTTCTTGAATTTTGTGGGAAACTGTGGTGATTTTATGGGGCGTTTCTGGAATTTGGTCGAGTTTTCAGAAGATTTAGGGATTTTTGTGGGATTTTTGTGGGATGTTCTGGGAATCGGTGGAGATTTTGTGGGACATTCCTGTGAATTGGTAGGGTTTTGAAATGATTTAGGGAATTTTGTGGGACTTGTCTGGAATTTTGTGGGGATTTTTCTGGAATTGTGTGGGATTCTGAGGAGACTTGAAGAATGTTGAGGAATTTGTTTTAGATTTTGTGGGAATTTGTGTAGATTCAGTGTGATTTTTCTGGAATTTGGTGGGCCTTTTCAAGGACTTTGTGTGGTTTTGAGGAGAGTTGAAGTATTTTGAGGAATTTTTCTTAGATTTTGTGGAAACTTGTGGAGGTTTTGTGTGATTTTTGTGGAATTTTGTGGGATATTGAGGCGATTTAGGGATCTTGAGGGATTTTTCATGTATTTTGTGGAAATTTGTGGAGATTTGGTGGGATATTTTTCTAGAATTTGGTCGTGTTTTAGAAGAATTAGGGAATTTTGTGGGATTTTTCTTGGATTTTGTGGACATTTGTTGACATTTTGTGGGATGTTGGTGGAACTTTGAGGGTCTTTTCTGGAATTTTGTGAGATTCTGCAGGGAATTGAGGAATTATCTGTGATTTTTCATGTATTTTGTAAGAATTTGTGGAGATTTGGTGGGATTTTTGTTGAAATTTGTAGAGTTTTGAGAAGATGTAGGGAATTTGGTGGGATTTTTGTGGAATTTGGTGGGCCTTTTCAAGGACTTTGTGTGGTTTTGAGGAGAGTTGAAGTATTTTGAGGAATTTTTCTTAGATTTTGTGGAAACTTGTGGAGGTTTTGTGTGATTTTTGTGGAATTTTGTGGGATAGTGAGGCGATTTAGGGATCTTGAGGGATTTTTCATGTATTTTGTGGGAATTTGTGGAGATTTGGTGGGATTTTTTTTTAGAATTTGGTCATGTTTTGAGAAGATTTAGGGAATGTTGTGGGATTTTTCCTGGAATTTTGTTGGATTTTGAGGAGATTTTGTGGGATGTTGGTGGAATTTTGAGTGTCTTTTCTGGAATTTTGTGAGATTCGGCAGAGAATTGAGGAATTATCTGTGATTTTTCATGTATTTTGTAAGAATTTGTGGAGATTTGGTGGGATTTTTGTGGAATTTGGTAGAGTTTTGGAATGATTTAGGTCATTTTGTGGGATATTTCTGGACTTTGGTGGGGCTTTTCAAGAATTTTGTAGTATTTTGAAAAGATTTAGGGAATTTTGTGGTGTTTTTCTTGAATTTTGTGGGAAACTGTGGTGATTTTATGGGGCGTTTCTGGAATTTGGTCGAGTTTTCAGATGATTTAGGGATTTTTGTGGGACTTTTGTGGGATGTTCTGGGAATCGGTGGAGATTTTGTGGGACATTCCTGTGAATTGGTAGGGTTTTGAAATGATTTAGGGAATTTTGTGGGACTTGTCTGGAATTTTGTGGGGATTTTTCTGGAATTGTGTGGGATTCTGAGGAGACTTGAAGAATGTTGAGGAATTTGTTTTAGATTTTGTGGGAATTTGTGTAGATTCTGTGTGATTTTTCTGGAATTTGGTGGGCCTTTTCAAGGACTTTGTGTGGTTTAGAGGAGAGTTGAAGTATTTTGAGGAATTTTTCTTAGATTTTGTGGAAACTTGTGGAGGTTTTGTGTGATTTTTGTGGAATTTTGTGGGATAGTGAGGCGATTTAGGGATCTTGAGGGATTTTTCATGTATTTTGTGGGAATTTGTGGAGATTTGGTGGGATTTTTTTTTAGAATTTGGTCATGTTTTGAGAAGATTTCGGGAATGTTGTGGGATTTTTCCTGGTATTTTGTTGGATTTTGAGGAGATTTTGCGGGATGTTTGTGGAACTTTGAGGGTCTTTTCTGGAATTTTGTGAGATTCGGCAGAGAATTGAGGAATTATCTGTGATTTTTCATGTATTTTGTAAGAATTTGTGGAGATTTGGTGGGATTTTTGTGGAATTTGGTAGAGTTTTGGAATGATTTAGGTCATTTTGTGGGATATTTCTGGAATTTGGTAGGCCTTTTCAGGAATTTTGTAATATTTTGAAAAGATTTAGGGAATTTTGTGTTGTTTTTCTTGAATTTTGTGGGAAACTGTGGTGATTTTATGGGGCGTTTCTGGAATTTGGTCGAGTTTTCAGAAGATTTAGGGATTTTTGTGGGATTTTTGTGGGATGTTCTGGGAATCGGTGGAGATTTTGTGGGACATTCCTGTGAATTGGTAGGGTTTTGAAATGATTTAGGGAATTTTGTGGGACTTGTCTGTAATTTTGTGGGGATTTTTCTGGAATTGTGTGGGATTCTGAGGAGACTTGAAGAATGTTGAGGAATTTGTTTTAGATTTTGTGGGAATTTTTGGAGATTCTGTGGGATTTTTGTGGAATTTGGTGGGCCTTTTCAAGGACTTTGTGTGGTTTTGAGGAGAGTTGAAGTATTTTGAGGAATTTTTCTTAGATTTTGTGTAAACTTGTGGAGGTTTTGTGTGATTTTTGTGGAATTTTGTGGGATAGTGAGGCGATTTAGGGATCTTGAGGGATTTTTCATGTATTTTGTGGGAATTTGTGGAGATTTGGTGGGATTTTTTTTTAGAATTTGGTCATGTTTTGAGAAGATTTAGGGAATGTTGTGGGATTTTTCCTGGAATTTTGTTGGATTTTGAGGAGATTTTGTGGGATGGTTGTGGAATTTTGAGGGTCTTTTCTGGAATTTTGTGAGATTCGGCAGAGAATTGAGGAATTATCTGTGATTTTTCATGTATTTTGTAAGAATTTGTGGAGATTTGGTGGGATTTTTGTGGAATTTGGTAGAGTTTTGGAATGATTTAGGTCATTTTGTGGGATATTTCTGGAATTTGGTAGGGCTTTTCAGGAATTTTGTAGTATTTTGAAAAGATTTAGGGAATTTTGTGTTGTTTTTCTTGAATTTTGTGGGAAACTGTGGTGATTTTATGGGGCGTTTCTGGAATTTGGTCGAGTTTTCAGAAGATTTAGGGATTTTTGTGGGATTTTTGTGGGATGTTCTGGGAATCGGTGGAGATTTTGTGGGACATTCCTGTGAATTGGTAGGGTTTTGAAATGATTTAGGGAATTTTGTGGGACTTGTCTGTAATTTTGTGGGGATTTTTCTGGAATTGTGTGGGATTCTGAGGAGACTTGAAGAATTTTGAGGAATTTGTTTTAGATTTTGTGGGAATTTGTGTAGATTCTGTGTGATTTTTCTGGAATTTGGTGGGCCTTTTCAAGGACTTTGTGTGGTTTTGAGGAGAGTTGAAGTATTTTGAGGAATTTTTCTTAGATTTTGTGGAAACTTGTGGAGGTTTTGTGTGATTTTTGTGGAATTTTGTGGGATAGTGAGGCGATTTAGGGATCTTGAGGGATTTTTCATGTATTTTGTGGGAATTTGTGGAGATTTGGTGGGATTTTTTTTTAGAATTTGGTCATGTTTTGAGAAGATTTCGGGAATGTTGTGGGATTTTTCCTGGAATTTTGTTGGATATTGAGGAGATTTTGTGGGATGTTTGTGGAACTTTGAGGGTCTTTTCTGGAATTTTGTGAGATTCGGCAGAGAATTGAGGAATTATCTGTGATTTTTCATGTATTTTGTAAGAATTTGTGGAGATTTGGTGGGATTTTTGTGGAATTTGGTAGAGTTTTGGAATGATTTAGGTCATTTTGTGGGATATTTCTGGAATTTGGTAGGCCTTTTCAGGAATTTTGTAATATTTTGAAAAGATTTAGGGAATTTTGTGTTGTTTTTCTTGAATTTTGTGGGAAACTGTGGTGATATTATGGGGCGTTTCTGGAATTTGGTCGAGTTTTCAGAAGATTTAGGGATTTTTGTGGGACTTTTGTGGGATGTTCTGGGAATTGGTGGAGATTTTGTGGGACATTCCTGTGAATTGGTAGGGTTTTGAAATGATTTAGGGAATTTTGTGGGACTTGTCTGTAATTTTGTGGGGGTTTTTCTGGAATTGTGTGGGATTCTGAGGAGACTTGAAGAATGTTAAGGAATTTGTTTTAGATTTTGAGGGAATTTGTGGAGATTTGGTGGGATATTTTTCTAGAATTTGGTCGTGTTTTAGAAGAATTAGGGAATTTTGTGGGATTTTTCTTGGATTTTGTGGACATTTGTGGACATTTTGTGGGATGTTGGTGGAACTTTGAGCGTCTTTTCTGTAATTTTGTGAGATTCGGCAGAGAATTGAGGAATTATCTGTGATTTTTCATGTATTTTGTAAGAATTTGTGGAGATTTGGTGGGATTTTTGTTGAAATTTGTAGAGTTTTGAGAAGATGTAGGGAATTTGGTGGGATTTTTGTGGAATTTGGTGGGCCTTTTCAAGGACTTTGTGTGGTTTTGAGGAGAGTTGAAGTATTTTGAGGAATTTTTCTTAGATTTTGTGTAAACTTGTGGAGGTTTTGTGTGATTTTTGTGGAATTTTGTGGGATAGTGAGGCGATTTAGGGATCTTGAGGGATTTTTCATGTATTTTGTGGGAATTTGTGGAGATTTGGTGGGATTTTTTTTTAGAATTTGGTCATGTTTTGAGAAGATTTAGGGAATGTTGTGGGATTTTTCCTGGAATTTTGTTGGATTTTGAGGAGATTTTGTGGGATGGTTGTGGAATTTTGAGGGTCTTTTCTGGAATTTTGTGAGATTCGGCAGAGAATTGAGGAATTATCTGTGATTTTTCATGTATTTTGTAAGAATTTGTGGAGATTTGGTGGGATTTTTGTGGAATTTGGTAGAGTTTTGGAATGATTTAGGTCATTTTGTGGGATATTTCTGGAATTTGGTAGGGCTTTTCAGGAATTTTGTAGTATTTTGAAAAGATTTAGGGAATTTTGTGTTGTTTTTCTTGAATTTTGTGGGAAACTGTGGTGATTTTATGGGGCGTTTCTGGAATTTGGTCGAGTTTTCAGAAGATTTAGGGATTTTTGTGGGATTTTTGTGGGATGTTCTGGGAATCGGTGGAGATTTTGTGGGACATTCCTGTGAATTGGTAGGGTTTTGAAATGATTTAGGGAATTTTGTGGGACTTGTCTGGAATTTTGTGGGGATTTTTCTGGAATTGTGTGGGATTCTGAGGAGACTTGAAGAATTTTGAGGAATTTGTTTTAGATTTTGTGGGAATTTGTGTAGATTCAGTGTGATTTTTCTGGAATTTGGTGGGCCTTTTCAAGGACTTTGTGTGGTTTTGAGGAGAGTTGAAGTATTTTGAGGAATTTTTCTTAGATTTTGTGGAAACTTGTGGAGGTTTTGTGTGATTTTTGTGGAATTTTGTGGGATATTGAGGCGATTTAGGGATCTTGAGGGATTTTTCATGTATTTTGTGGAAATTTGTGGAGATTTGGTGGGATATTTTTCTAGAATTTGGTCGTGTTTTAGAAGAATTAGGGAATTTTGTGGGATTTTTCTTGGATTTTGTGGACATTTGTTGACATTTTGTGGGATGTTTGTGGAACTTTGAGGGTCTTTTCTGGAATTTTGTGAGATTCTGCAGGGAATTGAGGAATTATCTGTGATTTTTCATGTATTTTGTAAGAATTTGTGGAGATTTGGTGGGATTTTTGTTGAAATTTGTAGAGTTTTGAGAAGATGTAGGGAATTTGGTGGGATTTTTGTGGAATTTGGTGGGCCTTTTCAAGGACTTTGTGTGGTTTTGAGGAGAGTTGAAGTATTTTGAGGAATTTTTCTTAGATTTTGTGGAAACTTGTGGAGGTTTTGTGTGATTTTTGTGGAATTTTGTGGGATAGTGAGGCGATTTAGGGATCTTGAGGGATTTTTCATGTATTTTGTGGGAATTTGTGGAGATTTGGTGGGATTTTTTTTTAGAATTTGGTCATGTTTTGAGAAGATTTAGGGAATGTTGTGGGATTTTTCCTGGAATTTTGTTGGATTTTGAGGAGATTTTGTGGGATGGTTGTGGAATTTTGAGTGTCTTTTCTGGAATTTTGTGAGATTCGGCAGAGAATTGAGGAATTATCTGTGATTTTTCATGTATTTTGTAAGAATTTGTGGAGATTTGGTGGGATTTTTGTGGAATTTGGTAGAGTTTTGGAATGATTTAGGTCATTTTGTGGGATATTTCTGGACTTTGGTGGGGCTTTTCAAGAATTTTGTAGTATTTTGAAAAGATTTAGGGAATTTTGTGGTGTTTTTCTTGAATTTTGTGGGAAACTGTGGTGATTTTATGGGGCGTTTCTGGAATTTGGTCGAGTTTTCAGATGATTTAGGGATTTTTGTGGGACTTTTGTGGGATGTTCTGGGAATCGGTGGAGATTTTGTGGGACATTCCTGTGAATTGGTAGGGTTTTGAAATGATTTAGGGAATTTTGTGGGACTTGTCTGGAATTTTGTGGGGATTTTTCTGGAATTGTGTGGGATTCTGAGGAGACTTGAAGAATGTTGAGGAATTTGTTTTAGATTTTGTGGGAATTTGTGTAGATTCTGTGTGATTTTTCTGGAATTTGGTGGGCCTTTTCAAGGACTTTGTGTGGTTTTGAGGAGAGTTGAAGTATTTTGAGGAATTTTTCTTAGATTTTGTGGAAACTTGTGGAGGTTTTGTGTGATTTTTGTGGAATTTTGTGGGATAGTGAGGCGATTTAGGGATCTTGAGGGATTTTTCATGTATTTTGTGGGAATTTGTGGAGATTTGGTGGGATTTTTTTTTAGAATTTGGTCATGTTTTGAGAAGATTTAGGGAATGTTGTGGGATTTTTCCTGGTATTTTGTTGGATTTTGAGGAGATTTTGCGGGATGTTTGTGGAACTTTGAGCGTCTTTTCTGGAATTTTGTGAGATTCGGCAGAGAATTGAGGAATTATCTGTGATTTTTCATGTATTTTGTAAGAATTTGTGGAGATTTGGTGGGATTTTTGTGGAATTTGGTAGAGTTTTGGAATGATTTAGGTCATTTTGTGGGATATTTCTGGAATTTGGTAGGGCTTTTCAGGAATTTTGTAATATTTTGAAAAGATTTAGGGAATTTTGTGTTGTTTTTCTTGAATTTTGTGGGAAACTGTGGTGATTTTATGGGGCGTTTCTGGAATTTGGTCGAGTTTTCAGAAGATTTAGGGATTTTTGTGGGATTTTTGTGGGATGTTCTGGGAATCGGTGGAGATTTTGTGGGACATTCCTGTGAATTGGTAGGGTTTTGAAATGATTTAGGGAATTTTGTGGGACTTGTCTGGAATTTTGTGGGGATTTTTCTGGAATTGTGTGGGATTCTGAGGAGACTTGAAGAATGTTGAGGAATTTGTTTTAGATTTTGTGGGAATTTTTGGAGATTCTGTGGGATTTTTGTGGAATTTGGTGGGCCTTTTCAAGGACTTTGTGTGGTTTTGAGGAGAGTTGAAGTATTTTGAGGAATTTTTCTTAGATTTTGTGGAAACTTGTGGAGGTTTTGTGTGATTTTTGTGGAATTTTGTGGGATAGTGAGGCGATTTAGGGATCTTGAGGGATTTTTCATGTATTTTGTGGGAATTTGTGGAGATTTGGTGGGATTTTTTTTTAGAATTTGGTCATGTTTTGAGAAGATTTAGGGAATGTTGTGGGATTTTTCCTGGAATTTTGTTGGATTTTGAGGAGATTTTGTGGGATGGTTGTGGAATTTTGAGTGTCTTTTCTGGAATTTTGTGAGATTCGGCAGAGAATTGAGGAATTATCTGTGATTTTTCATGTATTTTGTAAGAATTTGTGGAGATTTGGTGGGATTTTTGTGGAATTTGGTAGAGTTTTGGAATGATTTAGGTCATTTTGTGGGATATTTCTGGACTTTGGTGGGGCTTTTCAAGAATTTTGTAGTATTTTGAAAAGATTTAGGGAATTTTGTGGTGTTTTTCTTGAATTTTGTGGGAAACTGTGGTGATTTTATGGGGCGTTTCTGGAATTTGGTCGAGTTTTCAGATGATTTAGGGATTTTTGTGGGACTTTTGTGGGATGTTCTGGGAATCGGTGGAGATTTTGTGGGACATTCCTGTGAATTGGTAGGGTTTTGAAATGATTTAGGGAATTTTGTGGGACTTGTCTGGAATTTTGTGGGGATTTTTCTGGAATTGTGTGGGATTCTGAGGAGACTTGAAGAATGTTGAGGAATTTGTTTTAGATTTTGTGGGAATTTGTGTAGATTCTGTGTGATTTTTCTGGAATTTGGTGGGCCTTTTCAAGGACTTTGTGTGGTTTTGAGGAGAGTTGAAGTATTTTGAGGAATTTTTCTTAGATTTTGTGGAAACTTGTGGAGGTTTTGTGTGATTTTTGTGGAATTTTGTGGGATAGTGAGGCGATTTAGGGATCTTGAGGGATTTTTCATGTATTTTGTGGGAATTTGTGGAGATTTGGTGGGATTTTTTTTTAGAATTTGGTCATGTTTTGAGAAGATTTCGGGAATGTTGTGGGATTTTTCCTGGTATTTTGTTGGATTTTGAGGAGATTTTGCGGGATGTTTGTGGAACTTTGAGCGTCTTTTCTGGAATTTTGTGAGATTCGGCAGAGAATTGAGGAATTATCTGTGATTTTTCATGTATTTTGTAAGAATTTGTGGAGATTTGGTGGGATTTTTGTGGAATTTGGTAGAGTTTTGGAATGATTTAGGTCATTTTGTGGGATATTTCTGGAATTTGGTAGGCCTTTTCAGGAATTTTGTAATATTTTGAAAAGATTTAGGGAATTTTGTGTTGTTTTTCTTGAATTTTGTGGGAAACTGTGGTGATTTTATGGGGCGTTTCTGGAATTTGGTCGAGTTTTCAGAAGATTTAGGGATTTTTGTGGGATTTTTGTGGGATGTTCTGGGAATCGGTGGAGATTTTGTGGGACATTCCTGTGAATTGGTAGGGTTTTGAAATGATTTAGGGAATTTTGTGGGACTTGTCTGTAATTTTGTGGGGGTTTTTCTGGAATTGTGTGGGATTCTGAGGAGACTTGAAGAATGTTAAGGAATTTGTTTTAGATTTTGAGGGAATTTGTGGAGATTTGGTGGGATATTTTTCTAGAATTTGGTCGTGTTTTAGAAGAATTAGGGAATTTTGTGGGATTTTTCTTGGATTTTGTGGACATTTGTTGACATTTTGTGGGATGTTGGTGGAACTTTGAGGGTCTTTTCTGGAATTTTGTGAGATTCTGCAGGGAATTGAGGAATTATCTGTGATTTTTCATGTATTTTGTAAGAATTTGTGGAGATTTGGTGGGATTTTTGTTGAAATTTGTAGAGTTTTGAGAAGATGTAGGGAATTTGGTGGGATTTTTGTGGAATTTGGTGGGCCTTTTCAAGGACTTTGTGTGGTTTTGAGGAGAGTTGAAGTATTTTGAGGAATTTTTCTTAGATTTTGTGGAAACTTGTGGAGGTTTTGTGTGATTTTTGTGGAATTTTGTGGGATAGTGAGGCGATTTAGGGATCTTGAGGGATTTTTCATGTATTTTGTGGGAATTTGTGGAGATTTGGTGGGATTTTTTTTTAGAATTTGGTCATGTTTTGAGAAGATTTAGGGAATGTTGTGGGATTTTTCCTGGAATTTTGTTGGATTTTGAGGAGATTTTGTGGGATGGTTGTGGAATTTTGAGTGTCTTTTCTGGAATTTTGTGAGATTCGGCAGAGAATTGAGGAATTATCTGTGATTTTTCATGTATTTTGTAAGAATTTGTGGAGATTTGGTGGGATTTTTGTGGAATTTGGTAGAGTTTTGGAATGATTTAGGTCATTTTGTGGGATATTTCTGGAATTTGGTAGGGCTTTTCAGGAATTTTGTAGTATTTTGAAAAGATTTAGGGAATTTTGTGTTGTTTTTCTTGAATTTTGTGGGAAACTGTGGTGATTTTATGGGGCGTTTCTGGAATTTGGTCAAGATTTCAGAAGATTTAGGGATTTTTGTGGGATTTTTGTGGGATGTTCTGGGAATCGGTGGAGATTTTGTGGGACATTCCTGTGAATTGGTAGGGTTTTGAAATGATTTAGGGAATTTTGTGGGACTTGTCTGGAATTTTGTGGGGATTTTTCTGGAATTGTGTGGGATTCTGAGGAGACTTGAAGAATGTTGAGGAATTTGTTTTAGATTTTGTGGGAATTTGTGTAGATTCTGTGTGATTTTTCTGGAATTTGGTGGGCCTTTTCAAGGACTTTGTGTGGTTTAGAGGAGAGTTGAAGTATTTTGAGGAATTTTTCTTAGATTTTGTGGAAACTTGTGGAGGTTTTGTGTGATTTTTGTGGAATTTTGTGGGATAGTGAGGCGATTTAGGGATCTTGAGGGATTTTTCATGTATTTTGTGGGAATTTGTGGAGATTTGGTGGGATTTTTTTTTAGAATTTGGTCATGTTTTGAGAAGATTTCGGGAATGTTGTGGGATTTTTCCTGGTATTTTGTTGGATTTTGAGGAGATTTTGTGGGATGTTTGTGGAACTTTGAGCGTCTTTTCTGGAATTTTGTGAGATTCGGCAGAGAATTGAGGAATTATCTGTGA
The DNA here is from genome assembly GCF_971803275.1 of Cyanistes caeruleus. Lineage (NCBI taxonomy): Eukaryota > Metazoa > Chordata > Aves > Passeriformes > Paridae > Cyanistes > Cyanistes caeruleus. The sequence continues at coordinate 117,784,627 of NC_141703.1, forward strand.
TTTTTCATGTATTTTGTAAGAATTTGTGGAGATTTGGTGGGATTTTTGTGGAATTTGGTAGAGTTTTGGAATGATTTAGGTCATTTTGTGGGATATTTCTGGAATTTGGTAGGCCTTTTCAGGAATTTTGTAATATTTTGAAAAGATTTAGGGAATTTTGTGTTGTTTTTCTTGAATTTTGTGGGAAACTGTGGTGATTTTATGGGGCGTTTCTGGAATTTGGTCGAGTTTTCAGAAGATTTAGGGATTTTTGTGGGATTTTTGTGGGATGTTCTGGGAATCGGTGGAGATTTTGTGGGACATTCCTGTGAATTGGTAGGGTTTTGAAATGATTTAGGGAATTTTGTGGGACTTGTCTGTAATTTTGTGGGGGTTTTTCTGGAATTGTGTGGGATTCTGAGGAGACTTGAAGAATGTTAAGGAATTTGTTTTAGATTTTGAGGGAATTTGTGGAGATTTGGTGGGATATTTTTCTAGAATTTGGTCGTGTTTTAGAAGAATTAGGGAATTTTGTGGGATTTTTCTTGGATTTTGTGGACATTTGTGGACATTTTGTGGGATGTTGGTGGAACTTTGAGCGTCTTTTCTGTAATTTTGTGAGATTCGGCAGAGAATTGAGGAATTATCTGTGATTTTTCATGTATTTTGTAAGAATTTGTGGAGATTTGGTGGGATTTTTGTTGAAATTTGTAGAGTTTTGAGAAGATGTAGGGAATTTGGTGGGATTTTTGTGGAATTTGGTGGGCCTTTTCAAGGACTTTGTGTGGTTTTGAGGAGAGTTGAAGTATTTTGAGGAATTTTTCTTAGATTTTGTGTAAACTTGTGGAGGTTTTGTGTGATTTTTGTGGAATTTTGTGGGATAGTGAGGCGATTTAGGGATCTTGAGGGATTTTTCATGTATTTTGTGGGAATTTGTGGAGATTTGGTGGGATTTTTTTTTAGAATTTGGTCATGTTTTGAGAAGATTTAGGGAATGTTGTGGGATTTTTCCTGGAATTTTTTTGGATTTTGAGGAGATTTTGTGGGCTGGTTGTGGAATTTTGAGGGTCTTTTCTGGAATTTTGTGAGATTCGGCAGAGAATTGAGGAATTATCTGTGATTTTTCATGTATTTTGTAAGAATTTGTGGAGATTTGGTGGGATTTTTGTGGAATTTGGTAGAGTTTTGGAATGATTTAGGTCATTTTGTGGGATATTTCTGGAATTTGGTAGGGCTTTTCAGGAATTTTGTAGTATTTTGAAAAGATTTAGGGAATTTTGTGTTGTTTTTCTTGAATTTTGTGGGAAACTGTGGTGATTTTATGGGGCGTTTCTGGAATTTGGTCGAGTTTTCAGAAGATTTAGGGATTTTTGTGGGATTTTTGTGGGATGTTCTGGGAATCGGTGGAGATTTTGTGGGACATTCCTGTGAATTGGTAGGGTTTTGAAATGATTTAGGGAATTTTGTGGGACTTGTCTGGAATTTTGTGGGGATTTTTCTGGAATTGTGTGGGATTCTGAGGAGACTTGAAGAATTTTGAGGAATTTGTTTTAGATTTTGTGGGAATTTGTGTAGATTCAGTGTGATTTTTCTGGAATTTGGTGGGCCTTTTCAAGGACTTTGTGTGGTTTTGAGGAGAGTTGAAGTATTTTGAGGAATTTTTCTTAGATTTTGTGGAAACTTGTGGAGGTTTTGTGTGATTTTTGTGGAATTTTGTGGGATATTGAGGCGATTTAGGGATCTTGAGGGATTTTTCATGTATTTTGTGGAAATTTGTGGAGATTTGGTGGGATATTTTTCTAGAATTTGGTCGTGTTTTAGAAGAATTAGGGAATTTTGTGGGATTTTTCTTGGATTTTGTGGACATTTGTTGACATTTTGTGGGATGTTGGTGGAACTTTGAGCGTCTTTTCTGGAATTTTGTGAGATTCTGCAGGGAATTGAGGAATTATCTGTGATTTTTCATGTATTTTGTAAGAATTTGTGGAGATTTGGTGGGATTTTTGTTGAAATTTGTAGAGTTTTGAGAAGATGTAGGGAATTTGGTGGGATTTTTGTGGAATTTGGTGGGCCTTTTCAAGGACTTTGTGTGGTTTTGAGGAGAGTTGAAGTATTTTGAGGAATTTTTCTTAGATTTTGTGGAAACTTGTGGAGGTTTTGTGTGATTTTTGTGGAATTTTGTGGGATAGTGAGGCGATTTAGGGATCTTGAGGGATTTTTCATGTATTTTGTGGGAATTTGTGGAGATTTGGTGGGATTTTTTTTTAGAATTTGGTCATGTTTTGAGAAGATTTAGGGAATGTTGTGGGATTTTTCCTGGAATTTTGTTGGATTTTGAGGAGATTTTGTGGGATGGTTGTGGAATTTTGAGTGTCTTTTCTGGAATTTTGTGAGATTCGGCAGAGAATTGAGGAATTATCTGTGATTTTTCATGTATTTTGTAAGAATTTGTGGAGATTTGGTGGGATTTTTGTGGAATTTGGTAGAGTTTTGGAATGATTTAGGTCATTTTGTGGGATATTTCTGGACTTTGGTGGGGCTTTTCAAGAATTTTGTAGTATTTTGAAAAGATTTAGGGAATTTTGTGGTGTTTTTCTTGAATTTTGTGGGAAACTGTGGTGATTTTATGGGGCGTTTCTGGAATTTGGTCGAGTTTTCAGATGATTTAGGGATTTTTGTGGGATTTTTGTGGGATGTTCTGGGAATCGGTGGAGATTTTGTGGGACATTCCTGTGAATTGGTAGGGTTTTGAAATGATTTAGGGAATTTTGTGGGACTTGTCTGGAATTTTGTGGGGATTTTTCTGGAATTGTGTGGGATTCTGAGGAGACTTGAAGAATGTTGAGGAATTTGTTTTAGATTTTGTGGGAATTTGTGTAGATTCTGTGTGATTTTTCTGGAATTTGGTGGGCCTTTTCAAGGACTTTGTGTGGTTTTGAGGAGAGTTGAAGTATTTTGAGGAATTTTTCTTAGATTTTGTGGAAACTTGTGGAGGTTTTGTGTGATTTTTGTGGAATTTTGTGGGATAGTGAGGCGATTTAGGGATCTTGAGGGATTTTTCATGTATTTTGTGGGAATTTGTGGAGATTTGGTGGGATTTTTTTTTAGAATTTGGTCATGTTTTGAGAAGATTTCGGGAATGTTGTGGGATTTTTCCTGGTATTTTGTTGGATTTTGAGGAGATTTTGCGGGATGTTTGTGGAACTTTGAGCGTCTTTTCTGGAATTTTGTGAGATTCGGCAGAGAATTGAGGAATTATCTGTGATTTTTCATGTATTTTGTAAGAATTTGTGGAGATTTGGTGGGATTTTTGTGGAATTTGGTAGAGTTTTGGAATGATTTAGGTCATTTTGTGGGATATTTCTGGAATTTGGTAGGCCTTTTCAGGAATTTTGTAATATTTTGAAAAGATTTAGGGAATTTTGTGTTGTTTTTCTTGAATTTTGTGGGAAACTGTGGTGATTTTATGGGGCGTTTCTGGAATTTGGTCGAGTTTTCAGAAGATTTAGGGATTTTTGTGGGATTTTTGTGGGATGTTCTGGGAATCGGTGGAGATTTTGTGGGACATTCCTGTGAATTGGTAGGGTTTTGAAATGATTTAGGGAATTTTGTGGGACTTGTCTGGAATTTTGTGGGGATTTTTCTGGAATTGTGTGGGATTCTGAGGAGACTTGAAGAATGTTGAGGAATTTGTTTTAGATTTTGTGGGAATTTTTGGAGATTCTGTGGGATTTTTGTGGAATTTGGTGGGCCTTTTCAAGGACTTTGTGTGGTTTTGAGGAGAGTTGAAGTATTTTGAGGAATTTTTCTTAGATTTTGTGGAAACTTGTGGAGGTTTTGTGTGATTTTTGTGGAATTTTGCGGGATAGTGAGGCGATTTAGGGATCTTGAGGGATTTTTCATGTATTTTGTGGGAATTTGTGGAGATTTGGTGGGATTTTTTTTTAGAATTTGGTCATGTTTTGAGAAGATTTAGGGAATGTTGTGGGATTTTTCCTGGAATTTTGTTGGATTTTGAGGAGATTTTGTGGGATGGTTGTGGAATTTTGAGGGTCTTTTCTGGAATTTTGTGAGATTCGGCAGAGAATTGAGGAATTATCTGTGATTTTTCATGTATTTTGTAAGAATTTGTGGAGATTTGGTGGGATTTTTGTGGAATTTGGTAGAGTTTTGGAATGATTTAGGTCATTTTGTGGGATATTTCTGGAATTTGGTAGGGCTTTTCAGGAATTTTGTAGTATTTTGAAAAGATTTAGGGAATTTTGTGTTGTTTTTCTTGAATTTTGTGGGAAACTGTGGTGATTTTATGGGGCGTTTCTGGAATTTGGTCGAGTTTTCAGAAGATTTAGGGATTTTTGTGGGATTTTTGTGGGATGTTCTGGGAATCGGTGGAGATTTTGTGGGACATTCCTGTGAATTGGTAGGGTTTTGAAATGATTTAGGGAATTTTGTGGGACTTGTCTGGAATTTTGTGGGGATTTTTCTGGAATTGTGTGGGATTCTGAGGAGACTTGAAGAATGTTGAGGAATTTGTTTTAGATTTTGTGGGAATTTGTGTAGATTCAGTGTGATTTTTCTGGAATTTGGTGGGCCTTTTCAAGGACTTTGTGTGGTTTTGAGGAGAGTTGAAGTATTTTGAGGAATTTTTCTTAGATTTTGTGGAAACTTGTGGAGGTTTTGTGTGATTTTTGTGGAATTTTGTGGGATAGTGAGGCGATTTAGGGATCTTGAGGGATTTTTCATGTATTTTGTGGGAATTTGTGGAGATTTGGTGGGATTTTTTTTTAGAATTTGGTCATGTTTTGAGAAGATTTCGGGAATGTTGTGGGATTTTTCCTGGAATTTTGTTGGATATTGAGGAGATTTTGTGGGATGTTTGTGGAACTTTGAGGGTCTTTTCTGGAATTTTGTGAGATTCGGCAGAGAATTGAGGAATTATCTGTGATTTTTCATGTATTTTGTAAGAATTTGTGGAGATTTGGTGGGATTTTTGTGGAATTTGGTAGAGTTTTGGAATGATTTAGGTCATTTTGTGGGATATTTCTGGAATTTGGTAGGCCTTTTCAGGAATTTTGTAATATTTTGAAAAGATTTAGGGAATTTTGTGTTGTTTTTCTTGAATTTTGTGGGAAACTGTGGTGATATTATGGGGCGTTTCTGGAATTTGGTCGAGTTTTCAGAAGATTTAGGGATTTTTGTGGGACTTTTGTGGGATGTTCTGGGAATTGGTGGAGATTTTGTGGGACATTCCTGTGAATTGGTAGGGTTTTGAAATGATTTAGGGAATTTTGTGGGACTTGTCTGTAATTTTGTGGGGGTTTTTCTGGAATTGTGTGGGATTCTGAGGAGACTTGAAGAATGTTAAGGAATTTGTTTTAGATTTTGAGGGAATTTGTGGAGATTTGGTGGGATATTTTTCTAGAATTTGGTCGTGTTTTAGAAGAATTAGGGAATTTTGTGGGATTTTTCTTGGATTTTGTGGACATTTGTGGACATTTTGTGGGATGTTGGTGGAACTTTGAGGGTCTTTTCTGGAATTTTGTGAGATTCTGCAGGGAATTGAGGAATTATCTGTGATTTTTCATGTATTTTGTAAGAATTTGTGGAGATTTGGTGGGATTTTTGTTGAAATTTGTAGAGTTTTGAGAAGATGTAGGGAATTTGGTGGGATTTTTGTGGAATTTGGTGGGCCTTTTCAAGGACTTTGTGTGGTTTTGAGGAGAGTTGAAGTATTTTGAGGAATTTTTCTTAGATTTTGTGGAAACTTGTGGAGGTTTTGTGTGATTTTTGTGGAATTTTGTGGGATAGTGAGGCGATTTAGGGATCTTGAGGGATTTTTCATGTATTTTGTGGGAATTTGTGGAGATTTGGTGGGATTTTTTTTTAGAATTTGGTCATGTTTTGAGAAGATTTAGGGAATGTTGTGGGATTTTTCCTGGAATTTTGTTGGATTTTGAGGAGATTTTGTGGGATGGTTGTGGAATTTTGAGTGTCTTTTCTGGAATTTTGTGAGATTCGGCAGAGAATTGAGGAATTATCTGTGATTTTTCATGTATTTTGTAAGAATTTGTGGAGATTTGGTGGGATTTTTGTGGAATTTGGTAGAGTTTTGGAATGATTTAGGTCATTTTGTGGGATATTTCTGGACTTTGGTGGGGCTTTTCAAGAATTTTGTAGTATTTTGAAAAGATTTAGGGAATTTTGTGGTGTTTTTCTTGAATTTTGTGGGAAACTGTGGTGATTTTATGGGGCGTTTCTGGAATTTGGTCGAGTTTTCAGATGATTTAGGGATTTTTGTGGGACTTTTGTGGGATGTTCTGGGAATCGGTGGAGATTTTGTGGGACATTCCTGTGAATTGGTAGGGTTTTGAAATGATTTAGGGAATTTTGTGGGACTTGTCTGGAATTTTGTGGGGATTTTTCTGGAATTGTGTGGGATTCTGAGGAGACTTGAAGAATGTTGAGGAATTTGTTTTAGATTTTGTGGGAATTTGTGTAGATTCTGTGTGATTTTTCTGGAATTTGGTGGGCCTTTTCAAGGACTTTGTGTGGTTTAGAGGAGAGTTGAAGTATTTTGAGGAATTTTTCTTAGATTTTGTGGAAACTTGTGGAGGTTTTGTGTGATTTTTGTGGAATTTTGTGGGATAGTGAGGCGATTTAGGGATCTTGAGGGATTTTTCATGTATTTTGTGGGAATTTGTGGAGATTTGGTGGGATTTTTTTTTAGAATTTGGTCATGTTTTGAGAAGATTTCGGGAATGTTGTGGGATTTTTCCTGGTATTTTGTTGGATTTTGAGGAGATTTTGCGGGATGTTTGTGGAACTTTGAGCGTCTTTTCTGGAATTTTGTGAGATTCGGCAGAGAATTGAGGAATTATCTGTGATTTTTCATGTATTTTGTAAGAATTTGTGGAGATTTGGTGGGATTTTTGTGGAATTTGGTAGAGTTTTGGAATGATTTAGGTCATTTTGTGGGATATTTCTGGAATTTGGTAGGCCTTTTCAGGAATTTTGTAATATTTTGAAAAGATTTAGGGAATTTTGTGTTGTTTTTCTTGAATTTTGTGGGAAACTGTGGTGATTTTATGGGGCGTTTCTGGAATTTGGTCGAGTTTTCAGAAGATTTAGGGATTTTTGTGGGATTTTTGTGGGATGTTCTGGGAATCGGTGGAGATTTTGTGGGACATTCCTGTGAATTGGTAGGGTTTTGAAATGATTTAGGGAATTTTGTGGGACTTGTCTGGAATTTTGTGGGGATTTTTCTGGAATTGTGTGGGATTCTGAGGAGACTTGAAGAATGTTGAGGAATTTGTTTTAGATTTTGTGGGAATTTGTGGAGATTCTGTGGGATTTTTGTGGAATTTGGTGGGCCTTTTCAAGGACTTTGTGTGGTTTTGAGGAGAGTTGAAGTATTTTGAGGAATTTTTCTTAGATTTTGTGGAAACTTGTGGAGGTTTTGTGTGATTTTTGTGGAATTTTGCGGGATAGTGAGGCGATTTAGGGATCTTGAGGGATTTTTCATGTATTTTGTGGGAATTTGTGGAGATTTGGTGGGATTTTTTTTTAGAATTTGGTCATGTTTTGAGAAGATTTAGGGAATGTTGTGGGATTTTTCCTGGAATTTTGTTGGATTTTGAGGAGATTTTGTGGGATGGTTGTGGAATTTTGAGGGTCTTTTCTGGAATTTTGTGAGATTCGGCAGAGAATTGAGGAATTATCTGTGATTTTTCATGTATTTTGTAAGAATTTGTGGAGATTTGGTGGGATTTTTGTGGAATTTGGTAGAGTTTTGGAATGATTTAGGTCATTTTGTGGGATATTTCTGGAATTTGGTAGGGCTTTTCAGGAATTTTGTAGTATTTTGAAAAGATTTAGGGAATTTTGTGTTGTTTTTCTTGAATTTTGTGGGAAACTGTGGTGATTTTATGGGGCGTTTCTGGAATTTGGTCGAGTTTTCAGAAGATTTAGGGATTTTTGTGGGATTTTTGTGGGATGTTCTGGGAATCGGTGGAGATTTTGTGGGACATTCCTGTGAATTGGTAGGGTTTTGAAATGATTTAGGGAATTTTGTGGGACTTGTCTGGAATTTTGTGGGGATTTTTCTGGAATTGTGTGGGATTCTGAGGAGACTTGAAGAATGTTGAGGAATTTGTTTTAGATTTTGTGGGAATTTGTGTAGATTCTGTGTGATTTTTCTGGAATTTGCTGGGCCTTTTCAAGGACTTTGTGTGGTTTTGAGGAGAGTTGAAGTATTTTGAGGAATTTTTCTTAGATTTTGTGGAAACTTGTGGAGGTTTTGTGTGATTTTTGTGGAATTTTGTGGGATAGTGAGGCGATTTAGGGATCTTGAGGGATTTTTCATGTATTTTGTGGGAATTTGTGGAGATTTGGTGGGATTTTTTTTTAGAATTTGGTCATGTTTTGAGAAGATTTCGGGAATGTTGTGGGATTTTTCCTGGAATTTTGTTGGATATTGAGGAGATTTTGTGGGATGTTTGTGGAACTTTGAGGGTCTTTTCTGGAATTTTGTGAGATTCGGCAGAGAATTGAGGAATTATCTGTGATTTTTCATGTATTTTGTAAGAATTTGTGGAGATTTGGTGGGATTTTTGTGGAATTTGGTAGAGTTTTGGAATGATTTAGGTCATTTTGTGGGATATTTCTGGAATTTGGTAGGCCTTTTCAGGAATTTTGTAATATTTTGAAAAGATTTAGGGAATTTTGTGTTGTTTTTCTTGAATTTTGTGGGAAACTGTGGTGATATTATGGGGCGTTTCTGGAATTTGGTCGAGTTTTCAGAAGATTTAGGGATTTTTGTGGGACTTTTGTGGGATGTTCTGGGAATTGGTGGAGATTTTGTGGGACATTCCTGTGAATTGGTAGGGTTTTGAAATGATTTAGGGAATTTTGTGGGACTTGTCTGTAATTTTGTGGGGGTTTTTCTGGAATTGTGTGGGATTCTGAGGAGACTTGAAGAATGTTAAGGAATTTGTTTTAGATTTTGAGGGAATTTGTGGAGATTTGGTGGGATATTTTTCTAGAATTTGGTCGTGTTTTAGAAGAATTAGGGAATTTTGTGGGATTTTTCTTGGATTTTGTGGACATTTGTGGACATTTTGTGGGATGTTGGTGGAACTTTGAGCGTCTTTTCTGGAATTTTGTGAGATTCTGCAGAGAATTGAGGAGTTATCTGTGATTTTTCATGTATTTTGTAAGAATTTGTGGAGATTTGGTGGGATTTTTGTTGAAATTTGTAGAGTTTTGAGAAGATGTAGGGAATTTGGTGGGATTTTTGTGGAATTTGGTGGGCCTTTTCAAGGACTTTGTGTGGTTTTGAGGAGAGTTGAAGTATTTTGAGGAATTTTTCTTAGATTTTGTGGAAACTTGTGGAGGTTTTGTGTGATTTTTGTGGAATTTTGTGGGATAGTGAGGCGATTTAGGGATCTTGAGGGATTTTTCATGTATTTTGTGGGAATTTGTGGAGATTTGGTGGGATTTTTTTTTAGAATTTGGTCATGTTTTGAGAAGATTTAGGGAATGTTGTGGGATTTTTCCTGGAATTTTGTTGGATTTTGAGGAGATTTTGTGGGATGGTTGTGGAATTTTGAGTGTCTTTTCTGGAATTTTGTGAGATTCGGCAGAGAATTGAGGAATTATCTGTGATTTTTCATGTATTTTGTAAGAATTTGTGGAGATTTGGTGGGATTTTTGTGGAATTTGGTAGAGTTTTGGAATGATTTAGGTCATTTTGTGGGATATTTCTGGACTTTGGTGGGGCTTTTCAAGAATTTTGTAGTATTTTGAAAAGATTTAGGGAATTTTGTGGTGTTTTTCTTGAATTTTGTGGGAAACTGTGGTGATTTTATGGGGCGTTTCTGGAATTTGGTCGAGTTTTCAGATGATTTAGGGATTTTTGTGGGACTTTTGTGGGATGTTCTGGGAATCGGTGGAGATTTTGTGGGACATTCCTGTGAATTGGTAGGGTTTTGAAATGATTTAGGGAATTTTGTGGGACTTGTCTGGAATTTTGTGGGGATTTTTCTGGAATTGTGTGGGATTCTGAGGAGACTTGAAGAATGTTGAGGAATTTGTTTTAGATTTTGTGGGAATTTGTGTAGATTCTGTGGGATTTTTGTGGAATTTGGTGGGCCTTTTCAAGGACTTTGTGTGGTTTTGAGGAGAGTTGAAGTATTTTGAGGAATTTTTCTTAGATTTTGTGGAAACTTGTGGAGGTTTTGTGTGATTTTTGTGGAATTTTGTGGGATATTGAGGCGATTTAGGGATCTTGAGGGATTTTTCATGTATTTTGTGGGAATTTGTGGAGATTTGGTGGGATTTTTTTTTAGAATTTGGTCGTGTTTTGAGAAGATTTCGGGAATGTTGTGGGATTTTTCCTGGAATTTTGTTGGATTTTGAGGAGATTTTGTGGGATGTTTGTGGAACTTTGAGGGTCTTTTCTGTAATTTTGTGAGATTCGGCAGAGAATTGAGGAATTATCTGTGATTTTTCATGTATTTTGTAAGAATTTGTGGAGATTTGGTGGGATTTTTGTTGAAATTTGTAGAGTTTTGAGAAGATGTAGGGAATTTGGTGGGATATTTCTGGAATTTGGTAGGGCTTTTCAGGAAATTTGTAGTATTTTGAAAAGATTTAGGGAATTTTGTGTTTTCTTGAATTTTGTGGGAAACTGTGGTGATTTTATGGGGCGTTTCTGGAATTTGGTCGAGTTTTCAGAAGATTTAGGGATTTTTGTGGGATTTTTGTGGGATGTTCTGGGAATCAGTGGAGATTTTGTGGGACATTCCTGTGAATTGGTAGGGTTTTGAAATGATTTAGGGAATTTTGTGGGACTTGTCTGGAATTTTGTGGGGATTTTTCTGGAATTGTGTGGGATTCTGAGGAGACTTGAAGAATGTTGAGGAATTTGTTTTAGATTTTGAGGGAATTTGTGGAGATTTGGTGGGATATTTTTCTAGAATTTGGTCGTGTTTTAGAAGAATTAGGGAATTTTGTGGGATTTTTCTTGGATTTTGTGGACATTTGTGGACATTTTGTGGGATGTTGGTGGAACTTTGAGCGTCTTTTCTGGAATTTTGTGAGATTCTGCAGAGAATTGAGGAATTATCTGTGATTTTTCATGTATTTTGTAAGAATTTGTGGAGATTTGGTGGGATTTTTGTTGAAATTTGTAGAGTTTTGAGAAGATGTAGGGAATTTGGTGGGATTTTTGTGGAATTTGGTGGGCCTTTTCAAGGACTTTGTGTGGTTTTGAGGAGAGTTGAAGTATTTTGAGGAATTTTTCTTAGATTTTGTGGAAACTTGTGGAGGTTTTGTGTGATTTTTGTGGAATTTTGTGGGATAGTGAGGCGATTTAGGGATCTTGAGGGATTTTTCATGTATTTTGTGGGAATTTGTGGAGATTTGGTGGGATTTTTTTTTAGAATTTGGTCATGTTTTGAGAAGATTTCGGGAATGTTGTGGGATTTTTCCTGGAATTTTGTTGGATTTTGAGGAGATTTTGTGGGATGGTTGTGGAATTTTGAGGGTCTTTTCTGGAATTTTGTGAGATTCGGCAGAGAATTGAGGAATTATCTGTGATTTTTCATGTATTTTGTAAGAATTTGTGGAGATTTGGTGGGATTTTTGTGGAATTTGGTAGAGTTTTGGAATGATTTAGGTCATTTTGTGGGATATTTCTGGAATTTGGTAGGCCTTTTCAGGAATTTTGTAATATTTTGAAAAGATTTAGGGAATTTTGTGTTGTTTTTCTTGAATTTTGTGGGAAACTGTGGTGATATTATGGGGCGTTTCTGGAATTTGGTCGAGTTTTCAGAAGATTTAGGGATTTTTGTGGGACTTTTGTGGGATGTTCTGGGAATCGGTGGAGATTTTGTGGGACATTCCTGTGAATTGGTAGGGTTTTGAAATGATTTAGGGAATTTTGTGGGACTTGTCTGTAATTTTGTGGGGGTTTTTCTGGAATTGTGTGGGATTCTGAGGAGACTTGAAGAATGTTGAGGAATTTGTTTTAGATTTTGTGGGAATTTGTGGAGATTTGGTGGGATATTTTTCTAGAATTTGGTCGTGTTTTAGAAGAATTAGGGAATTTTGTGGGATTTTTCTTGGATTTTGTGGACATTTGTGGACATTTTGTGGGATGTTGGTGGAACTTTGAGCGTCTTTTCTGGAATTTTGTGAGATTCTGCAGAGAATTGAGGAATTATCTGTGATTTTTCATGTATTTTGTAAGAATTTGTGGAGATTTGGTGGGATTTTTGTTGAAATTTGTAGAGTTTTGAGAAGATGTAGGGAATTTGGTGGGATTTTTGTGGAATTTGGTGGGCCTTTTCAAGGACTTTGTGTGGTTTTGAGGAGAGTTGAAGTATTTTGAGGAATTTTTCTTAGATTTTGTGGAAACTTGTGGAGGTTTTGTGTGATTTTTGTGGAATTTTGTGGGATATTGAGGCGATTTAGGGATCTTGAGGGATTTTTCATGTATTTTGTGGGAATTTGTGGAGATTTGGTGGGATTTTGTTTTAGAATTTGGTCGTGTTTTGAGAAGATTTCGGGAATGTTGTGGGATTTTTCCTGGAATTTTGTTGTATTTTGAGGAGATTTTGCGGGATGTTTGTGGAATTTTGAGGGTCTTTTCTGGAATTTTGTGAGATTCGGCAGAGAATTGAGGAATTATCTGTGATTTTTCATGTATTTTGTAAGAATTTGTGGAGATTTGGTGGGATTTTTGTGGAATTTGGTAGAGTTTTGGAATGATTTAGGTCATTTTGTGGGATATTTCTGGAATTTGGTAGGCCTTTTCAGGAATTTTGTAATATTTTGAAAAGATTTAGGGAATTTTGTGTTGTTTTTCTTGAATTTTGTGGGAAACTGTGGTGATATTATGGGGCGTTTCTGGAATTTGGTCGAGTTTTCAGAAGATTTAGGGATTTTTGTGGGACTTTTGTGGGATGTTCTGGGAATTGGTGGAGATTTTGTGGGACATTCCTGTGAATTGGTAGGGTTTTGAAATGATTTAGGGAATTTTGTGGGACTTGTCTGTAATTTTGTGGGGGTTTTTCTGGAATTGTGTGGGATTCTGAGGAGACTTGAAGAATGTTGAGGAATTTGTTTTAGATTTTGTGGGAATTTGTGGAGATTTGGTGGGATATTTTTCTAGAATTTGGTCGTGTTTTAGAAGAATTAGGGAATTTTGTGGGATTTTTCTTGGATTTTGTGGACATTTGTGGACATTTTGTGGGATGTTGGTGGAACTTTGAGCGTCTTTTCTGGAATTTTGTGAGATTCTGCAGAGAATTGAGGAATTATCTGTGATTTTTCATGTATTTTGTAAGAATTTGTGGAGATTTGGTGGGATTTTTGTTGAAATTTGTAGAGTTTTGAGAAGATGTAGGGAATTTGGTGGGATTTTTGTGGAATTTGGTGGGCCTTTTCAAGGACTTTGTGTGGTTTTGAGGAGAGTTGAAGTATTTTGAGGAATTTTTCTTAGATTTTGTGGAAACTTGTGGAGGTTTTGTGTGATTTTTGTGGAATTTTGTGGGATATTGAGGCGATTTAGGGATCTTGAGGGATTTTTCATGTATTTTGTGGGAATTTGTGGAGATTTGGTGGGATTTTGTTTTAGAATTTGGTCGTGTTTTGAGAAGATTTCGGGAATGTTGTGGGATTTTTCCTGGAATTTTGTTGTATTTTGAGGAGATTTTGCGGGATGTTTGTGGAATTTTGAGGGTCTTTTCTGGAATTTTGTGAGATTCGGCAGAGAATTGAGGAATTATCTGTGATTTTTCATGTATTTTGTAAGAATTTGTGGAGATTTGGTGGGATTTTTGTAAGAATTTGGTAGAGTTTTGGAATGATTTAGGTCATTTTGTGGGATATTTCTGGAATTTGGTAGGGCTTTTCAGGAATTTTGTAGTATTTTGAAAAGATTTAGGGAATTTTGTGTTGTTTTTCTTGAATTTTGTGGGAAACTGTGGTGATTTTATGGGGCGTTTCTGGAATTTGGTCGAGTTTTCAGAAGATTTAGGGATTTTTGTGGGATTTTTGTGGGATGTTCTGGGAATCGGTGGAGATTTTGTGGGACATTCCTGTGAATTGGTAGGGTTTTGAAATGATTTAGGGAATTTTGTGGGACTTGTCTGGAATTTTGTGGGGATTTTTCTGGAATTGTGTGGGATTCTGAGGAGACTTGAAGAATGTTGAGGAATTTGTTTTAGATTTTGAGGGAATTTGTGGAGATTTGGTGGGATATTTTTCTAGAATTTGGTCGTGTTTTAGAAGAATTAGGGAATTTTGTGGGATTTTTCTTGGATTTTGTGGACATTTGTGGACATTTTGTGGGATGTTGGTGGAACTTTGAGCGTCTTTTCTGTAATTTTGTGAGATTCTGCAGAGAATTGAGGAATTATCTGTGATTTTTCATGTATTTTGTAAGAATTTGTGGAGATTTGGTGGGATTTTTGTTGAAATTTGTAGAGTTTTGAGAAGATGTAGGGAATTTGGTGGGATTTTTGTGGAATTTGGTGGGCCTTTTCAAGGACTTTGTGTGGTTTTGAGGAGAGTTGAAGTATTTTGAGGAATTTTTCTTAGATTTTGTGGAAACTTGTGGAGGTTTTGTGTGATTTTTGTGGAATTTTGTGGGATATTGAGGCGATTTAGGGATCTTGAGGGATTTTTCATGTATTTTGTGGGAATTTGTGGAGATTTGGTGGGATTTTTTTTTAGAATTTGGTCATGTTTTGAGAAGATTTAGGGAATGTTGTGGGATTTTTCCTGGAATTTTGTTGGATTTTGAGGAGATTTTGTGGGATGGTTGTGGAATTTTGAGGGTCTTTTCTGGAATTTTGTGAGATTCGGCAGAGAATTGAGGAATTATCTGTGATTTTTCATGTATTTTGTAAGAATTTGTGGAGATTTGGTGGGATTTTTGTAGAAATTGGTAGAGTTTTGGAATGATTTAGGTCATTTTGTGGGATATTTCTGGAATTTGGTAGGGCTTTTCAGGAAATTTGTAGTATTTTGAAAAGATTTAGGGAATTTTGTGTTTTCTTGAATTTTGTGGGAAACTGTGGTGATTTTATGGGGCGTTTCTGGAATTTGGTCGAGTTTTCAGAAGATTTAGGGATTTTTGTGGGATTTTTGTGGGATGTTCTGGGAATCAGTGGAGATTTTGTGGGACATTCCTGTGAATTGGTAGGGTTTTGAAATGATTTAGGGAATTTTGTGGGACTTGTCTGTAATTTTGTGGGGGTTTTTCTGGAATTGTGTGGGATTCTGAGGAGACTTGAAGAATGTTGAGGAATTTGTTTTAGATTTTGAGGGAATTTGTGGAGATTTGGTGGGATATTTTTCTAGAATTTGGTCGTGTTTTAGAAGAATTAGGGAATTTTGTGGGATTTTTCTTGGATTTTGTGGACATTTGTGGACATTTTGTGGGATGTTGGTGGAACTTTGAGCGTCTTTTCTGGAATTTTGTGAGATTCTGCAGAGAATTGAGGAATTATCTGTGATTTTTCATGTATTTTGTAAGAATTTGTGGAGATTTGGTGGGATTTTTGTTGAAATTTGTAGAGTTTTGAGAAGATGTAGGGAATTTGGTGGGATTTTTGTGGAATTTGGTGGGCCTTTTCAAGGACTTTGTGTGGTTTTGAGGAGAGTTGAAGTATTTTGAGGAATTTTTCTTAGATTTTGTGGAAACTTGTGGAGGTTTTGTGTGATTTTTGTGGAATTTTGTGGGATAGTGAGGCGATTTAGGGATCTTGAGGGATTTTTCATGTATTTTGTGGGAATTTGTGGAGATTTGGTGGGATTTTTTTTTAGAATTTGGTCATGTTTTGAGAAGATTTAGGGAATGTTGTGGGATTTTTCCTGGAATTTTGTTGGATTTTGAGGAGATTTTGTGGGATGGTTCTGGAATTTTGAGGGTCTTTTCTGGAATTTTGTGAGATTCGGCAGAGAATTGAGGAATTATCTGTGATTTTTCATGTATTTTGTAAGAATTTGTGGAGATTTGGTGGGATTTTTGTGGAATTTGGTAGAGTTTTGGAATGATTTAGGTCATTTTGTGGGATATTTCTGGAATTTGGTAGGCCTTTTCAGGAATTTTGTAGTATTTTGAAAAGATTTAGGGAATTTTGTGTTTTCTTGAATTTTGTGGGAAACTGTGGTGATATTATGGGGCGTTTCTGGAATTTGGTCGAGTTTTCAGAAGATTTAGGGATTTTTGTGGGACTTTTGTGGGATGTTCTGGGAATTGGTGGAGATTTTGTGGGACATTCCTGTGAATTGGTAGGGTTTTGAAATGATTTAGGGAATTTTGTGGGACTTGTCTGTAATTTTGTGGGGGTTTTTCTGGAATTGTGTGGGATTCTGAGGAGACTTGAAGAATGTTGAGGAATTTGTTTTAGATTTTGAGGGAATTTGTGGAGATTTGGTGGGATATTTTTCTGGAATTTGGTCGTGTTTTAGAAGAATTAGGGAATTTTGTGGGATTTTTCTTGGATTTTGTGGACATTTGTGGACATTTTGTGGGATGTTGGTGGAACTTTGAGGGTCTTTTCTGGAATTTTGTGAGATTCTGCAGAGAATTGAGGAATTATCTGTGATTTTTCATGTATTTTGTAAGAATTTGTGGAGATTTGGTGGGATTTTTGTTGAAATTTGTAGAGTTTTGAGAAGATGTAGGGAATTTGGTGGGATTTTTGTGGAATTTGGTGGGCCTTTTCAAGGACTTTGTGTGGTTTTGAGGAGAGTTGAAGTATTTTGAGGAATTTTTCTTAGATTTTGTGGAGACTTGTGGAGGTTTTGTGTGATTTTTGTGGAATTTTGTGGGATATTGAGGCGATTTAGGGATCTTGAGGGATTTTTCATGTATTTTGTGGGAATTTGTGGAGATTTGGTGGGATTTTTTTTTAGAATTTGGTCGTGTTTTGAGAAGATTTCGGGAATGTTGTGGGATTTTTCCTGGAATTTTGTTGGATTTTGAGGAGATTTTGTGGGATGTTTGTGGAACTTTGAGGGTCTTTTCTGGAATTTTGTGAGATTCGGCAGAGAATTGAGGAATTATCTGTGATTTTTCATGTATTTTGTAAGAATTTGTGGAGATTTGGTGGGATTTTTGTGGAATTTGGTAGAGTTTTGGAATGATTTAGGTCATTTTGTGGGATATTTCTGGAATTTGGTAGGCCTTTTCAGGAATTTTGTAATATTTTGAAAAGATTTAGGGAATTTTGTGTTGTTTTTCTTGAATTTTGTGGGAAACTGTGGTGATTTTATGGGGCGTTTCTGGAATTTGGTCAAGTTTTCAGAAGATTTAGGGATTTTTGTGGGATTTTTGTGGGATGTTCTGGGAATCGGTGGAGATTTTGTGGGACATTCCTGTGAATTGGTAGGGTTTTGAAATGATTTAGGGAATTTTGTGGGACTTGTCTGTAATTTTGTGGGGATTTTTCTGGAATTGTGTGGGATTCTGAGGAGACTTGAAGAATGTTGAGGAATTTGTTTTAGATTTTGTGGGAATTTGTGGAGATTCTGTGGGATTTTTGTGGAATTTGGTGGGCCTTTTCAAGGACTTTGTGTGGTTTTGAGGAGAGTTGAAGTATTTTGAGGAATTTTTCTTAGATTTTGTGGAAACTTGTGGAGGTTTTGTGTGATTTTTGTGGAATTTTGTGGGATATTGAGGCGATTTAGGGATCTTGAGGGATTTTTCATGTATTTTGTGGGAATTTGTGGAGATTTGGTGGGATTTTTTTTTAGAATTTGGTCGTGTTTTGAGAAGATTTCGGGAATGTTGTGGGATTTTTCCTGGAATTTTGTTGGATTTTGAGGAGATTTTGTGGGATGTTTGTAAAACTTTGAGGGTCTTTTCTGGAATTTTGTGAGATTCGGCAGAGAATTGAGGAATTATCTGTGTTTTTTCATGTATTTTGTAAGAATTTGTGGAGATTTGGTGGGATTTTTGTGGAATTTGGTAGAGTTTTGGAATGATTTAGGTCATTTTGTGGGATATTTCTGGAATTTGGTAGGGCTTTTCAGGAATTTTGTAATATTTTGAAAAGATTTAGGGAATTTTGTGTTGTTTTTCTTGAATTTTGTGGGAAACTGTGGTGATATTATGGGGCGTTTCTGGAATTTGGTCGAGTTTTCAGAAGATTTAGGGATTTTTGTGGGACTTTTGTGGGATGTTCTGGGAATTGGGGGAGATTTTGTGGGACATTCCTGTGAATTGGTAGGGTTTTGAAATGATTTAGGGAATTTTGTGGGACTTGTCTGTAATTTTGTGGGGGTTTTTCTGGAATTGTGTGGGATTCTGAGGAGACTTGAAGAATGTTGAGGAATTTGTTTTAGATTTTGTGGGAATTTGTGGAGATTTGGTGGGATATTTTTCTAGAATTTGGTCGTGTTTTAGAAGAATTAGGGAATTTTGTGTGATTTTTCTTGGATTTTGTGGACATTTGTGGACATTTTGTGGGATGTTGGTGGAACTTTGAGCGTCTTTTCTGGAATTTTGTGAGATTCTGCAGAGAATTGAGGAATTATCTGTGATTTTTCATGTATTTTGTAAGAATTTGTGGAGATTTGGTGGGATTTTTGTTGAAATTTGTAGAGTTTTGAGAAGATGTAGGGAATTTGGTGGGATTTTTGTGGAATTTGGTGGGCCTTTTCAAGGACTTTGTGTGGTTTTGAGGAGAGTTGAAGTATTTTGAGGAATTTTTCTTAGATTTTGTGGAGACTTGTGGAGGTTTTGTGTGATTTTTGTGGAATTTTGTGGGATATTGAGGCGATTTAGGGATCTTGAGGGATTTTTCATGTATTTTGTGGGAATTTGTGGAGATTTGGTGGGATTTTTTTTTAGAATTTGGTCGTGTTTTGAGAAGATTTCGGGAATGTTGTGGGATTTTTCCTGGAATTTTGTTGGATTTTGAGGAGATTTTGTGGGATGTTTGTGGAACTTTGAGGGTCTTTTCTGGAATTTTGTGAGATTCGGCAGAGAATTGAGGAATTATCTGTGATTTTTCATGTATTTTGTAAGAATTTGTGGAGATTTGGTGGGATTTTTGTGGAATTTGGTAGAGTTTTGGAATGATTTAGGTCATTTTGTGGGATATTTCTGGAATTTGGTAGGGCTTTTCAGGAATTTTGTAATATTTTGAAAAGATTTAGGGAATTTTGTGTTGTTTTTCTTGAATTTTGTGGGAAACTGTGGTGATTTTATGGGGCGTTTCTGGAATTTGGTCAAGTTTTCAGAAGATTTAGGGATTTTTGTGGGATTTTTGTGGGATGTTCTGGGAATCGGTGGAGATTTTGTGGGACATTCCTGTGAATTGGTAGGGTTTTGAAATGATTTAGGGAATTTTGTGGGACTTGTCTGTAATTTTGTGGGGATTTTTCTGGAATTGTGTGGGATTCTGAGGAGACTTGAAGAATGTTGAGGAATTTGTTTTAGATTTTGTGGGAATTTGTGGAGATTCTGTGGGATTTTTGTGGAATTTGGTGGGCCTTTTCAAGGACTTTGTGTGGTTTTGAGGAGAGTTGAAGTATTTTGAGGAATTTTTCTTAGATTTTGTGGAAACTTGTGGAGGTTTTGTGTGATTTTTGTGGAATTTTGTGGGATATTGAGGCGATTTAGGGATCTTGAGGGATTTTTCATGTATTTTGTGGGAATTTGTGGAGATTTGGTGGGATTTTTTTTTAGAATTTGGTCGTGTTTTGAGAAGATTTCGGGAATGTTGTGGGATTTTTCCTGGAATTTTGTTGGATTTTGAGGAGATTTTGTGGGATGTTTGTGGAACTTTGAGGGTCTTTTCTGGAATTTTGTGAGATTCGGCAGAGAATTGAGGAATTATCTGTGTTTTTTCATGTATTTTGTAAGAATTTGTGGAGATTTGGTGGGATTTTTGTGGAATTTGGTAGAGTTTTGGAATGATTTAGGTCATTTTGTGGGATATTTCTGGAATTTGGTAGGGCTTTTCAGGAATTTTGTAATATTTTGAAAAGATTTAGGGAATTTTGTGTTGTTTTTCTTGAATTTTGTGGGAAACTGTGGTGATATTATGGGGCGTTTCTGGAATTTGGTCGAGTTTTCAGAAGATTTAGGGATTTTTGTGGGACTTTTGTGGGATGTTCTGGGAATTGGGGGAGATTTTGTGGGACATTCCTGTGAATTGGTAGGGTTTTGAAATGATTTAGGGAATTTTGTGGGACTTGTCTGGAATTTTGTGGGGATTTTTCTGGAATTGTGTGGGATTCTGAGGAGACTTGAAGAATGTTGAGGAATTTGTTTTAGATTTTGTGGGAATTTGTGGAGATTTGGTGGGATATTTTTCTAGAATTTGGTCGTGTTTTAGAAGAATTAGGGAATTTTGTGTGATTTTTCTTGGATTTTGTGGACATTTGTGGACATTTTGTGGGATGTTGGTGGAACTTTGAGCGTCTTTTCTGGAATTTTGTGAGATTCTGCAGAGAATTGAGGAATTATCTGTGATTTTTCATGTATTTTGTAAGAATTTGTGGAGATTTGGTGGGATTTTTGTTGAAATTTGTAGAGTTTTGAGAAGATGTAGGGAATTTGGTGGGATTTTTGTGGAATTTGGTGGGCCTTTTCAAGGACTTTGTGTGGTTTTGAGGAGAGTTGAAGTATTTTGAGGAATTTTTCTTAGATTTTGTGGAGACTTGTGGAGGTTTTGTGTGATTTTTGTGGAATTTTGTGGGATATTGAGGCGATTTAGGGATCTTGAGGGATTTTTCATGTATTTTGTGGGAATTTGTGGAGATTTGGTGGGATTTTTTTTTAGAATTTGGTCGTGTTTTGAGAAGATTTCGGGAATGTTGTGGGATTTTTCCTGGAATTTTGTTGGATTTTGAGGAGATTTTGTGGGATGTTTGTGGAACTTTGAGGGTCTTTTCTGGAATTTTGTGAGATTCGGCAGAGAATTGAGGAATTATCTGTGATTTTTCATGTATTTTGTAAGAATTTGTGGAGATTTGGTGGGATTTTTGTGGAATTTGGTAGAGTTTTGGAATGATTTAGGTCATTTTGTGGGATATTTCTGGAATTTGGTAGGCCTTTTCAGGAATTTTGTAATATTTTGAAAAGATTTAGGGAATTTTGTGTTGTTTTTCTTGAATTTTGTGGGAAACTGTGGTGATTTTATGGGGCGTTTCTGGAATTTGGTCAAGTTTTCAGAAGATTTAGGGATTTTTGTGGGATTTTTGTGGGATGTTCTGGGAATCGGTGGAGATTTTGTGGGACATTCCTGTGAATTGGTAGGGTTTTGAAATGATTTAGGGAATTTTGTGGGACTTGTCTGTAATTTTGTGGGGATTTTTCTGGAATTGTGTGGGATTCTGAGGAGACTTGAAGAATGTTGAGGAATTTGTTTTAGATTTTGTGGGAATTTGTGGAGATTCTGTGGGATTTTTGTGGAATTTGGTGGGCCTTTTCAAGGACTTTGTGTGGTTTTGAGAAGAGTTGAAGTATTTTGAGGAATTTTTCTTAGATTTTGTGGAAACTTGTGGAGGTTTTGTGTGATTTTTGTGGAATTTTGTGGGATATTGAGGCGATTTAGGGATCTTGAGGGATTTTTCATGTATTTTGTGGGAATTTGTGGAGATTTGGTGGGATATTTTTCTAGAATTTGGTCGTGTTTTAGAAGAATTAGGGAATTTTGTGGGATTTTTCTTGGATTTTGTGGACATTTGTGGACATTTTGTGGGATGTTGGTGGAACTTTGAGCGTCTTTTCTGGAATTTTGTGAGATTCTGCAGAGAATTGAGGAATTATCTGTGATTTTTCATGTATTTTGTAAGAATTTGTGGAGATTTGGTGGGATTTTTGTTGAAATTTGTAGAGTTTTGAGAAGATGTAGGGAATTTGGTGGGATTTTTGTGGAATTTGGTGGGCCTTTTCAAGGACTTTGTGTGGTTTTGAGGAGAGTTGAAGTATTTTGAGGAATTTTTCTTAGATTTTGTGTAAACTTGTGGAGGTTTTGTGTGATTTTTGTGGAATTTTGTGGGATAGTGAGGCGATTTAGGGATCTTGAGGGATTTTTCATGTATTTTGTGGGAATTTGTGGAGATTTGGTGGGATTTTTTTTTAGAATTTGGTCATGTTTTGAGAAGATTTAGGGAATGTTGTGGGATTTTTCCTGGAATTTTGTTGGATTTTGAGGAGATTTTGTGGGATGGTTGTGGAATTTTGAGGGTCTTTTCTGGAATTTTGTGAGATTCGGCAGAGAATTGAGGAATTATCTGTGATTTTTCATGTATTTTGTAAGAATTTGTGGAGATTTGGTGGGATTTTTGTGGAATTTGGTAGAGTTTTGGAATGATTTAGGTCATTTTGTGGGATATTTCTGGACTTTGGTGGGGCTTTTCAAGAATTTTGTAGTATTTTGAAAAGATTTAGGGAATTTTGTGGTGTTTTTCTTGAATTTTGTGGGAAACTGTGGTGATTTTATGGGGCGTTTCTGGAATTTGGTCGAGTTTTCAGATGATTTAGGGATTTTTGTGGGACTTTTGTGGGATGTTCTGGGAATCGGTGGAGATTTTGTGGGACATTCCTGTGAATTGGTAGGGTTTTGAAATGATTTAGGGAATTTTGTGGGACTTGTCTGTAATTTTGTGGGGATTTTTCTGGAATTGTGTGGGATTCTGAGGAGACTTGAAGAATGTTGAGGAATTTGTTTTAGATTTTGTGGGAATTTGTGGAGATTCTGTGGGATTTTTGTGGAATTTGGTGGGCCTTTTCAAGGACTTTGTGTGGTTTTGAGGAGAGTTGAAGTATTTTGAGGAATTTTTCTTAGATTTTGTGGAAACTTGTGGAGGTTTTGTGTGATTTTTGTGGAATTTTGTGGGATATTGAGGCGATTTAGGGATCTTGAGGGATTTTTCATGTATTTTGTGGGAATTTGTGGAGATTTGGTGGGATTTTTTTTTAGAATTTGGTCGTGTTTTGAGAAGATTTCGGGAATGTTGTGGGATTTTTCCTGGAATTTTGTTGGATTTTGAGGAGATTTTGTGGGATGTTTGTGGAACTTTGAGGGTCTTTTCTGGAATTTTGTGAGATTCGGCAGAGAATTGAGGAATTATCTGTGTTTTTTCATGTATTTTGTAAGAATTTGTGGAGATTTGGTGGGATTTTTGTGGAATTTGGTAGAGTTTTGGAATGATTTAGGTCATTTTGTGGGATATTTCTGGAATTTGGTAGGGCTTTTCAGGAATTTTGTAATATTTTGAAAAGATTTAGGGAATTTTGTGTTGTTTTTCTTGAATTTTGTGGGAAACTGTGGTGATATTATGGGGCGTTTCTGGAATTTGGTCGAGTTTTCAGAAGATTTAGGGATTTTTGTGGGACTTTTGTGGGATGTTCTGGGAATTGGGGGAGATTTTGTGGGACATTCCTGTGAATTGGTAGGGTTTTGAAATGATTTAGGGAATTTTGTGGGACTTGTCTGTAATTTTGTGGGGGTTTTTCTGGAATTGTGTGGGATTCTGAGGAGACTTGAAGAATGTTGAGGAATTTGTTTTAGATTTTGTGGGAATTTGTGGAGATTTGGTGGGATATTTTTCTAGAATTTGGTCGTGTTTTAGAAGAATTAGGGAATTTTGTGTGATTTTTCTTGGATTTTGTGGACATTTGTGGACATTTTGTGGGATGTTGGTGGAACTTTGAGCGTCTTTTCTGGAATTTTGTGAGATTCTGCAGAGAATTGAGGAATTATCTGTGATTTTTCATGTTTTTTGTAAGAATTTGTGGAGATTTGGTGGGATTTTTGTTGAAATTTGTAGAGTTTTGAGAAGATGTAGGGAATTTGGTGGGATTTTTGTGGAATTTGGTGGGCCTTTTCAAGGACTTTGTGTGGTTTTGAGGAGAGTTGAAGTATTTTGAGGAATTTTTCTTAGATTTTGTGGAGACTTGTGGAGGTTTTGTGTGATTTTTGTGGAATTTTGTGGGATAGTGAGGCGATTTAGGGATCTTGAGGGATTTTTCATGTATTTTGTGGGAATTTGTGGAGATTTGGTGGGATTTTTTTTTAGAATTTGGTCGTGTTTTGAGAAGATTTCGGGAATGTTGTGGGATTTTTCCTGGAATTTTGTTGGATTTTGAGGAGATTTTGTGGGATGTTTGTGGAACTTTGAGGGTCTTTTCTGGAATTTTGTGAGATTCGGCAGAGAATTGAGGAATTATCTGTGTTTTTTCATGTATTTTGTAAGAATTTGTGGAGATTTGGTGGGATTTTTGTGGAATTTGGTAGAGTTTTGGAATGATTTAGGTCATTTTGTGGGATATTTCTGGAATTTGGTAGGCCTTTTCAGGAATTTTGTAGTATTTTGAAAAGATTTAGGGAATTTTGTGTTGTTTTTCTTGAATTTTGTGGGAAACTGTGGTGATTTTATGGGGCGTTTCTGGAATTTGGTCAAGTTTTCAGAAGATTTAGGGATTTTTGTGGGATTTTTGTGGGATGTTCTGGGAATCGGTGGAGATTTTGTGGGACATTCCTGTGAATTGGTAGGGTTTTGAAATGATTTAGGGAATTTTGTGGGACTTGTCTGTAATTTTGTGGGGATTTTTCTGGAATTGTGTGGGATTCTGAGGAGACTTGAAGAATGTTGAGGAATTTGTTTTAGATTTTGTGGGAATTTGTGGAGATTCTGTGGGATTTTTGTGGAATTTGGTGGGCCTTTTCAAGGACTTTGTGTGGTTTTGAGGAGAGTTGAAGTATTTTGAGGAATTTTTCTTAGATTTTGTGGAAACTTGTGGAGGTTTTGTGTGATTTTTGTGGAATTTTGTGGGATAGTGAGGCGATTTAGGGATCTTGAGGGATTTTTCATGTATTTTGTGGGAATTTGTGGAGATTTGGTGGGATTTTTTTTTAGAATTTGGTCGTGTTTTGAGAAGATTTCGGGAATGTTGTGGGATTTTTCCTGGAATTTTGTTGGATTTTGAGGAGATTTTGTGGGATGTTTGTGGAACTTTGAGGGTCTTTTCTGGAATTTTGTGAGATTCGGCAGAGAATTGAGGAATTATCTGTGTTTTTTCATGTATTTTGTAAGAATTTGTGGAGATTTGGTGGGATTTTTGTGGAATTTGGTAGAGTTTTGGAATGATTTAGGTCATTTTGTGGGATATTTCTGGAATTTGGTAGGGCTTTTCAGGAATTTTGTAATATTTTGAAAAGATTTAGGGAATTTTGTGTTGTTTTTCTTGAATTTTGTGGGAAACTGTGGTGATATTATGGGGCGTTTCTGGAATTTGGTCGAGTTTTCAGAAGATTTAGGGATTTTTGTGGGACTTTTGTGGGATGTTCTGGGAATTGGGGGAGATTTTGTGGGACATTCCTGTGAATTGGTAGGGTTTTGAAATGATTTAGGGAATTTTGTGGGACTTGTCTGTAATTTTGTGGGGGTTTTTCTGGAATTGTGTGGGATTCTGAGGAGACTTGAAGAATGTTGAGGAATTTGTTTTAGATTTTGTGGGAATTTGTGGAGATTTGGTGGGATATTTTTCTAGAATTTGGTCGTGTTTTAGAAGAATTAGGGAATTTTGTGTGATTTTTCTTGGATTTTGTGGACATTTGTGGACATTTTGTGGGATGTTGGTGGAACTTTGAGCGTCTTTTCTGGAATTTTGTGAGATTCTGCAGAGAATTGAGGAATTATCTGTGATTTTTCATGTTTTTTGTAAGAATTTGTGGAGATTTGGTGGGATTTTTGTTGAAATTTGTAGAGTTTTGAGAAGATGTAGGGAATTTGGTGGGATTTTTGTGGAATTTGGTGGGCCTTTTCAAGGACTTTGTGTGGTTTTGAGGAGAGTTGAAGTATTTTGAGGAATTTTTCTTAGATTTTGTGGAGACTTGTGGAGGTTTTGTGTGATTTTTGTGGAATTTTGTGGGATATTGAGGCGATTTAGGGATCTTGAGGGATTTTTCATGTATTTTGTGGGAATTTGTGGAGATTTGGTGGGATTTTTTTTTAGAATTTGGTCGTGTTTTGAGAAGATTTCGGGAATGTTGTGGGATTTTTCCTGGAATTTTGTTGGATTTTGAGGAGATTTTGTGGGATGTTTGTGGAACTTTGAGGGTCTTTTCTGGAATTTTGTGAGATTCGGCAGAGAATTGAGGAATTATCTGTGATTTTTCATGTATTTTGTAAGAATTTGTGGAGATTTGGTGGGATTTTTGTGGAATTTGGTAGAGTTTTGGAATGATTTAGGTCATTTTGTGGGATATTTCTGGAATTTGGTAGGCCTTTTCAGGAATTTTGTAGTATTTTGAAAAGATTTAGGGAATTTTGTGTTGTTTTTCTTGAATTTTGTGGGAAACTGTGGTGATTTTATGGGGCGTTTCTGGAATTTGGTCAAGTTTTCAGAAGATTTAGGGATTTTTGTGGGATTTTTGTGGGATGTTCTGGGAATCGGTGGAGATTTTGTGGGACATTCCTGTGAATTGGTAGGGTTTTGAAATGATTTAGGGAATTTTGTGGGACTTGTCTGTAATTTTGTGGGGATTTTTCTGGAATTGTGTGGGATTCTGAGGAGACTTGAAGAATGTTGAGGAATTTGTTTTAGATTTTGTGGGAATTTGTGGAGATTCTGTGGGATTTTTGTGGAATTTGGTGGGCCTTTTCAAGGACTTTGTGTGGTTTTGAGGAGAGTTGAAGTATTTTGAGGAATTTTTCTTAGATTTTGTGGAAACTTGTGGAGGTTTTGTGTGATTTT
Source organism: Cyanistes caeruleus (assembly GCF_971803275.1). NCBI lineage: Eukaryota > Metazoa > Chordata > Aves > Passeriformes > Paridae > Cyanistes > Cyanistes caeruleus. The sequence continues at coordinate 117,811,337 of NC_141703.1, forward strand.
TGTGGAATTTTGTGGGATAGTGAGGCGATTTAGGGATCTTGAGGGATTTTTCATGTATTTTGTGGGAATTTGTGGAGATTTGGTGGGATTTTTTTTTAGAATTTGGTCGTGTTTTGAGAAGATTTCGGGAATGTTGTGGGATTTTTCCTGGAATTTTGTTGGATTTTGAGGAGATTTTGTGGGATGTTTGTGGAACTTTGAGGGTCTTTTCTGGAATTTTGTGAGATTCGGCAGAGAATTGAGGAATTATCTGTGTTTTTTCATGTATTTTGTAAGAATTTGTGGAGATTTGGTGGGATTTTTGTGGAATTTGGTAGAGTTTTGGAATGATTTAGGTCATTTTGTGGGATATTTCTGGAATTTGGTAGGGCTTTTCAGGAATTTTGTAATATTTTGAAAAGATTTAGGGAATTTTGTGTTGTTTTTCTTGAATTTTGTGGGAAACTGTGGTGATATTATGGGGCGTTTCTGGAATTTGGTCGAGTTTTCAGAAGATTTAGGGATTTTTGTGGGACTTTTGTGGGATGTTCTGGGAATTGGGGGAGATTTTGTGGGACATTCCTGTGAATTGGTAGGGTTTTGAAATGATTTAGGGAATTTTGTGGGACTTGTCTGTAATTTTGTGGGGGTTTTTCTGGAATTGTGTGGGATTCTGAGGAGACTTGAAGAATGTTGAGGAATTTGTTTTAGATTTTGTGGGAATTTGTGGAGATTTGGTGGGATATTTTTCTAGAATTTGGTCGTGTTTTAGAAGAATTAGGGAATTTTGTGTGATTTTTCTTGGATTTTGTGGACATTTGTGGACATTTTGTGGGATGTTGGTGGAACTTTGAGCGTCTTTTCTGGAATTTTGTGAGATTCTGCAGAGAATTGAGGAATTATCTGTGATTTTTCATGTATTTTGTAAGAATTTGTGGAGATTTGGTGGGATTTTTGTTGAAATTTGTAGAGTTTTGAGAAGATGTAGGGAATTTGGTGGGATTTTTGTGGAATTTGGTGGGCCTTTTCAAGGACTTTGTGTGGTTTTGAGGAGAGTTGAAGTATTTTGAGGAATTTTTCTTAGATTTTGTGGAGACTTGTGGAGGTTTTGTGTGATTTTTGTGGAATTTTGTGGGATATTGAGGCGATTTAGGGATCTTGAGGGATTTTTCATGTATTTTGTGGGAATTTGTGGAGATTTGGTGGGATTTTTTTTTAGAATTTGGTCGTGTTTTGAGAAGATTTCGGGAATGTTGTGGGATTTTTCCTGGAATTTTGTTGGATTTTGAGGAGATTTTGTGGGATGTTTGTGGAACTTTGAGGGTCTTTTCTGGAATTTTGTGAGATTCGGCAGAGAATTGAGGAATTATCTGTGATTTTTCATGTATTTTGTAAGAATTTGTGGAGATTTGGTGGGATTTTTGTGGAATTTGGTAGAGTTTTGGAATGATTTAGGTCATTTTGTGGGATATTTCTGGAATTTGGTAGGCCTTTTCAGGAATTTTGTAATATTTTGAAAAGATTTAGGGAATTTTGTGTTGTTTTTCTTGAATTTTGTGGGAAACTGTGGTGATTTTATGGGGCGTTTCTGGAATTTGGTCAAGTTTTCAGAAGATTTAGGGATTTTTGTGGGATTTTTGTGGGATGTTCTGGGAATCGGTGGAGATTTTGTGGGACATTCCTGTGAATTGGTAGGGTTTTGAAATGATTTAGGGAATTTTGTGGGACTTGTCTGTAATTTTGTGGGGATTTTTCTGGAATTGTGTGGGATTCTGAGGAGACTTGAAGAATGTTGAGGAATTTGTTTTAGATTTTGTGGGAATTTGTGGAGATTCTGTGGGATTTTTGTGGAATTTGGTGGGCCTTTTCAAGGACTTTGTGTGGTTTTGAGGAGAGTTGAAGTATTTTGAGGAATTTTTCTTAGATTTTGTGGAAACTTGTGGAGGTTTTGTGTGATTTTTGTGGAATTTTGTGGGATATTGAGGCGATTTAGGGATCTTGAGGGATTTTTCATGTATTTTGTGGGAATTTGTGGAGATTTGGTGGGATTTTTTTTTAGAATTTGGTCGTGTTTTGAGAAGATTTCGGGAATGTTGTGGGATTTTTCCTGGAATTTTGTTGGATTTTGAGGAGATTTTGTGGGATGTTTGTGGAACTTTGAGGGTCTTTTCTGGAATTTTGTGAGATTCGGCAGAGAATTGAGGAATTATCTGTGTTTTTTCATGTATTTTGTAAGAATTTGTGGAGATTTGGTGGGATTTTTGTGGAATTTGGTAGAGTTTTGGAATGATTTAGGTCATTTTGTGGGATATTTCTGGAATTTGGTAGGCCTTTTCAGGAATTTTGTAATATTTTGAAAAGATTTAGGGAATTTTGTGTTGTTTTTCTTGAATTTTGTGGGAAACTGTGGTGATATTATGGGGCGTTTCTGGAATTTGGTCGAGTTTTCAGAAGATTTAGGGATTTTTGTGGGACTTTTGTGGGATGTTCTGGGAATTGGGGGAGATTTTGTGGGACATTCCTGTGAATTGGTAGGGTTTTGAAATGATTTAGGGAATTTTGTGGGACTTGTCTGTAATTTTGTGGGGGTTTTTCTGGAATTGTGTGGGATTCTGAGGAGACTTGAAGAATGTTGAGGAATTTGTTTTAGATTTTGTGGGAATTTGTGGAGATTTGGTGGGATATTTTTCTAGAATTTGGTCGTGTTTTAGAAGAATTAGGGAATTTTGTGTGATTTTTCTTGGATTTTGTGGACATTTGTGGACATTTTGTGGGATGTTGGTGGAACTTTGAGCGTCTTTTCTGGAATTTTGTGAGATTCTGCAGAGAATTGAGGAATTATCTGTGATTTTTCATGTATTTTGTAAGAATTTGTGGAGATTTGGTGGGATTTTTGTTGAAATTTGTAGAGTTTTGAGAAGATGTAGGGAATTTGGTGGGATTTTTGTGGAATTTGGTGGGCCTTTTCAAGGACTTTGTGTGGTTTTGAGGAGAGTTGAAGTATTTTGAGGAATTTTTCTTAGATTTTGTGGAGACTTGTGGAGGTTTTGTGTGATTTTTGTGGAATTTTGTGGGATATTGAGGCGATTTAGGGATCTTGAGGGATTTTTCATGTATTTTGTGGGAATTTGTGGAGATTTGGTGGGATTTTTTTTTAGAATTTGGTCGTGTTTTGAGAAGATTTCGGGAATGTTGTGGGATTTTTCCTGGAATTTTGTTGGATTTTGAGGAGATTTTGTGGGATGTTTGTGGAACTTTGAGGGTCTTTTCTGGAATTTTGTGAGATTCGGCAGAGAATTGAGGAATTATCTGTGATTTTTCATGTATTTTGTAAGAATTTGTGGAGATTTGGTGGGATTTTTGTGGAATTTGGTAGAGTTTTGGAATGATTTAGGTCATTTTGTGGGATATTTCTGGAATTTGGTAGGGCTTTTCAGGAATTTTGTAATATTTTGAAAAGATTTAGGGAATTTTGTGTTGTTTTTCTTGAATTTTGTGGGAAACTGTGGTGATTTTATGGGGCGTTTCTGGAATTTGGTCAAGTTTTCAGAAGATTTAGGGATTTTTGTGGGATTTTTGTGGGATGTTCTGGGAATCGGTGGAGATTTTGTGGGACATTCCTGTGAATTGGTAGGGTTTTGAAATGATTTAGGGAATTTTGTGGGACTTGTCTGTAATTTTGTGGGGATTTTTCTGGAATTGTGTGGGATTCTGAGGAGACTTGAAGAATGTTGAGGAATTTGTTTTAGATTTTGTGGGAATTTGTGGAGATTCTGTGGGATTTTTGTGGAATTTGGTGGGCCTTTTCAAGGACTTTGTGTGGTTTTGAGGAGAGTTGAAGTATTTTGAGGAATTTTTCTTAGATTTTGTGGAAACTTGTGGAGGTTTTGTGTGATTTTTGTGGAATTTTGTGGGATATTGAGGCGATTTAGGGATCTTGAGGGATTTTTCATGTATTTTGTGGGAATTTGTGGAGATTTGGTGGGATATTTTTCTAGAATTTGGTCGTGTTTTAGAAGAATTAGGGAATTTTGTGGGATTTTTCTTGGATTTTGTGGACATTTGTGGACATTTTGTGGGATGTTGGTGGAACTTTGAGCGTCTTTTCTGGAATTTTGTGAGATTCTGCAGAGAATTGAGGAATTATCTGTGATTTTTCATGTATTTTGTAAGAATTTGTGGAGATTTGGTGGGATTTTTGTTGAAATTTGTAGAGTTTTGAGAAGATGTAGGGAATTTGGTGGGATTTTTGTGGAATTTGGTGGGCCTTTTCAAGGACTTTGTGTGGTTTTGAGGAGAGTTGAAGTATTTTGAGGAATTTTTCTTAGATTTTGTGGAAACTTGTGGAGGTTTTGTGTGATTTTTGTGGAATTTTGTGGGATATTGAGGCGATTTAGGGATCTTGAGGGATTTTTCATGTATTTTGTGGGAATTTGTGGAGATTTGGTGGGATTTTTTTTTAGAATTTGGTCGTGTTTTGAGAAGATTTCGGGAATGTTGTGGGATTTTTCCTGGAATTTTGTTGGATTTTGAGGAGATTTTGTGGGATGTTTGTGGAACTTTGAGGGTCTTTTCTGGAATTTTGTGAGATTCGGCAGAGAATTGAGGAATTATCTGTGATTTTTCATGTATTTTGTAAGAATTTGTGGAGATTTGGTGGGATTTTTGTGGAATTTGGTAGAGTTTTGGAATGATTTAGGTCATTTTGTGGGATATTTCTGGAATTTGGTAGGGCTTTTCAGGAATTTTGTAATATTTTGAAAAGATTTAGGGAATTTTGTGTTGTTTTTCTTGAATTTTGTGGGAAACTGTGGTGATATTATGGGGCGTTTCTGGAATTTGGTCGAGTTTTCAGAAGATTTAGGGATTTTTGTGGGACTTTTGTGGGATGTTCTGGGAATCGGTGGAGATTTTGTGGGACATTCCTGTGAATTGGTAGGGTTTTGAAATGATTTAGGGAATTTTGTGGGACTTGTCTGTAATTTTGTGGGGGTTTTTCTGGAATTGTGTGGGATTCTGAGGAGACTTGAAGAATGTTGAGGAATTTGTTTTAGATTTTGTGGGAATTTTTGGAGATTCTGTGGGATTTTTGTGGAACTTGGTGGGCCTTTTCAAGGACTTTGTGTGGTTTTGAGGAGAGTTGAAGTATTTTGAGGAATTTTTCTTAGATTTTGTGGAAACTTGTGGAGGTTTTGTGTGATTTTTGTGGAATTTTGTGGGATATTGAGGCGATTTAGGGATCTTGAGGGATTTTTCATGTATTTTGTGGGAATTTGTGGAGATTTGGTGGGATATTTTTCTAGAATTTGGTCGTGTTTTAGAAGAATTAGGGAATTTTGTGGGATTTTTCTTGGATTTTGTGGACATTTGTGGACATTTTGTGGGATGTTGGTGGAACTTTGAGCGTCTTTTCTGTAATTTTGTGAGATTCGGCAGAGAATTGAGGAATTATCTGTGATTTTTCATGTATTTTGTAAGAATTTGTGGAGATTTGGTGGGATTTTTGTTGAAATTGGTAGAGTTTTGGAATGATTTAGGTCATTTTGTGGGATATTTCTGGAATTTGGTAGGGCTTTTCAGGAATTTTGTAGTATTTTGAAAAGATTTAGGGAATTTTGTGTTTTCTTGAATTTTGTGGGAAACTGTGGTGATTTTATGGGGCGTTTCTGGAATTTGGTCGAGTTTTCAGAAGATTTAGGGATTTTTGTGGGATTTTTGTGGGATGTTCTGGGAATCAGTGGAGATTTTGTGGGACATTCCTGTGAATTGGTAGGGTTTTGAAATGATTTAGGGAATTTTGTGGGACTTGTCTGTAATTTTGTGGGGATTTTTCTGGAATTGTGTGGGATTCTGAGGAGACTTGAAGAATGTTGAGGAATTTTTTTTAGATTTTTCTGGAATTTGTGGAGATTTGGTGGGATATTTTTCTAGAATTTGGTCGTGTTTTAGAAGAATTAGGGAATTTTGTGGGATTTTTCTTGGATTTTGTGGACATTTGTGGACATTTTGTGGGATGTTGGTGGAACTTTGAGGGTCTTTTCTGGAATTTTGTGAGATTCTGCAGGGAATTGAGGAATTATCTGTGATTTTTCATGTATTTTGTAAGAATTTGTGGAGATTTGGTGGGATTTTTGTTGAAATTTGTAGAGTTTTGAGAAGATGTAGGGAATTTGGTGGGATTTTTGTGGAATTTGGTGGGCCTTTTCAAGGACTTTGTGTGGTTTTGAGGAGAGTTGAAGTATTTTGAGGAATTTTTCTTAGATTTTGTGGAAACTTGTGGAGGTTTTGTGTGATTTTTGTGGAATTTTGTGGGATAGTGAGGCGATTTAGGGATCTTGAGGGATTTTTCATGTATTTTGTGGGAATTTGTGGAGATTTGGTGGGATTTTTTTTTAGAATTTGGTCATGTTTTGAGAAGATTTCGGGAATGTTGTGGGATTTTTCCTGGAATTTTGTTGGATTTTGAGGAGATTTTGTGGGATGGTTGTGGAATTTTGAGGGTCTTTTCTGGAATTTTGTGAGATTCGGCAGAGAATTGAGGAATTATCTGTGATTTTTCATGTATTTTGTAAGAATTTGTGGAGATTTGGTGGGATTTTTGTGGAATTTGGTAGAGTTTTGGAATGATTTAGGTCATTTTGTGGGATATTTCTGGAATTTGGTAGGGCTTTTCAGGAATTTTGTAGTATTTTGAAAAGATTTAGGGAATTTTGTGTTTTCTTGAATTTTGTGGGAAACTGTGGTGATTTTATGGGGCGTTTCTGGAATTTGGTCGAGTTTTCAGAAGATTTAGGGATTTTTGTGGGATTTTTGTGGGATGTTCTGGGAATCAGTGGAGATTTTGTGGGACATTCCTGTGAATTGGTAGGGTTTTGAAATGATTTAGGGAATTTTGTGGGACTTGTCAGTAATTTTGTGGGGGTTTTTCTGGAATTGTGTGGGATTCTGAGGAGACTTGAAGAATGTTGTGGAATTTGTTTTAGATTTTGAGGGAATTTGTGGAGATTTGGTGGGATATTTTTCTAGAATTTGGTCGTGTTTTAGAAGAATTAGGGAATTTTGTGGGATTTTTCTTGGATTTTGTGGACATTTGTGGACATTTTGTGGGATGTTGGTGGAACTTTGAGCGTCTTTTCTGGAATTTTGTGAGATTCTGCAGAGAATTGAGGAATTATCTGTGATTTTTCATGTATTTTGTAAGAATTTGTGGAGATTTGGTGGGATTTTTGTTGAAATTTGTAGAGTTTTGAGAAGATGTAGGGAATTTGGTGGGATTTTTGTGGAATTTGGTGGGCCTTTTCAAGGACTTTGTGTGGTTTTGAGGAGAGTTGAAGTATTTTGAGGAATTTTTCTTAGATTTTGTGGAAACTTGTGGAGGTTTTGTGTGATTTTTGTGGAATTTTGTGGGATAGTGAGGCGATTTAGGGATCTTGAGGGATTTTTCATGTATTTTGTGGGAATTTGTGGAGATTTGGTGGGATTTTTTTTTAGAATTTGGTCGTGTTTTGAGAAGATTTCGGGAATGTTGTGGGATTTTTCCTGGAATTTTGTTGGATTTTGAGGAGATTTTGTGGGATGGTTGTGGAACTTTGAGGGTCTTTTCTGGAATTTTGTGAGATTCGGCAGAGAATTGAGGAATTATCTGTGATTTTTCATGTATTTTGTAAGAATTTGTGGAGATTTGGTGGGATTTTTGTGGAATTTGGTAGAGTTTTGGAATGATTTAGGTCATTTTGTGGGATATTTCTGGAATTTGGTAGGCCTTTTCAGGAATTTTGTAATATTTTGAAAAGATTTAGGGAATTTTGTGTTGTTTTTCTTGAATTTTGTGGGAAACTGTGGTGATTTTATGGGGCGTTTCTGGAATTTGGTCGAGTTTTCAGAAGATTTAGGGATTTTTGTGGGATTTTTGTGGGATGTTCTGGGAATCAGTGGAGATTTTGTGGGACATTCCTGTGAATTGGTAGGGTTTTGAAATGATTTAGGGAATTTTGTGGGACTTGTCTGGAATTTTGTGGGGATTTTTCTGGAATTGTGTGGGATTCTGAGGAGACTTGAAGAATGTTGAGGAATTTGTTTTAGATTTTGAGGGAATTTGTGGAGATTTGGTGGGATATTTTTCTAGAATTTGGTCGTGTTTTAGAAGAATTAGGGAATTTTGTGGGATTTTTCTTGGATTTTGTGGACATTTGTGGACATTTTGTGGGATGTTGGTGGAACTTTGAGGGTCTTTTCTGGAATTTTGTGAGATTCTGCAGAGAATTGAGGAATTATCTGTGATTTTTCATGTATTTTGTAAGAATTTGTGGAGATTTGGTGGGATTTTTGTTGAAATTTGTAGAGTTTTGAGAAGATGTAGGGAATTTGGTGGGATTTTTGTGGAATTTGGTGGGCCTTTTCAAGGACTTTGTGTGGTTTTGAGGAGAGTTGAAGTATTTTGAGGAATTTTTCTTAGATTTTGTGGAAACTTGTGGAGGTTTTGTGTGATTTTTGTGGAATTTTGTGGGATATTGAGGCGATTTAGGGATCTTGAGGGATTTTTCATGTATTTTGTGGGAATTTGTGGAGATTTGGTGGGATTTTGTTTTAGAATTTGGTCGTGTTTTGAGAAGATTTCGGGAATGTTGTGGGATTTTTCCTGGAATTTTGTTGGATTTTGAGGAGATTTTGCGGGATGTTTGTGGAATTTTGAGGGTCTTTTCTGGAATTTTGTGAGATTCGGCAGAGAATTGAGGAATTATCTGTGATTTTTCATGTATTTTGTAAGAATTTGTGGAGATTTGGTGGGATTTTTGTGGAATTTGGTAGAGTTTTGGAATGATTTAGGTCATTTTGTGGGATATTTCTGGAATTTGGTAGGGCTTTTCAGGAATTTTGTAGTATTTTGAATAGATTTAGGGAATTTTGTGTTGTTTTTCTTGAATTTTGTGGGAAACTGTGGTGATTTTATGGGGCGTTTCTGGAATTTGGTCGAGTTTTCTGAAGATTTAGGGATTTTTGTGGGATTTTTGTGGGATGTTCTGGGAATCGGTGGAGATTTTGTGGGACATTCCTGTGAATTGGTAGGGTTTTGAAATGATTTAGGGAATTTTGTGGGACTTGTCTGTAATTTTGTGGGGATTTTTCTGGAATTGTGTGGGATTCTGAGGAGACTTGAAGAATGTTGAGGAATTTGTTTTAGATTTTGAGGGAATTTGTGGAGATTTGGTGGGATATTTTTCTAGAATTTGGTCGTGTTTTAGAAGAATTAGGGAATTTTGTGGGATTTTTCTTGGATTTTGTGGACATTTGTGGACATTTTGTGGGATGTTGGTGGAACTTTGAGCGTCTTTTCTGTAATTTTGTGAGATTCTGCAGAGAATTGAGGAATTATCTGTGATTTTTCATGTATTTTGTAAGAATTTGTGGAGATTTGGTGGGATTTTTGTTGAAATTTGTAGAGTTTTGAGATGTAGGGAATTTGGTGGGATTTTTGTGGAATTTGGTGGGCCTTTTCAAGGACTTTGTGTGGTTTTGAGGAGAGTTGAAGTATTTTGAGGAATTTTTCTTAGATTTTGTGGAAACTTGTGGAGGTTTTGTGTGATTTTTGTGGAATTTTGTGGGATAGTGAGGCGATTTAGGGATCTTGAGGGATTTTTCATGTATTTTGTGGGAATTTGTGGAGATTTGGTGGGATTTTTTTTTAGAATTTGGTCATGTTTTGAGAAGATTTAGGGAATTTTGTGGGATTTTTCCTGGAATTTTGTTGGATTTTGAGGAGATTTTGTGGGATGTTGGTGGAACTTTGAGGGTCTTTTCTGGAATTTTGTGAGATTCGGCAGAGAATTGAGGAATTATCTGTGATTTTTCATGTATTTTGTAAGAATTTGTGGAGATTTGGTGGGATTTTTGTGGAATTTGGTAGAGTTTTGGAATGATTTAGGTCATTTTGTGGGATATTTCTGGAATTTGGTAGGGCTTTTCAGGAATTTTGTAGTATTTTGAAAAGATTTAGGGAATTTTGTGTTTTCTTGAATTTTGTGGGAAACTGTGGTGATATTATGGGGCGTTTCTGGAATTTGGTCGAGTTTTCAGAAGATTTAGGGATTTTTGTGGGACTTTTGTGGGATGTTCTGGGAATTGGTGGAGATTTTGTGGGACATTCCTGTGAATTGGTAGGGTTTTGAAATGATTTAGGGAATTTTGTGGGACTTGTCTGTAATTTTGTGGGGGTTTTTCTGGAATTGTGTGGGATTCTGAGGAGACTTGAAGAATGTTGAGGAATTTGTTTTAGATTTTGAGGGAATTTGTGGAGATTTGGTGGGATATTTTTCTAGAATTTGGTCGTGTTTTAGAAGAATTAGGGAATTTTGTGGGATTTTTCTTGGATTTTGTGGACATTTGTGGACATTTTGTGGGATGTTGGTGGAACTTTGAGCGTCTTTTCTGGAATTTTGTGAGATTCTGCAGAGAATTGAGGAATTATCTGTGATTTTTCATGTATTTTGTAAGAATTTGTGGAGATTTGGTGGGATTTTTGTTGAAATTTGTAGAGTTTTGAGAAGATGTAGGGAATTTGGTGGGATTTTTGTGGAATTTGGTGGGCCTTTTCAAGGACTTTGTGTGGTTTTGAGGAGAGTTGAAGTATTTTGAGGAATTTTTCTTAGATTTTGTGGAAACTTGTGGAGGTTTTGTGTGATTTTTGTGGAATTTTGTGGGATAGTGAGGCGATTTAGGGATCTTGAGGGATTTTTCATGTATTTTGTGGGAATTTGTGGAGATTTGGTGGGATTTTTTTTTAGAATTTGGTCGTGTTTTGAGAAGATTTCGGGAATGTTGTGGGATTTTTCCTGGAATTTTGTTGGATTTTGAGGAGATTTTGTGGGATGGTTGTGGAACTTTGAGGGTCTTTTCTGGAATTTTGTGAGATTCGGCAGAGAATTGAGGAATTATCTGTGATTTTTCATGTATTTTGTAAGAATTTGTGGAGATTTGGTGGGATTTTTGTGGAATTTGGTAGAGTTTTGGAATGATTTAGGTCATTTTGTGGGATATTTCTGGAATTTGGTAGGCCTTTTCAGGAATTTTGTAATATTTTGAAAAGATTTAGGGAATTTTGTGTTGTTTTTCTTGAATTTTGTGGGAAACTGTGGTGATATTATGGGGCGTTTCTGGAATTTGGTCGAGTTTTCAGAAGATTTAGGGATTTTTGTGGGACTTTTGTGGGATGTTCTGGGAATCGGTGGAGATTTTGTGGGACATTCCTGTGAATTGGTAGGGTTTTGAAATGATTTAGGGAATTTTGTGGGACTTGTCTGTAATTTTGTGGGGGTTTTTCTGGAATTGTGTGGGATTCTGAGGAGACTTGAAGAATGTTGAGGAATTTGTTTTAGATTTTGTGGGAATTTGTGGAGATTTGGTGGGATATTTTTTTAGAATTTGGTCGTGTTTTAGAAGAATTAGGGAATTTTGTGGGATTTTTCTTGGATTTTGTGGACATTTGTGGACATTTTGTGGGATGTTGGTGGAACTTTGAGCGTCTTTTCTGTAATTTTGTGAGATTCTGCAGAGAATTGAGGAATTATCTGTGATTTTTCATGTATTTTGTAAGAATTTGTGGAGATTTGGTGGGATTTTTGTTGAAATTTGTAGAGTTTTGAGAAGATGTAGGGAATTTGGTGGGATTTTTGTGGAATTTGGTGGGCCTTTTCAAGGACTTTGTGTGGTTTTGAGGAGAGTTGAAGTATTTTGAGGAATTTTTCTTAGATTTTGTGGAAACTTGTGGAGGTTTTGTGTGATTTTTGTGGAATTTTGTGGGATATTGAGGCGATTTAGGGATCTTGAGGGATTTTTCATGTATTTTGTGGGAATTTGTGGAGATTTGGTGGGATTTTGTTTTAGAATTTGGTCGTGTTTTGAGAAGATTTCGGGAATGTTGTGGGATTTTTCCTGGAATTTTGTTGGATTTTGAGGAGATTTTGCGGGATGTTTGTGGAATTTTGAGGGTCTTTTCTGGAATTTTGTGAGATTCGGCAGAGAATTGAGGAATTATCTGTGATTTTTCATGTATTTTGTAAGAATTTGTGGAGATTTGGTGGGATTTTTGTGGAATTTGGTAGAGTTTTGGAATGATTTAGGTCATTTTGTGGGATATTTCTGGAATTTGGTAGGGCTTTTCAGGAATTTTGTAGTATTTTGAAAAGATTTAGGGAATTTTGTGTTGTTTTTCTTGAATTTTGTGGGAAACTGTGGTGATTTTATGGGGCGTTTCTGGAATTTGGTCGAGTTTTCAGAAGATTTAGGGATTTTTGTGGGATTTTTGTGGGATGTTCTGGGAATCGGTGGAGATTTTGTGGGACATTCCTGTGAATTGGTAGGGTTTTGAAATGATTTAGGGAATTTTGTGGGACTTGTCTGTAATTTTGTGGGGGTTTTTCTGGAATTGTGTGGGATTCTGAGGAGACTTGAAGAATGTTGAGGAATTTGTTTTAGATTTTGTGGGAATTTGTGGAGATTCTGTGGGATTTTTGTGGAATTTGGTGGGCCTTTTCAAGGACTTTGTGTGGTTTTGAGGAGAGTTGAAGTATTTTGAGGAATTTTTCTTAGATTTTGTGGAAACTTGTGGAGGTTTTGTGTGATTTTTGTGGAATTTTGTGGGATATTGAGGCGATTTAGGGATCTTGAGGGATTTTTCATGTATTTTGTGGGAATTTGTGGAGATTTGGTGGGATATTTTTCTAGAATTTGGTCGTGTTTTAGAAGAATTAGGGAATTTTGTGGGATTTTTCTTGGATTTTGTGGACATTTGTGGACATTTTGTGGGATGTTGGTGGAACTTTGAGGGTCTTTTCTGGAATTTTGTGAGATTCGGCAGAGAATTGAGGAATTATCTGTGATTTTTCATGTATTTTGTAAGAATTTGTGGAGATTTGGTGGGATTTTTGTTGAAATTGGTAGAGTTTTGGAATGATTTAGGTCATTTTGTGGGATATTTCTGGAATTTGGTAGGGCTTTTCAGGAATTTTGTAGTATATTGAAAAGATTTAGGGAATTTTGTGTTTTCTTGAATTTTGTGGGAAACTGTGGTGATTTTATGGGGCGTTTCTGGAATTTGGTCAAGTTTTCAGAAGATTTAGGGATTTTTGTGGGATTTTTGTGGGATGTTCTGGGAATCAGTGGAGATTTTGTGGGACATTCCTGTGAATTGGTAGGGTTTTGAAATGATTTAGGGAATTTTGTGGGACTTGTCTGTAATTTTGTGGGGATTTTTCTGGAATTGTGTGGGATTCTGAGGAGACTTGAAGAATGTTGAGGAATTTGTTTTAGATTTTGTGGGAATTTGTGGAGATTTGGTGGGATATTTTTCTAGAATTTGGTCGTGTTTTAGAAGAATTAGGGAATTTTGTGGGATTTTTCTTGGATTTTGTGGACATTTGTGGACATTTTGTGGGATGTTGGTGGAACTTTGAGGGTCTTTTCTGGAATTTTGTGAGATTCTGCAGAGAATTGAGGAATTATCTGTGATTTTTCATGTATTTTGTAAGAATTTGTGGAGATTTGGTGGGATTTTTGTTGAAATTTGTAGAGTTTTGAGAAGATGTAGGGAATTTGGTGGGATTTTTGTGGAATTTGGTGGGCCTTTTCAAGGACTTTGTGTGGTTTTGAGGAGAGTTGAAGTATTTTGAGGAATTTTTCTTAGATTTTGTGGAAACTTGTGGAGGTTTTGTGTGATTTTTGTGGAATTTTGTGGGATAGTGAGGCGATTTAGGGATCTTGAGGGATTTTTCATGTATTTTGTGGGAATTTGTGGAGATTTGGTGGGATTTTTTTTTAGAATTTGGTCGTGTTTTGAGAAGATTTCGGGAATGTTGTGGGATTTTTCCTGGAATTTTGTTGGATTTTGAGGAGATTTTGTGGGATGGTTGTGGAACTTTGAGGGTCTTTTCTGGAATTTTGTGAGATTCGGCAGAGAATTGAGGAATTATCTGTGATTTTTCATGTATTTTGTAAGAATTTGTGGAGATTTGGTGGGATTTTTGTGGAATTTGGTAGAGTTTTGGAATGATTTAGGTCATTTTGTGGGATATTTCTGGAATTTGGTAGGCCTTTTCAGGAATTTTGTAATATTTTGAAAAGATTTAGGGAATTTTGTGTTGTTTTTCTTGAATTTTGTGGGAAACTGTGGTGATATTATGGGGCGTTTCTGGAATTTGGTCGAGTTTTCAGAAGATTTAGGGATTTTTGTGGGACTTTTGTGGGATGTTCTGGGAATCGGTGGAGATTTTGTGGGACATTCCTGTGAATTGGAAGGGTTTTGAAATGATTTAGGGAATTTTGTGGGACTTGTCTGTAATTTTGTGGGGGTTTTTCTGGAATTGTGTGGGATTCTGAGGAGACTTGAAGAATGTTGAGGAATTTGTTTTAGATTTTGTGGGAATTTGTGGAGATTTGGTGGGATATTTTTCTGGAATTTGGTCGTGTTTTAGAAGAATTAGGGAATTTTGTGGGATTTTTCTTGGATTTTGTGGACATTTGTGGACATTTTGTGGGATGTTGGTGGAACTTTGAGGGTCTTTTCTGGAATTTTGTGAGATTCTGCAGAGAATTGAGGAATTATCTGTGATTTTTCATGTATTTTGTAAGAATTTGTGGAGATTTGGTGGGATTTTTGTTGAAATTTGTAGAGTTTTGAGAAGATGTAGGGAATTTGGTGGGATTTTTGTGGAATTTGGTGGGCCTTTTCAAGGACTTTGTGTGGTTTTGAGGAGAGTTGAAGTATTTTGAGGAATTTTTCTTAGATTTTGTGGAAACTTGTGGAGGTTTTGTGTGATTTTTGTGGAATTTTGTGGGATAGTGAGGCGATTTAGGGATCTTGAGGGATTTTTCATGTATTTTGTGGGAATTTGTGGAGATTTGGTGGGATTTTTTTTTAGAATTTGGTCGTGTTTTGAGAAGATTTCGGGAATGTTGTGGGATTTTTCCTGGAATTTTGTTGGATTTTGAGGAGATTTTGTGGGATGTTTGTGGAACTTTGAGGGTCTTTTCTGGAATTTTGTGAGATTCGGCAGAGAATTGAGGAATTATCTGTGATTTTTCATGTATTTTGTAAGAATTTGTGGAGATTTGGTGGGATTTTTGTGGAATTTGGTAGAGTTTTGGAATGATTTAGGTCATTTTGTGGGATATTTCTGGAATTTGGTAGGCCTTTTCAGGAATTTTGTAATATTTTGAAAAGATTTAGGGAATTTTGTGTTGTTTTTCTTGAATTTTGTGGGAAACTGTGGTGATATTATGGGGCGTTTCTGGAATTTGGTCGAGTTTTCAGAAGATTTAGGGATTTTTGTGGGACTTTTGTGGGATGTTCTGGGAATCGGTGGAGATTTTGTGGGACATTCCTGTGAATTGGTAGGGTTTTGAAATGATTTAGGGAATTTTGTGGGACTTGTCTGTAATTTTGTGGGGGTTTTTCTGGAATTGTGTGGGATTCTGAGGAGACTTGAAGAATGTTGAGGAATTTGTTTTAGATTTTGTGGGAATTTGTGGAGATTTGGTGGGATATTTTTCTAGAATTTGGTCGTGTTTTAGAAGAATTAGGGAATTTTGTGGGATTTTTCTTGGATTTTGTGGACATTTGTGGACATTTTGTGGGATGTTGGTGGAACTTTGAGCGTCTTTTCTGGAATTTTGTGAGATTCTGCAGAGAATTGAGGAATTATCTGTGATTTTTCATGTATTTTGTAAGAATTTGTGGAGATTTGGTGGGATTTTTGTTGAAATTTGTAGAGTTTTGAGAAGATGTAGGGAATTTGGTGGGATTTTTGTGGAATTTGGTGGGCCTTTTCAAGGACTTTGTGTGGTATTGAGGAGAGTTGAAGTATTTTGAGGAATTTTTCTTAGATTTTGTGGAAACTTGTGGAGGTTTTGTGTGATTTTTTTGGAATTTTGTGGGATATTGAGGCGATTTAGGGATCTTGAGGGATTTTTCATGTATTTTGTGGGAATTTGTGGAGATTTGGTGGGATTTTTTTTTAGAATTTGGTCGTGTTTTGAGAAGATTTCGGGAATGTTGTGGGATTTTTCCTGGAATTTTGTTGGATTTTGAGGAGATTTTGTGGGATGGTTGTGGAACTTTGAGGGTCTTTTCTGGAATTTTGTGAGATTCGGCAGAGAATTGAGGAATTATCTGTGATTTTTCATGTATTTTGTAAGAATTTGTGGAGATTTGGTGGGATTTTTGTGGAATTTGGTAGAGTTTTGGAATGATTTAGGTCATTTTGTGGGATATTTCTGGAATTTGGTAGGCCTTTTCAGGAATTTTGTAATATTTTGAAAAGATTTAGGGAATTTTGTGTTGTTTTTCTTGAATTTTGTGGGAAACTGTGGTGATATTATGGGGCGTTTCTGGAATTTGGTCGAGTTTTCAGAAGATTTAGGGATTTTTGTGGGACTTTTGTGGGATGTTCTGGGAATCGGTGGAGATTTTGTGGGACATTCCTGTGAATTGGTAGGGTTTTGAAATGATTTAGGGAATTTTGTGGGACTTGTCTGTAATTTTGTGGGGGTTTTTCTGGAATTGTGTGGGATTCTGAGGAGACTTGAAGAATGTTGAGGAATTTGTTTTAGATTTTGTGGGAATTTTTGGAGATTCTGTGGGATTTTTGTGGAATTTGGTGGGCCTTTTCAAGGACTTTGTGTGGTTTTGAGGAGAGTTGAAGTATTTTGAGGAATTTTTCTTAGATTTTGTGGAAACTTGTGGAGGTTTTGTGTGATTTTTGTGGAATTTTGTGGGATATTGAGGCGATTTAGGGATCTTGAGGGATTTTTCATGTATTTTGTGGGAATTTGTGGAGATTTGGTGGGATATTTTTCTAGAATTTGGTCGTGTTTTAGAAGAATTAGGGAATTTTGTGGGATTTTTCTTGGATTTTGTGGACATTTGTGGACATTTTGTGGGATGTTGGTGGAACTTTGAGCGTCTTTTCTGGAATTTTGTGAGATTCGGCAGAGAATTGAGGAATTATCTGTGATTTTTCATGTATTTTGTAAGAATTTGTGGAGATTTGGTGGGATTTTTGTTGAAATTGGTAGAGTTTTGGAATGATTTAGGTCATTTTGTGGGATATTTCTGGAATTTGGTAGGGCTTTTCAGGAATTTTGTAGTATTTTGAAAAGATTTAGGGAATTTTGTGTTTTCTTGAATTTTGTGGGAAACTGTGGTGATTTTATGGGGCGTTTCTGGAATTTGGTCGAGTTTTCAGAAGATTTAGGGATTTTTGTGGGATTTTTGTGGGATGTTCTGGGAATCAGTGGAGATTTTGTGGGACATTCCTGTGAATTGGTAGGGTTTTGAAATGATTTAGGGAATTTTGTGGGACTTGTCTGGAATTTTGTGGGGATTTTTCTGGAATTGTGTGGGATTCTGAGGAGACTTGAAGAATGTTGAGGAATTTGTTTTAGATTTTGAGGGAATTTGTGGAGATTTGGTGGGATATTTTTCTAGAATTTGGTCGTGTTTTAGAAGAATTAGGGAATTTTGTGGGATTTTTCTTGGATTTTGTGGACATTTGTGGACATTTTGTGGGATGTTGGTGGAACTCTGAGGGTCTTTTCTGGAATTTTGTGAGATTATGCAGAGAATTGAGGAATTATCTGTGATTTTTCATGTATTTTGTAAGAATTTGTGGAGATTTGGTGGGATTTTTGTTGAAATTTGTAGAGTTTTGAGAAGATGTAGGGAATTTGGTGGGATTTTTGTGGAATTTGGTGGGCCTTTTCAAGGACTTTGTGTGGTTTTGAGGAGAGTTGAAGTATTTTGAGGAATTTTTCTTAGATTTTGTGGAAACTTGTGGAGGTTTTGTGTGATTTTTGTGGAATTTTGTGGGATATTGAGGCGATTTAGGGATCTTGAGGGATTTTTCATGTATTTTGTGGGAATTTGTGGAGATTTGGTGGGATTTTTTTTTAGAATTTGGTCGTGTTTTGAGAAGATTTCGGGAATGTTGTGGGATTTTTCCTGGAATTTTGTTGGATTTTGAGGAGATTTTGTGGGATGTTTGTGGAACTTTGAGGGTCTTTTCTGGAATTTTGTGAGATTCGGCAGAGAATTGAGGAATTATCTGTGATTTTTCATGTATTTTGTAAGAATTTGTGGAGATTTGGTGGGATTTTTGTGGAATTTGGTAGAGTTTTGGAATGATTTAGGTCATTTTGTGGGATATTTCTGGAATTTGGTAGGCCTTTTCAGGAATTTTGTAATATTTTGAAAAGATTTAGGGAATTTTGTGTTGTTTTTCTTGAATTTTGTGGGAAACTGTGGTGATTTTATGGGGCGTTTCTGGAATTTGGTCAAGTTTTCAGAAGATTTAGGGATTTTTGTGGGATTTTTGTGGGATGTTCTGGGAATCGGTGGAGATTTTGTGGGACATTCCTGTGAATTGGTAGGGTTTTGAAATGATTTAGGGAATTTTGTGGGACTTGTCTGTAATTTTGTGGGGATTTTTCTGGAATTGTGTGGGATTCTGAGGAGACTTGAAGAATGTTGAGGAATTTGTTTTAGATTTTGTGGGAATTTGTGGAGATTTGGTGGGATATTTTTCTGGAATTTGGTCGTGTTTTAGAAGAATTAGGGAATTTTGTGGGATTTTTCTTGGATTTTGTGGACATTTGTGGACATTTTGTGGGATGTTGGTGGAACTTTGAGCGTCTTTTCTGGAATTTTGTGAGATTCTGCAGAGAATTGAGGAATTATCTGTGATTTTTCATGTATTTTGTAAGAATTTGTGGAGATTTGGTGGGATTTTTGTTGAAATTTGTAGAGTTTTGAGAAGATGTAGGGAATTTGGTGGGATTTTTGTGGAATTTGGTGGGCCTTTTCAAGGACTTTGTGTGGTTTTGAGGAGAGTTGAAGTATTTTGAGGAATTTTTCTTAGATTTTGTGGAAACTTGTGGAGGTTTTGTGTGATTTTTGTGGAATTTTGTGGGATAGTGAGGCGATTTAGGGATCTTGAGGGATTTTTCATGTATTTTGTGGGAATTTGTGGAGATTTGGTGGGATTTTTTTTTAGAATTTGGTCGTGTTTTGAGAAGATTTCGGGAATGTTGTGGGATTTTTCCTGGAATTTTGTTGGATTTTGAGGAGATTTTGTGGGATGGTTGTGGAACTTTGAGGGTCTTTTCTGGAATTTTGTGAGATTCGGCAGAGAATTGAGGAATTATCTGTGATTTTTCATGTATTTTGTAAGAATTTGTGGAGATTTGGTGGGATTTTTGTGGAATTTGGTAGAGTTTTGGAATGATTTAGGTCATTTTGTGGGATATTTCTGGAATTTGGTAGGCCTTTTCAGGAATTTTGTAATATTTTGAAAAGATTTAGGGAATTTTGTGTTGTTTTTCTTGAATTTTGTGGGAAACTGTGGTGATATTATGGGGCGTTTCTGGAATTTGGTCGAGTTTTCAGAAGATTTAGGGATTTTTGTGGGACTTTTGTGGGATGTTCTGGGAATCGGTGGAGATTTTGTGGGACATTCCTGTGAATTGGTAGGGTTTTGAAATGATTTAGGGAATTTTGTGGGACTTGTCTGTAATTTTGTGGGGGTTTTTCTGGAATTGTGTGGGATTCTGAGGAGACTTGAAGAATGTTGAGGAATTTGTTTTAGATTTTGTGGGAATTTTTGGAGATTCTGTGGGATTTTTGTGGAATTTGGTGGGCCTTTTCAAGGACTTTGTGTGGTTTTGAGGAGAGTTGAAGTATTTTGAGGAATTTTTCTTAGATTTTGTGGAAACTTGTGGAGGTTTTGTGTGATTTTTGTGGAATTTTGTGGGATATTGAGGCGATTTAGGGATCTTGAGGGATTTTTCATGTATTTTGTGGGAATTTGTGGAGATTTGGTGGGATATTTTTCTAGAATTTGGTCGTGTTTTAGAAGAATTAGGGAATTTTGTGGGATTTTTCTTGGATTTTGTGGACATTTGTGGACATTTTGTGGGATGTTGGTGGAACTTTGAGCGTCTTTTCTGGAATTTTGTGAGATTCGGCAGAGAATTGAGGAATTATCTGTGATTTTTCATGTATTTTGTAAGAATTTGTGGAGATTTGGTGGGATTTTTGTTGAAATTGGTAGAGTTTTGGAATGATTTAGGTCATTTTGTGGGATATTTCTGGAATTTGGTAGGGCTTTTCAGGAATTTTGTAGTATTTTGAAAAGATTTAGGGAATTTTGTGTTTTCTTGAATTTTGTGGGAAACTGTGGTGATTTTATGGGGCGTTTCTGGAATTTGGTCGAGTTTTCAGAAGATTTAGGGATTTTTGTGGGATTTTTGTGGGATGTTCTGGGAATCAGTGGAGATTTTGTGGGACATTCCTGTGAATTGGTAGGGTTTTGAAATGATTTGGGGAATTTTGTGGGACTTGTCTGGAATTTTGTGGGGATTTTTCTGGAATTGTGTGGGATTCTGAGGAGACTTGAAGAATGTTGAGGAATTTGTTTTAGATTTTGAGGGAATTTGTGGAGATTTGGTGGGATATTTTTCTAGAATTTGGTCGTGTTTTAGAAGAATTAGGGAATTTTGTGGGATTTTTCTTGGATTTTGTGGACATTTGTGGACATTTTGTGGGATGTTGGTGGAACTCTGAGGGTCTTTTCTGGAATTTTGTGAGATTCGGCAGAGAATTGAGGAATTATCTGTGATTTTTCATGTATTTTGTAAGAATTTGTGGAGATTTGGTGGGATTTTTGTTGAAATTTGTAGAGTTTTGAGAAGATGTAGGGAATTTGGTGGGATTTTTGTGGAATTTGGTGGGCCTTTTCAAGGACTTTGTGTGGTTTTGAGGAGAGTTGAAGTATTTTGAGGAATTTTTCTTAGATTTTGTGGAAACTTGTGGAGGTTTTGTGTGATTTTTGTGGAATTTTGTGGGATATTGAGGCGATTTAGGGATCTTGAGGGATTTTTCATGTATTTTGTGGGAATTTGTGGAGATTTGGTGGGATTTTTTTTTAGAATTTGGTCGTGTTTTGAGAAGATTTCGGGAATGTTGTGGGATTTTTCCTGGAATTTTGTTGGATTTTGAGGAGATTTTGTGGGATGTTTGTGGAACTTTGAGGGTCTTTTCTGGAATTTTGTGAGATTCGGCAGAGAATTGAGGAATTATCTGTGATTTTTCATGTATTTTGTAAGAATTTGTGGAGATTTGGTGGGATTTTTGTGGAATTTGGTAGAGTTTTGGAATGATTTAGGTCATTTTGTGGGATATTTCTGGAATTTGGTAGGCCTTTTCAGGAATTTTGTAATATTTTGAAAAGATTTAGGGAATTTTGTGTTGTTTTTCTTGAATTTTGTGGGAAACTGTGGTGATTTTATGGGGCGTTTCTGGAATTTGGTCAAGTTTTCAGAAGATTTAGGGATTTTTGTGGGATTTTTGTGGGATGTTCTGGGAATCGGTGGAGATTTTGTGGGACATTCCTGTGAATTGGTAGGGTTTTGAAATGATTTAGGGAATTTTGTGGGACTTGTCTGTAATTTTGTGGGGATTTTTCTGGAATTGTGTGGGATTCTGAGGAGACTTGAAGAATGTTGAGGAATTTGTTTTAGATTTTGTGGGAATTTGTGGAGATTCTGTGGGATTTTTGTGGAATTTGGTGGGCCTTTTCAAGGACTTTGTGTGGTTTTGAGGAGAGTTGAAGTATTTTGAGGAATTTTTCTTAGATTTTGTGGAAACTTGTGGAGGTTTTGTGTGATTTTTGTGGAATTTTGTGGGATATTGAGGTGATTTAGGGATCTTGAGGGATTTTTCATGTATTTTGTGGGAATTTGTGGAGATTTGGTGGGATTTTTTTTTAGAATTTGGTCGTGTTTTGAGAAGATTTCGGGAATGTTGTGGGATTTTTCCTGGAATTTTGTTGGATTTTGAGGAGATTTTGTGGGATGTTTGTGGAACTTTGAGGGTCTTTTCTGGAATTTTGTGAGATTCGGCAGAGAATTGAGGAATTATCTGTGATTTTTCATGTATTTTGTAAGAATTTGTGGAGATTTGGTGGGATTTTTGTGGAATTTGGTAGAGTTTTGGAATGATTTAGGTCATTTTGTGGGATATTTCTGGAATTTGGTAGGGCTTTTCAGGAATTTTGTAGTATTTTGAAAAGATTTAGGGGAATTTTGTGTTGTTTTTCTTGAATTTTGTGGGAAACTGTGGTGATTTTATGGGGCGTTTCTGGAATTTGGTCGAGTTTTCAGAAGATTTAGGGATTTTTGTGGGACTTTTGTGGGATGTTCTGGGAATCGGTGGAGATTTTGTGGGACATTCCTGTGAATTGGTAGGGTTTTGAAATGATTTAGGGAATTTTGTGGGACTTGTCTGTAATTTTGTGGGGATTTTTCTGGAATTGTGTGGGATTCTGAGGAGACTTGAAGAATGTTGAGGAATTTGTTTTAGATTTTGTGGGAATTTGTGTAGATTCTGTGGGATTTTTGTGGAATTTGGTGGGCCTTTTCAAGGACTTTGTGTGGTTTTGAGGAGAGTTGAAGTATTTTGAGGAATTTTTCTTAGATTTTGTGGAAACTTGTGGAGGTTTTGTGTGATTTTTGTGGAATTTTGTGGGATATTGAGGCGATTTAGGGATCTTGAGGGATTTTTCATGTATTTTGTGGGAATTTGTGGAGATTTGGTGGGATATTTTTCTAGAATTTGGTCGTGTTTTAGAAGAATTAGGGAATTTTGTGGGATTTTTCTTGGATTTTGTGGACATTTGTGGACATTTTGTGGGATGTTGGTGGAACTTTGAGCGTCTTTTCTGGAATTTTGTGAGATTCTGCAGAGAATTGAGGAATTATCTGTGATTTTTCATGTATTTTGTAAGAATTTGTGGAGATTTGGTGGGATTTTTGTTGAAATATGTAGAGTTTTGAGAAGATGTAGGGAATTTGGTGGGATTTTTGTGGAATTTGGTGGGCCTTTTCAAGGACTTTGTGTGGTTTTGAGGAGAGTTGAAGTATTTTGAGGAATTTTTCTTAGATTTTGTGGAAACTTGTGGATGTTTTGCGTGATTTTTGTGGAATTTTGTGGGATATTGAGGCGATTTAGGGATCTTGAGGGATTTTTCATGTATTTTGTGGGAATTTGTGGAGACTTGGTGGGATTTTTTTTTAGAATTTGGTCGTGTTTTGAGAAGATTTCGGGAATGTTGTGGGATTTTTCCTGGTATTTTGTTGGATTTTGAGGAGATTTTGTGGGATGTTTGTGGAACTTTGAGGGTCTTTTCTGGAATTTTGTGAGATTCGGCAGAGAATTGAGGAATTATCTGTGATTTTTCATGTATTTTGTAAGAATTTGTGGAGATTTGGTGGGATTTTTGTGGAATTTGGTAGAGTTTTGGAATGATTTAGGTCATTTTGTGGGATATTTCTGGAATTTGGTAGGGCTTTTCAGGAATTTTGTAATATTTTGAAAAGATTTAGGGAATTTTGTGTTGTTTTTCTTGAATTTTGTGGGAAACTGTGGTGATATTATGGGGCGTTTCTGGAATTTGGTCGAGTTTTCAGAAGATTTAGGGATTTTTGTGGGACTTTTGTGGGATGTTCTGGGAATTGGTGGAGATTTTGTGGGACATTCCTGTGAATTGGTAGGGTTTTGAAATGATTTAGGGAATTTTGTGGGACTTGTCTGTAATTTTGTGGGGATTTTTCTGGAATTGTGTGGGATTCTGAGGAGACTTGAAGAATGTTGAGGAATTTGTTTTAGATTTTGTGGGAATTTGTGGAGATTTGGTGGGATATTTTTCTAGAATTTGGTCGTGTTTTAGAAGAATTAGGGAATTTTGTGGGATTTTTCTTGGATTTTGTGGACATTTGTGGACATTTTGTGGGATGTTGGTGGAACTTTGAGCGTCTTTTCTGGAATTTGTGAGAATCTGCAGAGAATTGAGGAATTATCTGTGATTTTTCATGTATTTTGTAAGAATTTGTGGAGATTTGGTGGGATTTTTGTTGAAATTTGTAGAGTTTTGAGAAGATGTAGGGAATTTGGTGGGATTTTTGTGGAATTTGGTGGGCCTTTTCAAGGACTTTGTGTGGTTTTGAGGAGAGTTGAAGTATTTTGAGGAATTTTTCTTAGATTTTGTGGAAACTTGTGGAGGTTTTGTGTGATTTTTGTGGAATTTTGTGGGATATTGAGGCGATTTAGGGATCTTGAGGGATTTTTCATGTATTTTGTGGGAATTTGTGGAGATTTGGTGGGATTTTTTTTTAGAATTTGGTCGTGTTTTGAGAAGATTTCGGGAATGTTGTGGGATTTTTCCTGGAATTTTGTTGGATTTTGAGGAGATTTTGTGGGATGTTTGTGGAACTTTGAGGGTCTTTTCTGGAATTTTGTGAGATTCGGCAGAGAATTGAGGAATTATCTGTGATTTTTCATGTATTTTGTAAGAATTTGTGGAGATTTGGTGGGATTTTTGTGGAATTTGGTAGAGTTTTGGAATGATTTAGGTCATTTTGTGGGATATTTCTGGAATTTGGTAGGCCTTTTCAGGAATTTTGTAATATTTTGAAAAGATTTAGGGAATTTTGTGTTGTTTTTCTTGAATTTTGTGGGAAACTGTGGTGATATTATGGGGCGTTTCTGGAATTTGGTCGAGTTTTCAGAAGATTTAGGGATTTTTGTGGGACTTTTGTGGGATGTTCTGGGAATTGGTGGAGATTTTGTGGGACATTCCTGTGAATTGGTAGGGTTTTGAAATGATTTAGGGAATTTTGTGGGACTTGTCTGTAATTTTGTGGGGGTTTTTCTGGAATTGTGTGGGATTCTGAGGAGACTTGAAGAATGTTGAGGAATTTGTTTTAGATTTTGTGGGAATTTGTGTAGATTCTGTGGGATTTTTGTGGAATTTGGTGGGCCTTTTCAAGGACTTTGTGTGGTTTTGAGGAGAGTTGAAGTATTTTGAGGAATTTTTCTTAGATTTTGTGGAAACTTGTGGAGGTTTTGTGTGATTTTTGTGGAATTTTGTGGGATATTGAGGCGATTTAGGGATCTTGAGGGATTTTTCATGTATTTTGTGGGAATTTGTGGAGATTTGGTGGGATATTTTTCTAGAATTTGGTCGTGTTTTAGAAGAATTAGGGAATTTTGTGGGATTTTTCTTGGATTTTGTGGACATTTGTGGACATTTTGTGGGATGTTGGTGGAACTTTGAGCGTCTTTTCTGGAATTTTGTGAGATTCTGCAGGGAATTGAGGAATTATCTGTGATTTTTCATGTATTTTGTAAGAATTTGTGGAGATTTGGTGGGATTTTTGTTGAAATTTGTAGAGTTTTGAGAAGATGTAGGGAATTTGGTGGGATTTTTGTGGAATTTGGTGGGCCTTTTCAAGGACTTTGTGTGGTTTTGAGGAGAGTTGAAGTATTTTGAGGAATTTTTCTTAGATTTTGTGGAAACTTGTGGAGGTTTTGTGTGATTTTTGTGGAATTTTGTGGGATATTGAGGCGATTTAGGGATCTTGAGGGATTTTTCATGTATTTTGTGGGAATTTGTGGAGATTTGGTGGGATTTTTTTTTAGAATTTGGTCGTGTTTTCAGAAGATTTCGGGAATGTTGTGGGATTTTTCCTGGAATTTTGTTGGATTTTGAGGAGATTTTGTGGGATGGTTGTGGAACTTTGAGGGTCTTTTCTGGAATTTTGTGAGATTCGGCAGAGAATTGAGGAATTATCTGTGATTTTTCATGTATTTTGTAAGAATTTGTGGAGATTTGGTGGGATTTTTGTGGAATTTGGTGGGCCTTTTCAAGGACTTTGTGTGGTTTTGAGGAGAGTTGAAATATTTTGAGGAATTTTTCTTAGATTTTGTGGAAACTTGTGGAGGTTTTGTGTGATTTCTGTGGAATTTTGTGGGATATTGAGGCGATTTAGGGATCTTGAGGGATTTTTCATGTATTTTGTGGGAATTTGTGGAGATTTGGTGGGATTTTTTTTTAGAATTTGGTCGTGTTTTGAGAAGATTTCGGGAATGTTGTGGGATTTTTCCTGGAATTTTGTTGGATTTTGAGGAGATTTTGTGGGATGGTTGTGGAATTTTGAGGGTCTTTTCTGGAATTTTGTGAGATTCGGCAGAGAATTGAGGAATTATCTGTGATTTTTCATGTATTTTGTAAGAATTTGTGGAGATTTGGTGGGATTTTTGTTGAAATTTGTAGAGTTTTGAGAAGATGTAGGGAATTTGGTGGGATTTTTGTGGAATTTGGTGGGCCTTTTCAAGGACTTTGTGTGGTTTTGAGGAGAGTTGAAGTATTTTGAGGAATTTTTCTTAGATTTTGTGGAAACTTGTGGAGGTTTTGTGTGATTTTTGTGGAATTTTGTGGGATATTGAGGCGATTTAGGGATCTTGAGGGATTTTTCATGTATTTTGTGGGAATTTGTGGAGATTTGGTGGGATATTTTTCTAGAATTTGGTCGTGTTTTAGAAGAATTAGGGAATTTTGTGGGATTTTTCTTGGATTTTGTGGACATTTGTGGACATTTTGTGGGATATTGGTGGAACTTTGAGGGTCTTTTCTGGAATTTTGTGAGATTCTGCAGGGAATTGAGGAATTATCTGTGATTTTTCATGTATTTTGTAAGAATTTGTGGAGATTTGGTGGGATTTTTGTTGAAATTTGTAGAGTTTTGAGAAGATGTAGGGAATTTGGTGGGATTTTTGTGGAATTTGGTGGGCCTTTTCAAGGACTTTGTGTGGTTTTGAGGAGAGTTGAAGTATTTTGAGGAATTTTTCTTAGATTTTGTGGAAACTTGTGGAGGTTTTGTGTGATTTTTGTGGAATTTTGTGGGATATTGAGGCGATTTAGGGATCTTGAGGGATTTTTCATGTATTTTGTGGGAATTTGTGGAGATTTGGTGGGATTTTTTTTTAGAATTTGGTCGTGTTTTCAGAAGATTTCGGGAATGTTGTGGGATTTTTCCTGGAATTTTGTTGGATTTTGAGGAGATTTTGTGGGATGGTTGTGGAACTTTGAGGGTCTTTTCTGGAATTTTGTGAGATTCGGCAGAGAATTGAGGAATTATCTGTGATTTTTCATGTATTTTGTAAGAATTTGTGGAGATTTGGTGGGATTTTTGTGGAATTTGGTGGGCCTTTTCAAGGACTTTGTGTGGTTTTGAGGAGAGTTGAAATATTTTGAGGAATTTTTCTTAGATTTTGTGGAAACTTGTGGAGGTTTTGTGTGATTTCTGTGGAATTTTGTGGGATATTGAGGCGATTTAGGGATCTTGAGGGATTTTTCATGTATTTTGTGGGAATTTGTGGAGATTTGGTGGGATTTTTTTTTAGAATTTGGTCGTGTTTTGAGAAGATTTCGGGAATGTTGTGGGATTTTTCCTGGAATTTTGTTGGATTTTGAGGAGATTTTGTGGGATGGTTGTGGAATTTTGAGGGTCTTTTCTGGAATTTTGTGAGATTCGGCAGAGAATTGAGGAATTATCTGTGATTTTTCATGTATTTTGTAAGAATTTGTGGAGATTTGGTGGGATTTTTGTTGAAATTTGTAGAGTTTTGAGAAGATGTAGGGAATTTGGTGGGATTTTTGTGGAATTTGGTGGGCCTTTTCAAGGACTTTGTGTGGTTTTGAGGAGAGTTGAAGTATTTTGAGGAATTTTTCTTAGATTTTGTGGAAACTTGTGGAGGTTTTGTGTGATTTTTGTGGAATTTTGTGGGATATTGAGGCGATTTAGGGATCTTGAGGGATTTTTCATGTATTTTGTGGGAATTTGTGGAGATTTGGTGGGATATTTTTCTAGAATTCGGTCGTGTTTTAGAAGAATTAGGGAATTTTGTGGGATTTTTCTTGGATTTTGTGGACATTTGTGGACATTTTGTGGGATGTTGGTGGAACTTTGAGGGTCTTTTCTGGAATTTTGTGAGATTCTGCAGAGAATTGAGGAATTATCTGTGATTTTTCATGTATTTTGTAAAAATTTGTGGAGATTTGGTGGGATTTTTGTTGAAATTTGTAGAGTTTTGAGAAGATGTAGGGAATTTGGTGGGATTTTTGTGGAATTTGGTGGGCCTTTTCAAGGACTTTGTGTGGTTTTGAGGAGAGTTGAAGTATTTTGAGGAATTTTTCTTAGATTTTGTGGAAACTTGTGGAGGTTTTGTGTGATTTTTGTGGAATTTTGTGGGATATTGAGGCGATTTAGGGATCTTGAGGGATTTTTCATGTATTTTGTGGGAATTTGTGGAGATTTGGTGGGATTTTTTTTTAGAATTTGGTCGTGTTTTGAGAAGATTTCGGGAATGTTGTGGGATTTTTCCTGGAATTTTGTTGGATTTTGAGGAGATTTTGCGGGATGGTTGTGGAATTTTGAGGGTCTTTTCTGGAATTTTGTGAGATTCGGCAGAGAATTGAGGAATTATCTGTGATTTTTCATGTATTTTGTAAGAATTTGTGGAGATTTGGTGGGATTTTTGTGGAATTTGGTAGAGTTTTGGAATGATTTAGGTCATTTTGTGGGATATTTCTGGAATTTGGTAGGGCTTTTCAGGAATTTTGTAATATTTTGAAAAGATTTAGGGAATTTTGTGTTGTTTTTCTTGAATTTTGTGGGAAACTGTGGTGATATTATGGGGCGTTTCTGGAATTTGGTCGAGTTTTCAGAAGATTTAGGGATTTTTGTGGGACTTTTGTGGGATGTTCTGGGAATTGGTGGAGATTTTGTGGGACATTCCTGTGAATTGGTAGGGTTTTGAAATGATTTAGGGAATTTTGTGGGACTTGTCTGTAATTTTGTGGGCGTTTTTCTGGAATTGTTTGGGATTCTGAGGAGACTTGAAGAATGTTGAGGAATTTGTTTTAGATTTTGTGGGAATTTGTGGAGATTTGGTGGGATATTTTTCTGGAATTTGGTCGTGTTTTAGAAGAATTAGGGAATTTTGTGGGATTTTTCTTGGATTTTGTGGACATTTGTGGACATTTTGTGGGATGTTGGTGGAACTTTGAGCGTCTTTTCTGGAATTTTGTGAGATTCTGCAGAGAATTGAGGAATTATCTGTGATTTTTCATGTATTTTGTAAGAATTTGTGGAGATTTGGTGGGATTTTTGTTGAAATTTGTAGAGTTTTGAGAAGATGTAGGGAATTTGGTGGGATTTTTGTGGAATTTGGTGGGCCTTTTCAAAGACTTTGTGTGGTTTTGAGGAGAGTTGAAGTATTTTGAGGAATTTTTCTTAGATTTTGTGGAAACTTGTGGAGGTTTTGTGTGATTTTTGTGGAATTTTGTGGGATAGTGAGGCGATTTAGGGATCTTGAGGGATTTTTCATGTATTTTGTGGGAATATGTGGAGATTTGGTGGGATTTTTTTTTAGAATTTGGTCATGTTTTGAGAAGATTTCGGGAATGTTGTGTGATTTTTCCTGGAAATTTGTTGGATTTTGAGGAGATTTTGCGGGATGTTTGTTGGATTTTGAGGGTCTTTTCTGGAATTTTGTGAGATTCTGCAGAGAATTGAGGAATTATCTGTGATTTTTCATGTATTTTGTGAGAATTTGTGGAGATTTGGTGGGATTTTTGTGGAATTTGGTAGAGTTTTGGAATGATTTAGGTCATTTTGTGGGATATTTCTGGAATTTGGTAGGGCTTTTCAGGAATTTTGTAGTATTTTGAAAAGATTTAGGGAATTTTGTGTTGTTTTTCTTGAATTTTGTGGGAAACTGGTGATTTTATGGGGCGTTTCTGGAATTTGGTCGAGTTTTCAGAAGATTTAGGGATTTTTGTGGGACTTTTGTGGGATGTTCTGGGAATTGGTGGAGATTTTGTGGGACATTCCTGTGAATTGGTAGGGTTTTGAAATGATTTAGGGAATTTTGTGGGACTTGTCTGGAATTTTGTGGGGATTTTTCTGGAATTGTGTGGGATTCTGAGGAGACTTGAAGAATGTTGAGGAATTTGTTTTAGATTTTGTGGGAATTTGTGGAGATTCTGTGGGATTTTTGTGGAATTTGGTGGGCCTTTTCAAGGACTTTGTGTGGTTTTGAGGAGAGTTGAAGTATTTTGAGGAATTTTTCTTAGATTTTGTGGAAACTTGTGGAGGTTTTGTGTGATTTTTGTGGAATTTTGTGGGATATTGAGGCGATTTAGGGATCTTGAGGGATTTTTCATGTATTTTGTGGGAATTTGTGGAGATTTGGTGGGATATTTTTCTAGAATTTGGTCGTGTTTTAGAAGAATTAGGGAATTTTGTGGGATTTTTCTTGGATTTTGTGGACATTTGTGGACATTTTGTGGGATGTTGGTGGAACTTTGAGCGTCTTTTCTGGAATTTTGTGAGATTCTGCAGAGAATTGAGGAATTATCTGTGATTTTTCATGTATTTTGTAAGAATTTGTGGAGATTTGGTGGGATTTTTGTTGAAATTTGTAGAGTTTTGAGAAGATGTAGGGAATTTGGTGGGATTTTTGTGGAATTTGGTGGGCCTTTTCAAGGACTTTGTGTGGTTTTGAGGAGAGTTGAAGTATTTTGAGGAATTTTTCTTAGATTTTGTGGAAACTTGTGGAGGTTTTGTGTGATTTTTGTGGAATTTTGTGGGATATTGAGGCGATTTAGGGATCTTGAGGGATTTTTCATGTATTTTGTGGGAATTTGTGGAGATTTGGTGGGATTTTTTTTTAGAATTTGGTCGTGTTTTCAGAAGATTTCGGGAATGTTGTGGGATTTTTCCTGGAATTTTGTTGGATTTTGAGGAGATTTTGTGGGATGGTTGTGGAACTTTGAGGGTCTTTTCTGGAATTTTGTGAGATTCGGCAGAGAATTGAGGAATTATCTGTGATTTTTCATGTATTTTGTAAGAATTTGTGGAGATTTGGTGGGATTTTTGTGGAATTTGTAGAGTTTTGAGAAGATGTAGGGAATTTGGTGGGATTTTTGTGGAATTTGGTGGGCCTTTTCAAGGACTTTGTGTGGTTTTGAGGAGAGTTGAAGTATTTTGAGGAATTTTTCTTAGATTTTGTGGAAACTTGTGGAGGTTTTGTGTGATTTTTGTGGAATTTTGTGGGATATTGAGGCGATTTAGGGATCTTGAGGGATTTTTCATGTATTTTGTGGGAATTTGTGGAGATTTGGTGGGATATTTTTCTAGAATTCGGTCGTGTTTTAGAAGAATTAGGGAATTTTGTGGGATTTTTCTTGGATTTTGTGGACATTTGTGGACATTTTGTGGGATGTTGGTGGAACTTTGAGGGTCTTTTCTGGAATTTTGTGAGATTCTGCAGAGAATTGAGGAATTATCTGTGATTTTTCATGTATTTTGTAAAAATTTGTGGAGATTTGGTGGGATTTTTGTTGAAATTTGTAGAGTTTTGAGAAGATGTAGGGAATTTGGTGGGATTTTTGTGGAATTTGGTGGGCCTTTTCAAGGACTTTGTGTGGTTTTGAGGAGAGTTGAAGTATTTTGAGGAATTTTTCTTAGATTTTGTGGAAACTTGTGGAGGTTTTGTGTGATTTTTGTGGAATTTTGTGGGATATTGAGGCGATTTAGGGATCTTGAGGGATTTTTCATGTATTTTGTGGGAATTTGTGGAGATTTGGTGGGATTTTTTTTTAGAATTTGGTCGTGTTTTGAGAAGATTTCGGGAATGTTGTGGGATTTTTCCTGGAATTTTGTTGGATTTTGAGGAGATTTTGCGGGATGGTTGTGGAATTTTGAGGGTCTTTTCTGGAATTTTGTGAGATTCGGCAGAGAATTGAGGAATTATCTGTGATTTTTCATGTATTTTGTAAGAATTTGTGGAGATTTGGTGGGATTTTTGTGGAATTTGGTAGAGTTTTGGAATGATTTAGGTCATTTTGTGGGATATATCTGGAATTTGGTAGGGCTTTTCAGGAATTTTGTAATATTTTGAAAAGATTTAGGGAATTTTGTGTTGTTTTTCTTGAATTTTGTGGGAAACTGTGGTGATATTATGGGGCGTTTCTGGAATTTGGTCGAGTTTTCAGAAGATTTAGGGATTTTTGTGGGACTTTTGTGGGATGTTCTGGGAATTGGTGGAGATTTTGTGGGACATTCCTGTGAATTGGTAGGGTTTTGAAATGATTTAGGGAATTTTGTGGGACTTGTCTGTAATTTTGTGGGGGTTTTTCTGGAATTGTTTGGGATTCTGAGGAGACTTGAAGAATGTTGAGGAATTTGTTTTAGATTTTGTGGGAATTTGTGGAGATTTGGTGGGATATTTTTCTAGAATTCGGTCGTGTTTTAGAAGAATTAGGGAATTTTGTGGGATTTTTCTTGGATTTTGTGGACATTTGTGGACATTTTGTGGGATGTTGGTGGAACTTTGAGGGTCTTTTCTGGAATTTTGTGAGATTCTGCAGAGAATTGAGGAATTATCTGTGATTTTTCATGTATTTTGTAAGAATTTGTGGAGATTTGGTGGGATTTTTGTTGAAATTTGTAGAGTTTTGAGAAGATGTAGGGAATTTGGTGGGATTTTTGTGGAATTTGGTGGGCCTTTTCAAAGACTTTGTGTGGTTTTGAGGAGAGTTGAAGTATTTTGAGGAATTTTTCTTAGATTTTGTGGAAACTTGTGGAGGTTTTGTGTGATTTTTGTGGAATTTTGTGGGATAGTGAGGCGATTTAGGGATCTTGAGGGATTTTTCATGTATTTTGTGGGAATATGTGGAGATTTGGTGGGATTTTTTTTTAGAATTTGGTCATGTTTTGAGAAGATTTCGGGAATGTTGTGTGATTTTTCCTGGAAATTTGTTGGATTTTGAGGAGATTTTGCGGGATGTTTGTTGGATTTTGAGGGTCTTTTCTGGAATTTTGTGAGATTCTGCAGAGAATTGAGGAATTATCTGTGATTTTTCATGTATTTTGTGAGAATTTGTGGAGATTTGGTGGGATTTTTGTGGAATTTGGTAGAGTTTTGGAATGATTTAGGTCATTTTGTGGGATATTTCTGGAATTTGGTAGGGCTTTTCAGGAATTTTGTAGTATTTTGAAAAGATTTAGGGAATTTTGTGTTGTTTTTCTTGAATTTTGTGGGAAACTGGTGATTTTATGGGGCGTTTCTGGAATTTGGTCGAGTTTTCAGAAGATTTAGGGATTTTTGTGGGACTTTTGTGGGATGTTCTGGGAATTGGTGGAGATTTTGTGGGACATTCCTGTGAATTGGTAGGGTTTTGAAATGATTTAGGGAATTTTGTGGGACTTGTCTGGAATTTTGTGGGGATTTTTCTGGAATTGTGTGGGATTCTGAGGAGACTTGAAGAATGTTGAGGAATTTGTTTTAGATTTTGTGGGAATTTGTGGAGATTCTGTGGGATTTTTGTGGAATTTGGTGGGCCTTTTCAAGGACTTTGTGTGGTTTTGAGGAGAGTTGAAGTATTTTGAGGAATTTTTCTTAGATTTTGTGGAAACTTGTGGAGGTTTTGTGTGATTTTTGTGGAATTTTGTGGGATATTGAGGCGATTTAGGGATCTTGAGGGATTTTTCATGTATTTTGTGGGAATTTGTGGAGATTTGGTGGGATATTTTTCTAGAATTTGGTCGTGTTTTAGAAGAATTAGGGAATTTTGTGGGATTTTTCTTGGATTTTGTGGACATTTGTGGACATTTTGTGGGATGTTGGTGGAACTTTGAGCGTCTTTTCTGGAATTTTGTGAGATTCTGCAGGGAATTGAGGAATTATCTGTGATTTTTCATGTATTTTGTAAGAATTTGTGGAGATTTGGTGGGATTTTTGTTGAAATTTGTAGAGTTTTGAGAAGATGTAGGGAATTTGGTGGGATTTTTGTGGAATTTGGTGGGCCTTTTCAAGGACTTTGTGTGGTTTTGAGGAGAGTTGAAGTATTTTGAGGAATTTTTCTTAGATTTTGTGGAAACTTGTGGAGGTTTTGTGTGATTTTTGTGGAATTTTGTGGGATATTGAGGCGATTTAGGGATCTTGAGGGATTTTTCATGTATTTTGTGGGAATTTGTGGAGATTTGGTGGGATTTTTTTTTAGAATTTGGTCGTGTTTTGAGAAGATTTCGGGAATGTTGTGGGATTTTTCCTGGAATTTTGTTGGATTTTGAGGAGATTTTGTGGGATGGTTGTGGAATTTTGAGGGTCTTTTCTGGAATTTTGTGAGATTCGGCAGAGAATTGAGGAATTATCTGTGATTTTTCATGTATTTTGTAAGAATTTGTGGAGATTTGGTGGGATTTTTGTGGAATTTGGTAGAGTTTTGGAATGATTTAGGTCATTTTGTGGGATATATCTGGAATTTGGTAGGGCTTTTCAGGAATTTTGTAATA
The DNA here is from genome assembly GCF_971803275.1 of Cyanistes caeruleus. Classification (NCBI taxonomy): domain Eukaryota; kingdom Metazoa; phylum Chordata; class Aves; order Passeriformes; family Paridae; genus Cyanistes; species Cyanistes caeruleus. The sequence continues at coordinate 117,845,564 of NC_141703.1, forward strand.
TTTTGAAAAGATTTAGGGAATTTTGTGTTGTTTTTCTTGAATTTTGTGGGAAACTGTGGTGATATTATGGGGCGTTTCTGGAATTTGGTCGAGTTTTCAGAAGATTTAGGGATTTTTGTGGGACTTTTGTGGGATGTTCTGGGAATTGGTGGAGATTTTGTGGGACATTCCTGTGAATTGGTAGGGTTTTGAAATGATTTAGGGAATTTTGTGGGACTTGTCTGTAATTTTGTGGGGGTTTTTCTGGAATTGTTTGGGATTCTGAGGAGACTTGAAGAATGTTGAGGAATTTGTTTTAGATTTTGTGGGAATTTGTGGAGATTTGGTGGGATATTTTTCTAGAATTCGGTCGTGTTTTAGAAGAATTAGGGAATTTTGTGGGATTTTTCTTGGATTTTGTGGACATTTGTGGACATTTTGTGGGATGTTGGTGGAACTTTGAGGGTCTTTTCTGGAATTTTGTGAGATTCTGCAGAGAATTGAGGAATTATCTGTGATTTTTCATGTATTTTGTGAGAATTTGTGGAGATTTGGTGGGATTTTTGTGGAATTTGGTAGAGTTTTGGAATGATTTAGGTCATTTTGTGGGATATTTCTGGAATTTGGTAGGGCTTTTCAGGAATTTTGTAGTATTTTGAAAAGATTTAGGGAATTTTGTGTTGTTTTTCTTGAATTTTGTGGGAAACTGGTGATTTTATGGGGCGTTTCTGGAATTTGGTCGAGTTTTCAGAAGATTTAGGGATTTTTGTGGGACTTTTGTGGGATGTTCTGGGAATTGGTGGAGATTTTGTGGGACATTCCTGTGAATTGGTAGGGTTTTGAAATGATTTAGGGAATTTTGTGGGACTTGTCTGTAATTTTGTGGGGATTTTTCTGGAATTGTGTGGGATTCTGAGGAGACTTGAAGAATGTTGAGGAATTTGTTTTAGATTTTGTGGGAATTTGTGTAGATTCTGTGGGATTTTTGTGGAATTTGGTGGGCCTTTTCAAGGACTTTGTGTGGTTTTGAGGAGAGTTGAAGTATTTTGAGGAATTTTTCTTAGATTTTGTGGAAACTTGTGGAGGTTTTGTGTGATTTTTGTGGAATTTTGTGGGATATTGAGGCGATTTAGGGATCTTGAGGGATTTTTCATGTATTTTGTGGGAATTTGTGGAGATTTGGTGGGATATTTTTCTAGAATTTGGTCGTGTTTTAGAAGAATTAGGGAATTTTGTGGGATTTTTCTTGGATTTTGTGGACATTTGTGGACATTTTGTGGGATGTTGGTGGAACTTTGAGCGTCTTTTCTGGAATTTTGTGAGATTCTGCAGGGAATTGAGGAATTATCTGTGATTTTTCATGTATTTTGTAAGAATTTGTGGAGATTTGGTGGGATTTTTGTTGAAATTTGTAGAGTTTTGAGAAGATGTAGGGAATTTGGTGGGATTTTTGTGGAATTTGGTGGGCCTTTTCAAGGACTTTGTGTGGTTTTGAGGAGAGTTGAAGTATTTTGAGGAATTTTTCTTAGATTTTGTGGAAACTTGTGGAGGTTTTGTGTGATTTTTGTGGAATTTTGTGGGATATTGAGGCGATTTAGGGATCTTGAGGGATTTTTCATGTATTTTGTGGGAATTTGTGGAGATTTGGTGGGATTTTTTTTTATAATTTGGTCGTGTTTTGAGAAGATTTCGGGAATGTTGTGGGATTTTTCCTGGAATTTTGTTGGATTTTGAGGAGATTTTGTGGGATGGTTGTGAAACTTTGAGGGTCTTTTCTGGAATTTTGTGAGATTCGGCAGAGAATTGAGGAATTATCTGTGATTTTTCATGTATTTTGTAAGAATTTGTGGAGATTCTGTGGGATTTTTGTGGAATTTGGTGGGCCTTTTCAAGGACTTTGTGTGGTTTTGAGGAGAGTTGAAGTATTTTGAGGAATTTTTCTTAGATTTTGTGGAAACTTGTGGAGGTTTTGTGTGATTTTTGTGGAATTTTGTGGGATATTGAGGCGATTTAGGGATCTTGAGGGATTTTTCATGTATTTTGTGGGAATTTGTGGAGATTTGGTGGGATATTTTTCTAGAATTTGGTCGTGTTTTAGAAGATTTCGGGAATTTTGTGGGATTTTTCTTGGATTTTGTGGACATTTGTGGACATTTTGTGGGATGTTGGTGGAACTTTGAGCGTCTTTTCTGGAATTTTGTGAGATTCTGCAGGGAATTGAGGAATTATCTGTGATTTTTCATGTATTTTGTAAGAATTTGTGGAGATTTGGTGGGATTTTTGTTGAAATTTGTAGAGTTTTGAGAAGATGTAGGGAATTTGGTGGGATTTTTGTGGAATTTGGTGGGCCTTTTCAAGGACTTTGTGTGGTTTTGAGGAGAGTTGAAGTATTTTGAGGAATTTTTCTTAGATTTTGTGGAAACTTGTGGAGGTTTTGTGTGATTTTTGTGGAATTTTGTGGGATATTGAGGCGATTTAGGGATCTTGAGGGATTTTTCATGTATTTTGTGGGAATTTGTGGAGATTTGGTGGGATTTTTTTTTAGAATTTGGTCGTGTTTTGAGAAGATTTCGGGAATGTTGTGGGATTTTTCCTGGAATTTTGTTGGAGTTTGAGGAGATTTTGTGGGATGGTTGTGGAACTTTGAGGGTCTTTTCTGGAATTTTGTGAGATTCGGCAGAGAATTGAGGAATTATCTGTGATTTTTCATGTATTTTGTAAGAATTTGTGGAGATTTGGTGGGATTTTTGTGGAATTTGGTGGGCCTTTTCAAGGACTTTGTGTGGTTTTGAGGAGAGTTGAAGTATTTTGAGGAATTTTTCTTAGATTTTGTGGAAACTTGTGGAGGTTTTGTGTGATTTTTGTGGAATTTTGTGGGATATTGAGGCGATTTAGGGATCTTGAGGGATTTTTCATGTATTTTGTGGGAATTTGTGGAGATTTGGTGGGATTTTTTTTTAGAATTTGGTCGTGTTTTGAGAAGATTTCGGGAATGTTGTGGGATTTTTCCTGGAATTTTGTTGGATTTTGAGGAGATTTTGCGGGATGGTTGTGGAATTTTGAGGGTCTTTTCTGGAATTTTGTGAGATTCGGCAGAGAATTGAGGAATTATCTGTGATTTTTCATGTATTTTGTAAGAATTTGTGGAGATTTGGTGGGATTTTTGTTGAAATTTGTAGAGTTTTGAGAAGATGTAGGGAATTTGGTGGGATTTTTGTGGAATTTGGTGGGCCTTTTCAAGGACTTTGTGTGGTTTTGAGGAGAGTTGAAGTATTTTGAGGAATTTTTCTTAGATTTTGTGGAAACTTGTGGAGGTTTTGTGTGATTTTTGTGGAATTTTGTGGGATATTGAGGCGATTTAGGGATCTTGAGGGATTTTTCATGTATTTTGTGGGAATTTGTGGAGATTTGGTGGGATATTTTTCTAGAATTCGGTCGTGTTTTAGAAGAATTAGGGAATTTTGTGGGATTTTTCTTGGATTTTGTGGACATTTGTGGACATTTTGTGGGATGTTGGTGGAACTTTGAGGGTCTTTTCTGGAATTTTGTGAGATTCTGCAGAGAATTGAGGAATTATCTGTGATTTTTCATGTATTTTGTAAAAATTTGTGGAGATTTGGTGGGATTTTTGTTGAAATTTGTAGAGTTTTGAGAAGATGTAGGGAATTTGGTGGGATTTTTGTGGAATTTGGTGGGCCTTTTCAAGGACTTTGTGTGGTTTTGAGGAGAGTTGAAGTATTTTGAGGAATTTTTCTTAGATTTTGTGGAAACTTGTGGAGGTTTTGTGTGATTTTTGTGGAATTTTGTGGGATATTGAGGCGATTTAGGGATCTTGAGGGATTTTTCATGTATTTTGTGGGAATTTGTGGAGATTTGGTGGGATTTTTTTTTAGAATTTGGTCGTGTTTTGAGAAGATTTAGGGAATGTTGTGGGATTTTTCCTGGAATTTTGTTGGATTTTGAGGAGATTTTGCGGGATGGTTGTGGAATTTTGAGGGTCTTTTCTGGAATTTTGTGAGATTCGGCAGAGAATTGAGGAATTATCTGTGATTTTTCATGTATTTTGTAAGAATTTGTGGAGATTTGGTGGGATTTTTGTGGAATTTGGTAGAGTTTTGGAATGATTTAGGTCATTTTGTGGGATATATCTGGAATTTGGTAGGGCTTTTCAGGAATTTTGTAATATTTTGAAAAGATTTAGGGAATTTTGTGTTGTTTTTCTTGAATTTTGTGGGAAACTGTGGTGATATTATGGGGCGTTTCTGGAATTTGGTCGAGTTTTCAGAAGATTTAGGGATTTTTGTGGGACTTTTGTGGGATGTTCTGGGAATTGGTGGAGATTTTGTGGGACATTCCTGTGAATTGGTAGGGTTTTGAAATGATTTAGGGAATTTTGTGGGACTTGTCTGTAATTTTGTGGGCGTTTTTCTGGAATTGTTTGGGATTCTGAGGAGACTTGAAGAATGTTGAGGAATTTGTTTTAGATTTTGTGGGAATTTGTGGAGATTTGGTGGGATATTTTTCTGGAATTTGGTCGTGTTTTAGAAGAATTAGGGAATTTTGTGGGATTTTTCTTGGATTTTGTGGACATTTGTGGACATTTTGTGGGATGTTGGTGGAACTTTGAGCGTCTTTTCTGGAATTTTGTGAGATTCTGCAGAGAATTGAGGAATTATCTGTGATTTTTCATGTATTTTGTAAGAATTTGTGGAGATTTGGTGGGATTTTTGTTGAAATTTGTAGAGTTTTGAGAAGATGTAGGGAATTTGGTGGGATTTTTGTGGAATTTGGTGGGCCTTTTCAAAGACTTTGTGTGGTTTTGAGGAGAGTTGAAGTATTTTGAGGAATTTTTCTTAGATTTTGTGGAAACTTGTGGAGGTTTTGTGTGATTTTTGTGGAATTTTGTGGGATAGTGAGGCGATTTAGGGATCTTGAGGGATTTTTCATGTATTTTGTGGGAATATGTGGAGATTTGGTGGGATTTTTTTTTAGAATTTGGTCATGTTTTGAGAAGATTTCGGGAATGTTGTGGGATTTTTCCTGGAAATTTGTTGGATTTTGAGGAGATTTTGCGGGATGTTTGTGGAATTTTGAGGGTCTTTTCTGGAATTTTGTGAGATTCTGCAGAGAATTGAGGAATTATCTGTGATTTTTCATGTATTTTGTGAGAATTTGTGGAGATTTGGTGGGATTTTTGTGGAATTTGGTAGAGTTTTGGAATGATTTATGTCATTTTGTGGGATATTTCTGGAATTTGGTAGGGCTTTTCAGGAATTTTGTAGTATTTTGAAAAGATTTAGGGAATTTTGTGTTGTTTTTCTTGAATTTTGTGGGAAACTGGTGATTTTATGGGGCGTTTCTGGAATTTGGTCGAGTTTTCAGAAGATTTAGGGATTTTTGTGGGACTTTTGTGGGATGTTCTGGGAATTGGTGGAGATTTTGTGGGACATTCCTGTGAATTGGTAGGGTTTTGAAATGATTTAGGGAATTTTGTGGGACTTGTCTGGAATTTTGTGGGGATTTTTCTGGAATTGTGTGGGATTCTGAGGAGACTTGAAGAATGTTGAGGAATTTGTTTTAGATTTTGTGGGAATTTGTGGAGATTCTGTGGGATTTTTGTGGAATTTGGTGGGCCTTTTCAAGGACTTTGTGTGGTTTTGAGGAGAGTTGAAGTATTTTGAGGAATTTTTCTTAGATTTTGTGGAAACTTGTGGAGGTTTTGTGTGATTTTTGTGGAATTTTGTGGGATATTGAGGCGATTTAGGGATCTTGAGGGATTTGTTCATGTATTTTGTGGGAATTTGTGGAGATTTGGTGGGATATTTTTCTAGAATTTGGTCGTGTTTTAGAAGAATTAGGGAATTTTGTGGGATTTTTCTTGGATTTTGTGGACATTTGTGGACATTTTGTGGGATGTTGGTGGAACTTTGAGCGTCTTTTCTGGAATTTTGTGAGATTCTGCAGGGAATTGAGGAATTATCTGTGATTTTTCATGTATTTTGTAAGAATTTGTGGAGATTTGGTGGGATTTTTGTTGAAATTTGTAGAGTTTTGAGAAGATGTAGGGAATTTGGTGGGATTTTTGTGGAATTTGGTGGGCCTTTTCAAGGACTTTGTGTGGTTTTGAGGAGAGTTGAAGTATTTTGAGGAATTTTTCTTAGATTTTGTGGAAACTTGTGGAGGTTTTGTGTGATTTTTGTGGAATTTTGTGGGATATTGAGGCGATTTAGGGATCTTGAGGGATTTTTCATGTATTTTGTGGGAATTTGTGGAGATTTGGTGGGATTTTTTTTTAGAATTTGGTCGTGTTTTGAGAAGATTTCGGGAATGTTGTGGGATTTTTCCTGGAATTTTGTTGGATTTTGAGGAGATTTTGTGGGATGGTTGTGGAATTTTGAGGGTCTTTTCTGGAATTTTGTGAGATTCGGCAGAGAATTGAGGAATTATCTGTGATTTTTCATGTATTTTGTAAGAATTTGTGGAGATTTGGTGGGATTTTTGTGGAATTTGGTAGAGTTTTGGAATGATTTAGGTCATTTTGTGGGATATATCTGGAATTTGGTAGGGCTTTTCAGGAATTTTGTAATATTTTGAAAAGATTTAGGGAATTTTGTGTTGTTTTTCTTGAATTTTGTGGGAAACTGTGGTGATATTATGGGGCGTTTCTGGAATTTGGTCGAGTTTTCAGAAGATTTAGGGATTTTTGTGGGACTTTTGTGGGATGTTCTGGGAATTGGTGGAGATTTTGTGGGACATTCCTGTGAATTGGTAGGGTTTTGAAATGATTTAGGGAATTTTGTGGGACTTGTCTGTAATTTTGTGGGGGTTTTTCTGGAATTGTTTGGGATTCTGAGGAGACTTGAAGAATGTTGAGGAATTTGTTTTAGATTTTGTGGGAATTTGTGGAGATTTGGTGGGATATTTTTCTAGAATTCGGTCGTGTTTTAGAAGAATTAGGGAATTTTGTGGGATTTTTCTTGGATTTTGTGGACATTTGTGGACATTTTGTGGGATGTTGGTGGAACTTTGAGGGTCTTTTCTGGAATTTTGTGAGATTCTGCAGAGAATTGAGGAATTATCTGTGATTTTTCATGTATTTTGTGAGAATTTGTGGAGATTTGGTGGGATTTTTGTGGAATTTGGTAGAGTTTTGGAATGATTTAGGTCATTTTGTGGGATATTTCTGGAATTTGGTAGGGCTTTTCAGGAATTTTGTAGTATTTTGAAAAGATTTAGGGAATTTTGTGTTGTTTTTCTTGAATTTTGTGGGAAACTGGTGATTTTATGGGGCGTTTCTGGAATTTGGTCGAGTTTTCAGAAGATTTAGGGATTTTTGTGGGACTTTTGTGGGATGTTCTGGGAATTGGTGGAGATTTTGTGGGACATTCCTGTGAATTGGTAGGGTTTTGAAATGATTTAGGGAATTTTGTGGGACTTGTCTGTAATTTTGTGGGGATTTTTCTGGAATTGTGTGGGATTCTGAGGAGACTTGAAGAATGTTGAGGAATTTGTTTTAGATTTTGTGGGAATTTGTGTAGATTCTGTGGGATTTTTGTGGAATTTGGTGGGCCTTTTCAAGGACTTTGTGTGGTTTTGAGGAGAGTTGAAGTATTTTGAGGAATTTTTCTTAGATTTTGTGGAAACTTGTGGAGGTTTTGTGTGATTTTTGTGGAATTTTGTGGGATATTGAGGCGATTTAGGGATCTTGAGGGATTTTTCATGTATTTTGTGGGAATTTGTGGAGATTTGGTGGGATATTTTTCTAGAATTTGGTCGTGTTTTAGAAGAATTAGGGAATTTTGTGGGATTTTTCTTGGATTTTGTGGACATTTGTGGACATTTTGTGGGATGTTGGTGGAACTTTGAGCGTCTTTTCTGGAATTTTGTGAGATTCTGCAGGGAATTGAGGAATTATCTGTGATTTTTCATGTATTTTGTAAGAATTTGTGGAGATTTGGTGGGATTTTTGTTGAAATTTGTAGAGTTTTGAGAAGATGTAGGGAATTTGGTGGGATTTTTGTGGAATTTGGTGGGCCTTTTCAAGGACTTTGTGTGGTTTTGAGGAGAGTTGAAGTATTTTGAGGAATTTTTCTTAGATTTTGTGGAAACTTGTGGAGGTTTTGTGTGATTTTTGTGGAATTTTGTGGGATATTGAGGCGATTTAGGGATCTTGAGGGATTTTTCATGTATTTTGTGGGAATTTGTGGAGATTTGGTGGGATTTTTTTTTATAATTTGGTCGTGTTTTGAGAAGATTTCGGGAATGTTGTGGGATTTTTCCTGGAATTTTGTTGGATTTTGAGGAGATTTTGTGGGATGGTTGTGAAACTTTGAGGGTCTTTTCTGGAATTTTGTGAGATTCGGCAGAGAATTGAGGAATTATCTGTGATTTTTCATGTATTTTGTAAGAATTTGTGGAGATTCTGTGGGATTTTTGTGGAATTTGGTGGGCCTTTTCAAGGACTTTGTGTGGTTTTGAGGAGAGTTGAAGTATTTTGAGGAATTTTTCTTAGATTTTGTGGAAACTTGTGGAGGTTTTGTGTGATTTTTGTGGAATTTTGTGGGATATTGAGGCGATTTAGGGATCTTGAGGGATTTTTCATGTATTTTGTGGGAATTTGTGGAGATTTGGTGGGATATTTTTCTAGAATTTGGTCGTGTTTTAGAAGATTTCGGGAATTTTGTGGGATTTTTCTTGGATTTTGTGGACATTTGTGGACATTTTGTGGGATGTTGGTGGAACTTTGAGCGTCTTTTCTGGAATTTTGTGAGATTCTGCAGGGAATTGAGGAATTATCTGTGATTTTTCATGTATTTTGTAAGAATTTGTGGAGATTTGGTGGGATTTTTGTTGAAATTTGTAGAGTTTTGAGAAGATGTAGGGAATTTGGTGGGATTTTTGTGGAATTTGGTGGGCCTTTTCAAGGACTTTGTGTGGTTTTGAGGAGAGTTGAAGTATTTTGAGGAATTTTTCTTAGATTTTGTGGAAACTTGTGGAGGTTTTGTGTGATTTTTGTGGAATTTTGTGGGATATTGAGGCGATTTAGGGATCTTGAGGGATTTTTCATGTATTTTGTGGGAATTTGTGGAGATTTGGTGGGATTTTTTTTTAGAATTTGGTCGTGTTTTGAGAAGATTTCGGGAATGTTGTGGGATTTTTCCTGGAATTTTGTTGGAGTTTGAGGAGATTTTGTGGGATGGTTGTGGAACTTTGAGGGTCTTTTCTGGAATTTTGTGAGATTCGGCAGAGAATTGAGGAATTATCTGTGATTTTTCATGTATTTTGTAAGAATTTGTGGAGATTTGGTGGGATTTTTGTGGAATTTGGTGGGCCTTTTCAAGGACTTTGTGTGGTTTTGAGGAGAGTTGAAGTATTTTGAGGAATTTTTCTTAGATTTTGTGGAAACTTGTGGAGGTTTTGTGTGATTTTTGTGGAATTTTGTGGGATATTGAGGCGATTTAGGGATCTTGAGGGATTTTTCATGTATTTTGTGGGAATTTGTGGAGATTTGGTGGGATTTTTTTTTAGAATTTGGTCGTGTTTTGAGAAGATTTCGGGAATGTTGTGGGATTTTTCCTGGAATTTTGTTGGATTTTGAGGAGATTTTGCGGGATGGTTGTGGAATTTTGAGGGTCTTTTCTGGAATTTTGTGAGATTCGGCAGAGAATTGAGGAATTATCTGTGATTTTTCATGTATTTTGTAAGAATTTGTGGAGATTTGGTGGGATTTTTGTTGAAATTTGTAGAGTTTTGAGAAGATGTAGGGAATTTGGTGGGATTTTTGTGGAATTTGGTGGGCCTTTTCAAGGACTTTGTGTGGTTTTGAGGAGAGTTGAAGTATTTTGAGGAATTTTTCTTAGATTTTGTGGAAACTTGTGGAGGTTTTGTGTGATTTTTGTGGAATTTTGTGGGATATTGAGGCGATTTAGGGATCTTGAGGGATTTTTCATGTATTTTGTGGGAATTTGTGGAGATTTGGTGGGATATTTTTCTAGAATTCGGTCGTGTTTTAGAAGAATTAGGGAATTTTGTGGGATTTTTCTTGGATTTTGTGGACATTTGTGGACATTTTGTGGGATGTTGGTGGAACTTTGAGGGTCTTTTCTGGAATTTTGTGAGATTCTGCAGAGAATTGAGGAATTATCTGTGATTTTTCATGTATTTTGTAAAAATTTGTGGAGATTTGGTGGGATTTTTGTTGAAATTTGTAGAGTTTTGAGAAGATGTAGGGAATTTGGTGGGATTTTTGTGGAATTTGGTGGGCCTTTTCAAGGACTTTGTGTGGTTTTGAGGAGAGTTGAAGTATTTTGAGGAATTTTTCTTAGATTTTGTGGAAACTTGTGGAGGTTTTGTGTGATTTTTGTGGAATTTTGTGGGATATTGAGGCGATTTAGGGATCTTGAGGGATTTTTCATGTATTTTGTGGGAATTTGTGGAGATTTGGTGGGATTTTTTTTTAGAATTTGGTCGTGTTTTGAGAAGATTTAGGGAATGTTGTGGGATTTTTCCTGGAATTTTGTTGGATTTTGAGGAGATTTTGCGGGATGGTTGTGGAATTTTGAGGGTCTTTTCTGGAATTTTGTGAGATTCGGCAGAGAATTGAGGAATTATCTGTGATTTTTCATGTATTTTGTAAGAATTTGTGGAGATTTGGTGGGATTTTTGTGGAATTTGGTAGAGTTTTGGAATGATTTAGGTCATTTTGTGGGATATATCTGGAATTTGGTAGGGCTTTTCAGGAATTTTGTAATATTTTGAAAAGATTTAGGGAATTTTGTGTTGTTTTTCTTGAATTTTGTGGGAAACTGTGGTGATATTATGGGGCGTTTCTGGAATTTGGTCGAGTTTTCAGAAGATTTAGGGATTTTTGTGGGACTTTTGTGGGATGTTCTGGGAATTGGTGGAGATTTTGTGGGACATTCCTGTGAATTGGTAGGGTTTTGAAATGATTTAGGGAATTTTGTGGGACTTGTCTGTAATTTTGTGGGCGTTTTTCTGGAATTGTTTGGGATTCTGAGGAGACTTGAAGAATGTTGAGGAATTTGTTTTAGATTTTGTGGGAATTTGTGGAGATTTGGTGGGATATTTTTCTGGAATTTGGTCGTGTTTTAGAAGAATTAGGGAATTTTGTGGGATTTTTCTTGGATTTTGTGGACATTTGTGGACATTTTGTGGGATGTTGGTGGAACTTTGAGCGTCTTTTCTGGAATTTTGTGAGATTCTGCAGAGAATTGAGGAATTATCTGTGATTTTTCATGTATTTTGTAAGAATTTGTGGAGATTTGGTGGGATTTTTGTTGAAATTTGTAGAGTTTTGAGAAGATGTAGGGAATTTGGTGGGATTTTTGTGGAATTTGGTGGGCCTTTTCAAAGACTTTGTGTGGTTTTGAGGAGAGTTGAAGTATTTTGAGGAATTTTTCTTAGATTTTGTGGAAACTTGTGGAGGTTTTGTGTGATTTTTGTGGAATTTTGTGGGATAGTGAGGCGATTTAGGGATCTTGAGGGATTTTTCATGTATTTTGTGGGAATATGTGGAGATTTGGTGGGATTTTTTTTTAGAATTTGGTCATGTTTTGAGAAGATTTCGGGAATGTTGTGGGATTTTTCCTGGAAATTTGTTGGATTTTGAGGAGATTTTGCGGGATGTTTGTGGAATTTTGAGGGTCTTTTCTGGAATTTTGTGAGATTCTGCAGAGAATTGAGGAATTATCTGTGATTTTTCATGTATTTTGTGAGAATTTGTGGAGATTTGGTGGGATTTTTGTGGAATTTGGTAGAGTTTTGGAATGATTTATGTCATTTTGTGGGATATTTCTGGAATTTGGTAGGGCTTTTCAGGAATTTTGTAGTATTTTGAAAAGATTTAGGGAATTTTGTGTTGTTTTTCTTGAATTTTGTGGGAAACTGGTGATTTTATGGGGCGTTTCTGGAATTTGGTCGAGTTTTCAGAAGATTTAGGGATTTTTGTGGGACTTTTGTGGGATGTTCTGGGAATTGGTGGAGATTTTGTGGGACATTCCTGTGAATTGGTAGGGTTTTGAAATGATTTAGGGAATTTTGTGGGACTTGTCTGGAATTTTGTGGGGATTTTTCTGGAATTGTGTGGGATTCTGAGGAGACTTGAAGAATGTTGAGGAATTTGTTTTAGATTTTGTGGGAATTTGTGGAGATTCTGTGGGATTTTTGTGGAATTTGGTGGGCCTTTTCAAGGACTTTGTGTGGTTTTGAGGAGAGTTGAAGTATTTTGAGGAATTTTTCTTAGATTTTGTGGAAACTTGTGGAGGTTTTGTGTGATTTTTGTGGAATTTTGTGGGATATTGAGGCGATTTAGGGATCTTGAGGGATTTTTCATGTATTTTGTGGGAATTTGTGGAGATTTGGTGGGATATTTTTCTAGAATTTGGTCGTGTTTTAGAAGATTTCGGGAATTTTGTGGGATTTTTCTTGGATTTTGTGGACATTTGTGGACATTTTGTGGGATGTTGGTGGAACTTTGAGCGTCTTTTCTGGAATTTTGTGAGATTCTGCAGGGAATTGAGGAATTATCTGTGATTTTTCATGTATTTTGTAAGAATTTGTGGAGATTTGGTGGGATTTTTGTTGAAATTTGTAGAGTTTTGAGAAGATGTAGGGAATTTGGTGGGATTTTTGTGGAATTTGGTGGGCCTTTTCAAGGACTTTGTGTGGTTTTGAGGAGAGTTGAAGTATTTTGAGGAATTTTTCTTAGATTTTGTGGAAACTTGTGGAGGTTTTGTGTGATTTTTGTGGAATTTTGTGGGATATTGAGGCGATTTAGGGATCTTGAGGGATTTTTCATGTATTTTGTGGGAATTTGTGGAGATTTGGTGGGATTTTTTTTTAGAATTTGGTCGTGTTTTGAGAAGATTTCGGGAATGTTGTGGGATTTTTCCTGGAATTTTGTTGGATTTTGAGGAGATTTTGTGGGATGGTTGTGGAACTTTGAGGGTCTTTTCTGGAATTTTGTGAGATTCGGCAGAGAATTGAGGAATTATCTGTGATTTTTCATGTATTTTGTAAGAATTTGTGGAGATTTGGTGGGATTTTTGTTGAAATTTGTAGAGTTTTGAGAAGATGTAGGGAATTTGGTGGGATTTTTGTGGAATTTGGTGGGCCTTTTCAAGGACTTTGTGTGGTTTTGAGGAGAGTTGAAGTATTTTGAGGAATTTTTCTTAGATTTTGTGGAAACTTGTGGAGGTTTTGTGTGATTTTTGTGGAATTTTGTGGGATAGTGAGGCGATTTAGGGATCTTGAGGGATTTTTCATGTATTTTGTGGGAATATGTGGAGATTTGGTGGGATTTTTTTTTAGAATTTGGTCGTGTTTTGAGAAGATTTCGGGAATGTTGTGTGATTTTTCCTGGAAATTTGTTGGATTTTGAGGAGATTTTGCGGGATGTTTGTGGAATTTTGAGGGTCTTTTCTGGAATTTTGTGAGATTCTGCAGAGAATTGAGGAATTATCTGTGATTTTTCATGTATTTTGTGAGAATTTGTGGAGATTTGGTGGGATTTTTGTGGAATTTGGTAGAGTTTTGGAATGATTTAGGTCATTTTGTGGGATATTTCTGGAATTTGGTAGGGCTTTTCAGGAATTTTGTAGTATTTTGAAAAGATTTAGGGAATTTTGTGTTGTTTTTCTTGAATTTTGTGGGAAACTGGTGATTTTATGGGGCGTTTCTGGAATTTGGTCGAGTTTTCAGAAGATTTAGGGATTTTTGTGGGACTTTTGTGGGATGTTCTGGGAATTGGTGGAGATTTTGTGGGACATTCCTGTGAATTGGTAGGGTTTTGAAATGATTTAGGAAATTTTGTGGGACTTGTCTGGAATTTTGTGGGGATTTTTCTGGAATTGTGTGGGATTCTGAGGAGACTTGAAGAATGTTGAGGAATTTGTTTTAGATTTTGTGGGAATTTGTGGAGATTCTGTGGGATTTTTGTGGAATTTGGTGGGCCTTTTCAAGGACTTTGTGTGGTTTTGAGGAGAGTTGAAGTATTTTGAGGAATTTTTCTTAGATTTTGTGGAAACTTGTGGAGGTTTTGTGTGATTTTTGTGGAATTTTGTGGGATATTGAGGCGATTTAGGGATCTTGAGGGATTTTTCATGTATTTTGTGGGAATTTGTGGAGATTTGGTGGGATATTTTTCTAGAATTTGGTCGTGTTTTAGAAGAATTAGGGAATTTTGTGGGATTTTTCTTGGATTTTGTGGACATTTGTGGACATTTTGTGGGATGTTGGTGGAACTTTGAGCGTCTTTTCTGGAATTTTGTGAGATTCTGCAGGGTATTGAGGAATTATCTGTGATTTTTCATGTATTTTGTAAGAATTTGTGGAGATTTGGTGGGATTTTTGTTGAAATTTGTAGAGTTTTGAGAAGATGTAGGGAATTTGGTGGGATTTTTGTGGAATTTGGTGGGCCTTTTCAAGGACTTTGTGTGGTTTTGAGGAGAGTTGAAGTATTTTGAGGAATTTTTCTTAGATTTTGTGGAAACTTGTGGAGGTTTTGTGTGATTTTTGTGGAATTTTGTGGGATATTGAGGCGATTTAGGGATCTTGAGGGATTTTTCATGTATTTTGTGGGAATTTGTGGAGATTTGGTGGGATTTTTTTTTATAATTTGGTCGTGTTTTGAGAAGATTTCGGGAATGTTGTGGGATTTTTCCGGGAATTTTGTGGGATTTTGAGGAGATTTTGTGGGATGGTTGTGGAACTTTGAGGGTCTTTTCTGGAATTTTGTGAGATTCGGCAGAGAATTGAGGAATTATCTGTGATTTTTCATGTATTTTGTAAGAATTTGTGGAGATTTGGTGGGATTTTTGTGGAATTTGGTGGGCCTTTTCAAGGACTTTGTGTGGTTTTGAGGAGAGTTGAAGTATTTTGAGGAATTTTTCTTAGATTTTGTGGAAACTTGTGGAGGTTTTGTGTGATTTTTGTGGAATTTTGTGGGATATTGAGGCGATTTAGGGATCTTGAGGGATTTTTCATGTATTTTGTGGGAATTTGTGGAGATTTGGTGGGATTTTTTTTTAGAATTTGGTCGTGTTTTGAGAAGATTTCGGGAATGTTGTGGGATTTAGGGAATTTTGTGGGATTTTGAGGAGATTTTGTGGGATGGTTGTGGAATTTTGAGGGTCTTTTCTGGAATTTTGTGAGATTCGGCAGAGAATTGAGGAATTATCTGTGATTTTTCATGTATTTTGTAAGAATTTGTGGAGATTTGGTGGGATTTTTGTTGAAATTTGTAGAGTTTTGAGAAGATGTAGGGAATTTGGTGGGATTTTTGTGGAATTTGGTGGGCCTTTTCAAGGACTTTGTGTGGTTTTGAGGAGAGTTGAAGTATTTTGAGGAATTTTTCTTAGATTTTGTGGAAACTTGTGGAGGTTTTCTGTGATTTTTGTGGAATTTTGTGGGATATTGAGGCGATTTAGGGATCTTGAGGGATTTTTCATGTATTTTGTGGGAATTTGTGGAGATTTGGTGGGATTTTTTTTTAGAATTTGGTCGTGTTTTGAGAAGATTTCGGGAATGTTGTGGGATTTTTCCTGGAATTTTGTTGGATTTTGAGGAGATTTTGTGGGATGGTTGTGGAATTTTGAGGGTCTTTTCTGGAATTTTGTGAGATTCGGCAGAGAATTGAGGAATTATCTGTGATTTTTCATGTATTTTGTAAGAATTTGTGGAGATTTGGTGGGATTTTTGTTGAAATTTGTAGAGTTTTGAGAAGATGTAGGGAATTTGGTGGGATTTTTGTGGAATTTGGTGGGCCTTTTCAAGGACTTTGTGTTGTTTTGAGGAGAGTTGAAGTATTTTGAGGAATTTTTCTTAGATTTTGTGGAAACTTGTGGAGGTTTTGTGTGATTTTTGTGGAATTTTGTGGGATAGTGAGGCGATTTAGGGATCTTGAGGGATTTTTCATGTATTTTGTGGGAATTTGTGGAGATTTGGTGGGATTTTTTTTTATAATTTGGTCGTGTTTTCAGAAGATTTCGGGAATGTTGTGGGATTTTTCCTGGAACTTTGTTGGATTTTGAGGAGATTTTGTGGGATGGTTGTGGAATTTTGAGGGTCTTTTCTGGAATTTTGTGAGATTCGGCAGAGAATTGAGGAATTATCTGTGATTTTTCATGTATTTTGTAAGAATTTGTGGAGATTTGGTGGGATTTTTGTGGAATTTGGTAGAGTTTTGGAATGATTTAGGTCATTTTGTGGGATATTTCTGGAATTTGGTAGGGCTTTTCAGGAATTTTGTAGTATTTTGAAAAGATTTAGGGAATTTTGTGTTGTTTTTCTTGAATTTTGTGGGAAACTGGTGATTTTATGGGGCGTTTCTGGAATTTGGTCGAGTTTTCAGAAGATTTAGGGATTTTTGTGGGACTTTTGTGGGATGTTCTGGGAATTGGTGGAGATTTTGTGGGACATTCCTGTGAATTGGTAGGGTTTTGAAATGATTTAGGGAATTTTGTGGGACTTGTCTGGAATTTTGTGGGGATTTTTCTGGAATTGTGTGGGATTCTGAGGAGACTTGAAGAATGTTGAGGAATTTGTTTTAGATTTTGTGGGAATTTGTGGAGATTCTGTGGGATTTTTGTGGAATTTGGTGGGCCTTTTCAAGGACTTTGTGTGGTTTTGAGGAGAGTTGAAGTATTTTGAGGAATTTTTCTTAGATTTTGTGGAAACTTGTGGAGGTTTTGTGTGATTTTTGTGGAATTTTGTGGGATATTGAGGCGATTTAGGGATCTTGAGGGATTTTTCATGTATTTTGTGGGAATTTGTGGAGATTTGGTGGGATATTTTTCTAGAATTTGGTCGTGTTTTAGAAGAATTAGGGAATTTTGTGGGATTTTTCTTGGATTTTGTGGACATTTGTGGACATTTTGTGGGATGTTGGTGGAACTTTGAGCGTCTTTTCTGGAATTTTGTGAGATTCTGCAGGGTATTGAGGAATTATCTGTGATTTTTCATGTATTTTGTGGGAATTTGTGGAGATTTGGTGGGATTTTTGTTGAAATTTGTAGAGTTTTGAGAAGATGTAGGGAATTTGGTGGGATTTTTGTGGAATTTGGTGGGCCTTTTCAAGGACTTTGTGTGGTTTTGAGGAGAGTTGAAGTATTTTGAGGAATTTTTCTTAGATTTTGTGGAAACTTGTGGAGGTTTTGTGTGATTTTTGTGGAATTTTGTGGGATATTGAGGCGATTTAGGGATCTTGAGGGATTTTTCATGTATTTTGTGGGAATTTGTGGAGATTTGGTGGGA
Source organism: Cyanistes caeruleus (assembly GCF_971803275.1). NCBI lineage: Eukaryota > Metazoa > Chordata > Aves > Passeriformes > Paridae > Cyanistes > Cyanistes caeruleus. Next base: position 117,862,814 of record NC_141703.1, read on the forward strand.
TTTTTTTTTATAATTTGGTCGTGTTTTGAGAAGATTTCGGGAATGTTGTGGGATTTTTCCGGGAATTTTGTGGGATTTTGAGGAGATTTTGTGGGATGGTTGTGGAACTTTGAGGGTCTTTTCTGGAATTTTGTGAGATTCGGCAGAGAATTGAGGAATTATCTGTGATTTTTCATGTATTTTGTAAGAATTTGTGGAGATTTGGTGGGATTTTTGTGGAATTTGGTGGGCCTTTTCAAGGACTTTGTGTGGTTTTGAGGAGAGTTGAAGTATTTTGAGGAATTTTTCTTAGATTTTGTGGAAACTTGTGGAGGTTTTGTGTGATTTTTGTGGAATTTTGTGGGATATTGAGGCGATTTAGGGATCTTGAGGGATTTTTCATGTATTTTGTGGGAATTTGTGGAGATTTGGTGGGATTTTTTTTTAGAATTTGGTCGTGTTTTGAGAAGATTTCGGGAATGTTGTGGGATTTAGGGAATTTTGTGGGATTTTGAGGAGATTTTGTGGGATGGTTGTGGAATTTTGAGGGTCTTTTCTGGAATTTTGTGAGATTCGGCAGAGAATTGAGGAATTATCTGTGATTTTTCATGTATTTTGTAAGAATTTGTGGAGATTTGGTGGGATTTTTGTTGAAATTTGTAGAGTTTTGAGAAGATGTAGGGAATTTGGTGGGATTTTTGTGGAATTTGGTGGGCCTTTTCAAGGACTTTGTGTGGTTTTGAGGAGAGTTGAAGTATTTTGAGGAATTTTTCTTAGATTTTGTGGAAACTTGTGGAGGTTTTCTGTGATTTTTGTGGAATTTTGTGGGATATTGAGGCGATTTAGGGATCTTGAGGGATTTTTCATGTATTTTGTGGGAATTTGTGGAGATTTGGTGGGATTTTTTTTTAGAATTTGGTCGTGTTTTGAGAAGATTTCGGGAATGTTGTGGGATTTTTCCTGGAATTTTGTTGGATTTTGAGGAGATTTTGTGGGATGGTTGTGGAATTTTGAGGGTCTTTTCTGGAATTTTGTGAGATTCGGCAGAGAATTGAGGAATTATCTGTGATTTTTCATGTATTTTGTAAGAATTTGTGGAGATTTGGTGGGATTTTTGTTGAAATTTGTAGAGTTTTGAGAAGATGTAGGGAATTTGGTGGGATTTTTGTGGAATTTGGTGGGCCTTTTCAAGGACTTTGTGTTGTTTTGAGGAGAGTTGAAGTATTTTGAGGAATTTTTCTTAGATTTTGTGGAAACTTGTGGAGGTTTTGTGTGATTTTTGTGGAATTTTGTGGGATAGTGAGGCGATTTAGGGATCTTGAGGGATTTTTCATGTATTTTGTGGGAATTTGTGGAGATTTGGTGGGATTTTTTTTTATAATTTGGTCGTGTTTTCAGAAGATTTCGGGAATGTTGTGGGATTTTTCCTGGAACTTTGTTGGATTTTGAGGAGATTTTGTGGGATGGTTGTGGAATTTTGAGGGTCTTTTCTGGAATTTTGTGAGATTCGGCAGAGAATTGAGGAATTATCTGTGATTTTTCATGTATTTTGTAAGAATTTGTGGAGATTTGGTGGGATTTTTGTGGAATTTGGTAGAGTTTTGGAATGATTTAGGTCATTTTGTGGGATATTTCTGGAATTTGGTAGGGCTTTTCAGGAATTTTGTAGTATTTTGAAAAGATTTAGGGAATTTTGTGTTGTTTTTCTTGAATTTTGTGGGAAACTGTGGTGATTTAATGGGGCGTTTCTGGAATTTGGTCGAGTTTTCAGAAGATTTAGGGATTTTTGTGGGATTTTTGTGGGATGTTCTGGGAATCGGTGGAGATTTTGTGGGACATTCCTGTGAATTGGTAGGGTTTTGAAATGATTTAGGGAATTTTGTGGGACTTGTCTGTAATTTTGTGGGGATTTTTCTGGAATTGTGTGGGATTCTGAGGAGACTTGAAGAATGTTGAGGAATTTGTTTTAGATTTTGTGGGAATTTGTGGAGATTCTGTGGGATTTTTGTGGAATTTGGTGGGCCTTTTCAAGGACTTTGTGTGGTTTTGAGGAGAGTTGAAGTATTTTGAGGAATTTTTCTTAGATTTTGTGGAAACTTGTGGAGGTTTTGTGTGATTTTTGTGGAATTTTGTGGGATATTGAGGCGATTTAGGGATCTTGAGGGATTTTTCATGTATTTTGTGGGAATTTGTGGAGATTTGGTGGGATATTTTTCTAGAATTTGGTCGTGTTTTAGAAGAATTAGGGAATGTTGTGGGATTTTTCTTGGATTTTGTGGACATTTGTGGACATTTTGTGGGATGTTGGTGGAACTTTGAGCGTCTTTTCTGGAATTTTGTGAGATTCTGCAGGGAATTGAGGAATTATCTGTGATTTTTCATGTATTTTGTAAGAATTTGTGGAGATTTGGTGGGATTTTTGTTGAAATTTGTAGAGTTTTGAGAAGATGTAGGGAATTTGGTGGGATTTTTGTGGAATTTGGTGGGCCTTTTCAAGGACTTTGTGTGGTTTTGAGGAGAGTTGAAGTATTTTGAGGAATTTTTCTTAGATTTTGTGGAAACTTGTGGAGGTTTTGTGTGATTTTTGTGGAATTTTGTGGGATATTGAGGCGATTTAGGGATCTTGAGGGATTTTTCATGTATTTTGTGGGAATTTGTGGAGATTTGGTGGGATTTTTTTTTAGAATTTGGTCGTGTTTTGAGAAGATTTCGGGAATGTTGTGGGATTTTTCCTGGAATTTTGTTGGATTTTGAGGAGATTTTGTGGGATGGTTGTGGAATTTTGAGGGTCTTTTCTGGAATTTTGTGAGATTCGGCAGAGAATTGAGGAATTATCTGTGATTTTTCATGTATTTTGTAAGAATTTGTGGAGATTTGGTGGGATTTTTGTGGAATTTGGTAGAGTTTTGGAATGATTTAGGTCATTTTGTGGGATATTTCTGGAATTTGGTAGGGCTTTTCAGGAATTTTGTAGTATTTTGAAAAGATTTAGGGAATTTTGTGTTGTTTTTCTTGAATTTTGTGGGAAACTGGTGATTTTATGGGGCGTTTCTGGAATTTGGTCGAGTTTTCAGAAGATTTAGGGATTTTTGTGGGACTTTTGTGGGATGTTCTGGGAATTGGTGGAGATTTTGTGGGACATTCCTGTGAATTGGTAGGGTTTTGAAATGATTTAGGGAATTTTGTGGGACTTGTCTGTAATTTTGTGGGGATTTTTCTGGAATTGTGTGGGATTCTGAGGAGACTTGAAGAATGTTGAGGAATTTGTTTTAGATTTTGTGGGAATTTGTGGAGATTCTGTGGGATTTTTGTGGAATTTGGTGGGCCTTTTCAAGGACTTTGTGTGGTTTTGAGGAGAGTTGAAGTATTTTGAGGAATTTTTCTTAGATTTTGTGGAAACTTGTGGAGGTTTTGTGTGATTTTTGTGGAATTTTGTGGGATATTGAGGCGATTTAGGGATCTTGAGGGATTTTTCATGTATTTTGTGGGAATTTGTGGAGATTTGGTGGGATATTTTTCTAGAATTTGGTCGTGTTTTAGAAGAATTAGGGAATTTTGTGGGATTTTTCTTGGATTTTGTGGACATTTGTGGACATTTTGTGGGATGTTGGTGGAACTTTGAGCGTCTTTTCTGGAATTTTGTGAGATTCTGCAGGGAATTGAGGAATTATCTGTGATTTTTCATGTATTTTGTAAGAATTTGTGGAGATTTGGTGGGATTTTTGTTGAAATTTGTAGAGTTTTGAGAAGATGTAGGGAATTTGGTGGGATTTTTGTGGAATTTGGTGGGCCTTTTCAAGGACTTTGTGTGGTTTTGAGGAGAGTTGAAGTATTTTGAGGAATTTTTCTTAGATTTTGTGGAAACTTGTGGAGGTTTTGTGTGATTTTTGTGGAATTTTGTGGGATATTGAGGCGATTTAGGGATCTTGAGGGATTTTTCATGTATTTTGTGGGAATTTGTGGAGATTTGGTGGGATTTTTTTTTATAATTTGGTCGTGTTTTCAGAAGATTTCGGGAATGTTGTGGGATTTTTCCTGGAATTTTGTTGGATTTTGAGGAGATTTTGTGGGATGGTTGTGGAACTTTGAGGGTCTTTTCTGGAATTTTGTGAGATTCGGCAGAGAATTGAGGAATTATCTGTGATTTTTCATGTATTTTGTAAGAATTTGTGGAGATTTGGTGGGATTTTTGTGGAATTTGGTGGGCCTTTTCAAGGACTTTGTGTTGTTTTGAGGAGAGTTGAAGTATTTTGAGGAATTTTTCTTAGATTTTGTGGAAACTTGTGGAGGTTTTGTGTGATTTTTGTGGAATTTTGTGGGATAGTGAGGCGATTTAGGGATCTTGAGGGATTTTTCATGTATTTTGTGGGAATTTGTGGAGATTTGGTGGGATTTTTTTTTAGAATTTGGTCATGTTTTGAGAAGATTTAGGGAATGTTGTGGGATTTTTCCTGGAATTTTTTTGGATTTTGAGGAGATTTTGTGGGCTGGTTGTGGAATTTTGAGGGTCTTTTCTGGAATTTTGTGAGATTCGGCAGAGAATTGAGGAATTATCTGTGATTTTTCATGTATTTTGTAAGAATTTGTGGAGATTTGGTGGGATTTTTGTGGAATTTGGTGGGCCTTTTCAAGGACTTTGTGTGGTTTTGAGGAGAGTTGAAGTATTTTGAGGAATTTTTCTTAGATTTTGTGGAAACTTGTGGAGGTTTTGTGTGATTTTTGTGGAATTTTGTGGGATATTGAGGCGATTTAGGGATCTTGAGGGATTTTTCATGTATTTTGTGGGAATTTGTGGAGATTTGGTGGGATATTTTTCTAGAATTCGGTCGTGTTTTAGAAGAATTAGGGAATTTTGTGGGATTTTTCTTGGATTTTGTGGACATTTGTGGACATTTTGTGGGATGTTGGTGGAACTTTGAGGGTCTTTTCTGGAATTTTGTGAGATTCTGCAGAGAATTGAGGAATTATCTGTGATTTTTCATGTATTTTGTAAAAATTTGTGGAGATTTGGTGGGATTTTTGTTGAAATTTGTAGAGTTTTGAGAAGATGTAGGGAATTTGGTGGGATTTTTGTGGAATTTGGTGGGCCTTTTCAAGGACTTTGTGTGGTTTTGAGGAGAGTTGAAGTATTTTGAGGAATTTTTCTTAGATTTTGTGGAAACTTGTGGAGGTTTTGTGTGATTTTTGTGGAATTTTGTGGGATATTGAGGCGATTTAGGGATCTTGAGGGATTTTTCATGTATTTTGTGGGAATTTGTGGAGATTTGGTGGGATTTTTTTTTAGAATTTGGTCGTGTTTTGAGAAGATTTAGGGAATGTTGTGGGATTTTTCCTGGAATTTTGTTGGATTTTGAGGAGATTTTGCGGGATGGTTGTGGAATTTTGAGGGTCTTTTCTGGAATTTTGTGAGATTCGGCAGAGAATTGAGGAATTATCTGTGATTTTTCATGTATTTTGTAAGAATTTGTGGAGATTTGGTGGGATTTTTGTGGAATTTGGTAGAGTTTTGGAATGATTTAGGTCATTTTGTGGGATATATCTGGAATTTGGTAGGGCTTTTCAGGAATTTTGTAATATTTTGAAAAGATTTAGGGAATTTTGTGTTGTTTTTCTTGAATTTTGTGGGAAACTGTGGTGATATTATGGGGCGTTTCTGGAATTTGGTCGAGTTTTCAGAAGATTTAGGGATTTTTGTGGGACTTTTGTGGGATGTTCTGGGAATTGGTGGAGATTTTGTGGGACATTCCTGTGAATTGGTAGGGTTTTGAAATGATTTAGGGAATTTTGTGGGACTTGTCTGTAATTTTGTGGGCGTTTTTCTGGAATTGTTTGGGATTCTGAGGAGACTTGAAGAATGTTGAGGAATTTGTTTTAGATTTTGTGGGAATTTGTGGAGATTTGGTGGGATATTTTTCTGGAATTTGGTCGTGTTTTAGAAGAATTAGGGAATTTTGTGGGATTTTTCTTGGATTTTGTGGACATTTGTGGACATTTTGTGGGATGTTGGTGGAACTTTGAGCGTCTTTTCTGGAATTTTGTGAGATTCTGCAGAGAATTGAGGAATTATCTGTGATTTTTCATGTATTTTGTAAGAATTTGTGGAGATTTGGTGGGATTTTTGTTGAAATTTGTAGAGTTTTGAGAAGATGTAGGGAATTTGGTGGGATTTTTGTGGAATTTGGTGGGCCTTTTCAAAGACTTTGTGTGGTTTTGAGGAGAGTTGAAGTATTTTGAGGAATTTTTCTTAGATTTTGTGGAAACTTGTGGAGGTTTTGTGTGATTTTTGTGGAATTTTGTGGGATAGTGAGGCGATTTAGGGATCTTGAGGGATTTTTCATGTATTTTGTGGGAATATGTGGAGATTTGGTGGGATTTTTTTTTAGAATTTGGTCATGTTTTGAGAAGATTTCGGGAATGTTGTGGGATTTTTCCTGGAAATTTGTTGGATTTTGAGGAGATTTTGCGGGATGTTTGTGGAATTTTGAGGGTCTTTTCTGGAATTTTGTGAGATTCTGCAGAGAATTGAGGAATTATCTGTGATTTTTCATGTATTTTGTGAGAATTTGTGGAGATTTGGTGGGATTTTTGTGGAATTTGGTAGAGTTTTGGAATGATTTATGTCATTTTGTGGGATATTTCTGGAATTTGGTAGGGCTTTTCAGGAATTTTGTAGTATTTTGAAAAGATTTAGGGAATTTTGTGTTGTTTTTCTTGAATTTTGTGGGAAACTGGTGATTTTATGGGGCGTTTCTGGAATTTGGTCGAGTTTTCAGAAGATTTAGGGATTTTTGTGGGACTTTTGTGGGATGTTCTGGGAATTGGTGGAGATTTTGTGGGACATTCCTGTGAATTGGTAGGGTTTTGAAATGATTTAGGGAATTTTGTGGGACTTGTCTGGAATTTTGTGGGGATTTTTCTGGAATTGTGTGGGATTCTGAGGAGACTTGAAGAATGTTGAGGAATTTGTTTTAGATTTTGTGGGAATTTGTGGAGATTCTGTGGGATTTTTGTGGAATTTGGTGGGCCTTTTCAAGGACTTTGTGTGGTTTTGAGGAGAGTTGAAGTATTTTGAGGAATTTTTCTTAGATTTTGTGGAAACTTGTGGAGGTTTTGTGTGATTTTTGTGGAATTTTGTGGGATATTGAGGCGATTTAGGGATCTTGAGGGATTTTTCATGTATTTTGTGGGAATTTGTGGAGATTTGGTGGGATATTTTTCTAGAATTTGGTCGTGTTTTAGAAGATTTCGGGAATTTTGTGGGATTTTTCTTGGATTTTGTGGACATTTGTGGACATTTTGTGGGATGTTGGTGGAACTTTGAGCGTCTTTTCTGGAATTTTGTGAGATTCTGCAGGGAATTGAGGAATTATCTGTGATTTTTCATGTATTTTGTAAGAATTTGTGGAGATTTGGTGGGATTTTTGTTGAAATTTGTAGAGTTTTGAGAAGATGTAGGGAATTTGGTGGGATTTTTGTGGAATTTGGTGGGCCTTTTCAAGGACTTTGTGTGGTTTTGAGGAGAGTTGAAGTATTTTGAGGAATTTTTCTTAGATTTTGTGGAAACTTGTGGAGGTTTTGTGTGATTTTTGTGGAATTTTGTGGGATATTGAGGCGATTTAGGGATCTTGAGGGATTTTTCATGTATTTTGTGGGAATTTGTGGAGATTTGGTGGGATTTTTTTTTAGAATTTGGTCGTGTTTTGAGAAGATTTCGGGAATGTTGTGGGATTTTTCCTGGAATTTTGTTGGATTTTGAGGAGATTTTGTGGGATGGTTGTGGAACTTTGAGGGTCTTTTCTGGAATTTTGTGAGATTCGGCAGAGAATTGAGGAATTATCTGTGATTTTTCATGTATTTTGTAAGAATTTGTGGAGATTTGGTGGGATTTTTGTTGAAATTTGTAGAGTTTTGAGAAGATGTAGGGAATTTGGTGGGATTTTTGTGGAATTTGGTGGGCCTTTTCAAGGACTTTGTGTGGTTTTGAGGAGAGTTGAAGTATTTTGAGGAATTTTTCTTAGATTTTGTGGAAACTTGTGGAGGTTTTGTGTGATTTTTGTGGAATTTTGTGGGATAGTGAGGCGATTTAGGGATCTTGAGGGATTTTTCATGTATTTTGTGGGAATATGTGGAGATTTGGTGGGATTTTTTTTTAGAATTTGGTCGTGTTTTGAGAAGATTTCGGGAATGTTGTGTGATTTTTCCTGGAAATTTGTTGGATTTTGAGGAGATTTTGCGGGATGTTTGTGGAATTTTGAGGGTCTTTTCTGGAATTTTGTGAGATTCTGCAGAGAATTGAGGAATTATCTGTGATTTTTCATGTATTTTGTGAGAATTTGTGGAGATTTGGTGGGATTTTTGTGGAATTTGGTAGAGTTTTGGAATGATTTAGGTCATTTTGTGGGATATTTCTGGAATTTGGTAGGGCTTTTCAGGAATTTTGTAGTATTTTGAAAAGATTTAGGGAATTTTGTGTTGTTTTTCTTGAATTTTGTGGGAAACTGGTGATTTTATGGGGCGTTTCTGGAATTTGGTCGAGTTTTCAGAAGATTTAGGGATTTTTGTGGGACTTTTGTGGGATGTTCTGGGAATTGGTGGAGATTTTGTGGGACATTCCTGTGAATTGGTAGGGTTTTGAAATGATTTAGGAAATTTTGTGGGACTTGTCTGGAATTTTGTGGGGATTTTTCTGGAATTGTGTGGGATTCTGAGGAGACTTGAAGAATGTTGAGGAATTTGTTTTAGATTTTGTGGGAATTTGTGGAGATTCTGTGGGATTTTTGTGGAATTTGGTGGGCCTTTTCAAGGACTTTGTGTGGTTTTGAGGAGAGTTGAAGTATTTTGAGGAATTTTTCTTAGATTTTGTGGAAACTTGTGGAGGTTTTGTGTGATTTTTGTGGAATTTTGTGGGATATTGAGGCGATTTAGGGATCTTGAGGGATTTTTCATGTATTTTGTGGGAATTTGTGGAGATTTGGTGGGATATTTTTCTAGAATTTGGTCGTGTTTTAGAAGAATTAGGGAATTTTGTGGGATTTTTCTTGGATTTTGTGGACATTTGTGGACATTTTGTGGGATGTTGGTGGAACTTTGAGCGTCTTTTCTGGAATTTTGTGAGATTCTGCAGGGTATTGAGGAATTATCTGTGATTTTTCATGTATTTTGTAAGAATTTGTGGAGATTTGGTGGGATTTTTGTTGAAATTTGTAGAGTTTTGAGAAGATGTAGGGAATTTGGTGGGATTTTTGTGGAATTTGGTGGGCCTTTTCAAGGACTTTGTGTGGTTTTGAGGAGAGTTGAAGTATTTTGAGGAATTTTTCTTAGATTTTGTGGAAACTTGTGGAGGTTTTGTGTGATTTTTGTGGAATTTTGTGGGATATTGAGGCGATTTAGGGATCTTGAGGGATTTTTCATGTATTTTGTGGGAATTTGTGGAGATTTGGTGGGATTTTTTTTTATAATTTGGTCGTGTTTTGAGAAGATTTCGGGAATGTTGTGGGATTTTTCCGGGAATTTTGTGGGATTTTGAGGAGATTTTGTGGGATGGTTGTGGAACTTTGAGGGTCTTTTCTGGAATTTTGTGAGATTCGGCAGAGAATTGAGGAATTATCTGTGATTTTTCATGTATTTTGTAAGAATTTGTGGAGATTTGGTGGGATTTTTGTGGAATTTGGTGGGCCTTTTCAAGGACTTTGTGTGGTTTTGAGGAGAGTTGAAGTATTTTGAGGAATTTTTCTTAGATTTTGTGGAAACTTGTGGAGGTTTTGTGTGATTTTTGTGGAATTTTGTGGGATATTGAGGCGATTTAGGGATCTTGAGGGATTTTTCATGTATTTTGTGGGAATTTGTGGAGATTTGGTGGGATTTTTTTTTAGAATTTGGTCGTGTTTTGAGAAGATTTCGGGAATGTTGTGGGATTTAGGGAATTTTGTGGGATTTTGAGGAGATTTTGTGGGATGGTTGTGGAATTTTGAGGGTCTTTTCTGGAATTTTGTGAGATTCGGCAGAGAATTGAGGAATTATCTGTGATTTTTCATGTATTTTGTAAGAATTTGTGGAGATTTGGTGGGATTTTTGTTGAAATTTGTAGAGTTTTGAGAAGATGTAGGGAATTTGGTGGGATTTTTGTGGAATTTGGTGGGCCTTTTCAAGGACTTTGTGTGGTTTTGAGGAGAGTTGAAGTATTTTGAGGAATTTTTCTTAGATTTTGTGGAAACTTGTGGAGGTTTTCTGTGATTTTTGTGGAATTTTGTGGGATATTGAGGCGATTTAGGGATCTTGAGGGATTTTTCATGTATTTTGTGGGAATTTGTGGAGATTTGGTGGGATTTTTTTTTAGAATTTGGTCGTGTTTTGAGAAGATTTCGGGAATGTTGTGGGATTTTTCCTGGAATTTTGTTGGATTTTGAGGAGATTTTGTGGGATGGTTGTGGAATTTTGAGGGTCTTTTCTGGAATTTTGTGAGATTCGGCAGAGAATTGAGGAATTATCTGTGATTTTTCATGTATTTTGTAAGAATTTGTGGAGATTTGGTGGGATTTTTGTTGAAATTTGTAGAGTTTTGAGAAGATGTAGGGAATTTGGTGGGATTTTTGTGGAATTTGGTGGGCCTTTTCAAGGACTTTGTGTTGTTTTGAGGAGAGTTGAAGTATTTTGAGGAATTTTTCTTAGATTTTGTGGAAACTTGTGGAGGTTTTGTGTGATTTTTGTGGAATTTTGTGGGATAGTGAGGCGATTTAGGGATCTTGAGGGATTTTTCATGTATTTTGTGGGAATTTGTGGAGATTTGGTGGGATTTTTTTTTATAATTTGGTCGTGTTTTCAGAAGATTTCGGGAATGTTGTGGGATTTTTCCTGGAACTTTGTTGGATTTTGAGGAGATTTTGTGGGATGGTTGTGGAATTTTGAGGGTCTTTTCTGGAATTTTGTGAGATTCGGCAGAGAATTGAGGAATTATCTGTGATTTTTCATGTATTTTGTAAGAATTTGTGGAGATTTGGTGGGATTTTTGTGGAATTTGGTAGAGTTTTGGAATGATTTAGGTCATTTTGTGGGATATTTCTGGAATTTGGTAGGGCTTTTCAGGAATTTTGTAGTATTTTGAAAAGATTTAGGGAATTTTGTGTTGTTTTTCTTGAATTTTGTGGGAAACTGGTGATTTTATGGGGCGTTTCTGGAATTTGGTCGAGTTTTCAGAAGATTTAGGGATTTTTGTGGGACTTTTGTGGGATGTTCTGGGAATTGGTGGAGATTTTGTGGGACATTCCTGTGAATTGGTAGGGTTTTGAAATGATTTAGGGAATTTTGTGGGACTTGTCTGGAATTTTGTGGGGATTTTTCTGGAATTGTGTGGGATTCTGAGGAGACTTGAAGAATGTTGAGGAATTTGTTTTAGATTTTGTGGGAATTTGTGGAGATTCTGTGGGATTTTTGTGGAATTTGGTGGGCCTTTTCAAGGACTTTGTGTGGTTTTGAGGAGAGTTGAAGTATTTTGAGGAATTTTTCTTAGATTTTGTGGAAACTTGTGGAGGTTTTGTGTGATTTTTGTGGAATTTTGTGGGATATTGAGGCGATTTAGGGATCTTGAGGGATTTTTCATGTATTTTGTGGGAATTTGTGGAGATTTGGTGGGATATTTTTCTAGAATTTGGTCGTGTTTTAGAAGAATTAGGGAATTTTGTGGGATTTTTCTTGGATTTTGTGGACATTTGTGGACATTTTGTGGGATGTTGGTGGAACTTTGAGCGTCTTTTCTGGAATTTTGTGAGATTCTGCAGGGTATTGAGGAATTATCTGTGATTTTTCATGTATTTTGTGGGAATTTGTGGAGATTTGGTGGGATTTTTGTTGAAATTTGTAGAGTTTTGAGAAGATGTAGGGAATTTGGTGGGATTTTTGTGGAATTTGGTGGGCCTTTTCAAGGACTTTGTGTGGTTTTGAGGAGAGTTGAAGTATTTTGAGGAATTTTTCTTAGATTTTGTGGAAACTTGTGGAGGTTTTGTGTGATTTTTGTGGAATTTTGTGGGATATTGAGGCGATTTAGGGATCTTGAGGGATTTTTCATGTATTTTGTGGGAATTTGTGGAGATTTGGTGGGATTTTTTTTTATAATTTGGTCGTGTTTTGAGAAGATTTCGGGAATGTTGTGGGATTTTTCCGGGAATTTTGTGGGATTTTGAGGAGATTTTGTGGGATGGTTGTGGAACTTTGAGGGTCTTTTCTGGAATTTTGTGAGATTCGGCAGAGAATTGAGGAATTATCTGTGATTTTTCATGTATTTTGTAAGAATTTGTGGAGATTTGGTGGGATTTTTGTGGAATTTGGTAGAGTTTTGGAATGATTTAGGTCATTTTGTGGGATATTTCTGGAATTTGGTAGGGCTTTTCAGGAATTTTGTAGTATTTTGAAAAGATTTAGGGAATTTTGTGTTGTTTTTCTTGAATTTTGTGGGAAACTGGTGATTTTATGGGGCGTTTCTGGAATTTGGTCGAGTTTTCAGAAGATTTAGGGATTTTTGTGGGACTTTTGTGGGATGTTCTGGGAATTGGTGGAGATTTTGTGGGACATTCCTGTGAATTGGTAGGGTTTTGAAATGATTTAGGGAATTTTGTGGGACTTGTCTGTAATTTTGTGGGGATTTTTCTGGAATTGTGTGGGATTCTGAGGAGACTTGAAGAATGTTGAGGAATTTGTTTTAGATTTTGTGGGAATTTGTGGAGATTCTGTGGGATTTTTGTGGAATTTGGTGGGCCTTTTCAAGGACTTTGTGTGGTTTTGAGGAGAGTTGAAGTATTTTGAGGAATTTTTCTTAGATTTTGTGGAAACTTGTGGAGGTTTTGTGTGATTTTTGTGGAATTTTGTGGGATATTGAGGCGATTTAGGGATCTTGAGGGATTTTTCATGTATTTTGTGGGAATTTGTGGAGATTTGGTGGGATATTTTTCTAGAATTTGGTCGTGTTTTAGAAGAATTAGGGAATTTTGTGGGATTTTTCTTGGATTTTGTGGACATTTGTGGACATTTTGTGGGATGTTGGTGGAACTTTGAGCGTCTTTTCTGGAATTTTGTGAGATTCTGCAGGGAATTGAGGAATTATCTGTGATTTTTCATGTATTTTGTAAGAATTTGTGGAGATTTGGTGGGATTTTTGTTGAAATTTGTAGAGTTTTGAGAAGATGTAGGGAATTTGGTGGGATTTTTGTGGAATTTGGTGGGCCTTTTCAAGGACTTTGTGTGGTTTTGAGGAGAGTTGAAGTATTTTGAGGAATTTTTCTTAGATTTTGTGGAAACTTGTGGAGGTTTTGTGTGATTTTTGTGGAATTTTGTGGGATATTGAGGCGATTTAGGGATCTTGAGGGATTTTTCATGTATTTTGTGGGAATTTGTGGAGATTTGGTGGGATTTTTTTTTATAATTTGGTCGTGTTTTCAGAAGATTTCGGGAATGTTGTGGGATTTTTCCTGGAATTTTGTTGGATTTTGAGGAGATTTTGTGGGATGGTTGTGGAACTTTGAGGGTCTTTTCTGGAATTTTGTGAGATTCGGCAGAGAATTGAGGAATTATCTGTGATTTTTCATGTATTTTGTAAGAATTTGTGGAGATTTGGTGGGATTTTTGTGGAATTTGGTGGGCCTTTTCAAGGACTTTGTGTTGTTTTGAGGAGAGTTGAAGTATTTTGAGGAATTTTTCTTAGATTTTGTGGAAACTTGTGGAGGTTTTGTGTGATTTTTGTGGAATTTTGTGGGATAGTGAGGCGATTTAGGGATCTTGAGGGATTTTTCATGTATTTTGTGGGAATTTGTGGAGATTTGGTGGGATTTTTTTTTAGAATTTGGTCATGTTTTGAGAAGATTTAGGGAATGTTGTGGGATTTTTCCTGGAATTTTTTTGGATTTTGAGGAGATTTTGTGGGCTGGTTGTGGAATTTTGAGGGTCTTTTCTGGAATTTTGTGAGATTCGGCAGAGAATTGAGGAATTATCTGTGATTTTTCATGTATTTTGTAAGAATTTGTGGAGATTTGGTGGGATTTTTGTGGAATTTGGTGGGCCTTTTCAAGGACTTTGTGTGGTTTTGAGGAGAGTTGAAGTATTTTGAGGAATTTTTCTTAGATTTTGTGGAAACTTGTGGAGGTTTTGTGTGATTTTTGTGGAATTTTGTGGGATATTGAGGCGATTTAGGGATCTTGAGGGATTTTTCATGTATTTTGTGGGAATTTGTGGAGATTTGGTGGGATATTTTTCTAGAATTCGGTCGTGTTTTAGAAGAATTAGGGAATTTTGTGGGATTTTTCTTGGATTTTGTGGACATTTGTGGACATTTTGTGGGATGTTGGTGGAACTTTGAGGGTCTTTTCTGGAATTTTGTGAGATTCTGCAGAGAATTGAGGAATTATCTGTGATTTTTCATGTATTTTGTAAAAATTTGTGGAGATTTGGTGGGATTTTTGTTGAAATTTGTAGAGTTTTGAGAAGATGTAGGGAATTTGGTGGGATTTTTGTGGAATTTGGTGGGCCTTTTCAAGGACTTTGTGTGGTTTTGAGGAGAGTTGAAGTATTTTGAGGAATTTTTCTTAGATTTTGTGGAAACTTGTGGAGGTTTTGTGTGATTTTTGTGGAATTTTGTGGGATATTGAGGCGATTTAGGGATCTTGAGGGATTTTTCATGTATTTTGTGGGAATTTGTGGAGATTTGGTGGGATTTTTTTTTAGAATTTGGTCGTGTTTTGAGAAGATTTAGGGAATGTTGTGGGATTTTTCCTGGAATTTTGTTGGATTTTGAGGAGATTTTGCGGGATGGTTGTGGAATTTTGAGGGTCTTTTCTGGAATTTTGTGAGATTCGGCAGAGAATTGAGGAATTATCTGTGATTTTTCATGTATTTTGTAAGAATTTGTGGAGATTTGGTGGGATTTTTGTGGAATTTGGTAGAGTTTTGGAATGATTTAGGTCATTTTGTGGGATATATCTGGAATTTGGTAGGGCTTTTCAGGAATTTTGTAATATTTTGAAAAGATTTAGGGAATTTTGTGTTGTTTTTCTTGAATTTTGTGGGAAACTGTGGTGATATTATGGGGCGTTTCTGGAATTTGGTCGAGTTTTCAGAAGATTTAGGGATTTTTGTGGGACTTTTGTGGGATGTTCTGGGAATTGGTGGAGATTTTGTGGGACATTCCTGTGAATTGGTAGGGTTTTGAAATGATTTAGGGAATTTTGTGGGACTTGTCTGTAATTTTGTGGGCGTTTTTCTGGAATTGTTTGGGATTCTGAGGAGACTTGAAGAATGTTGAGGAATTTGTTTTAGATTTTGTGGGAATTTGTGGAGATTTGGTGGGATATTTTTCTGGAATTTGGTCGTGTTTTAGAAGAATTAGGGAATTTTGTGGGATTTTTCTTGGATTTTGTGGACATTTGTGGACATTTTGTGGGATGTTGGTGGAACTTTGAGCGTCTTTTCTGGAATTTTGTGAGATTCTGCAGAGAATTGAGGAATTATCTGTGATTTTTCATGTATTTTGTAAGAATTTGTGGAGATTTGGTGGGATTTTTGTTGAAATTTGTAGAGTTTTGAGAAGATGTAGGGAATTTGGTGGGATTTTTGTGGAATTTGGTGGGCCTTTTCAAAGACTTTGTGTGGTTTTGAGGAGAGTTGAAGTATTTTGAGGAATTTTTCTTAGATTTTGTGGAAACTTGTGGAGGTTTTGTGTGATTTTTGTGGAATTTTGTGGGATAGTGAGGCGATTTAGGGATCTTGAGGGATTTTTCATGTATTTTGTGGGAATATGTGGAGATTTGGTGGGATTTTTTTTTAGAATTTGGTCATGTTTTGAGAAGATTTCGGGAATGTTGTGGGATTTTTCCTGGAAATTTGTTGGATTTTGAGGAGATTTTGCGGGATGTTTGTGGAATTTTGAGGGTCTTTTCTGGAATTTTGTGAGATTCTGCAGAGAATTGAGGAATTATCTGTGATTTTTCATGTATTTTGTGAGAATTTGTGGAGATTTGGTGGGATTTTTGTGGAATTTGGTAGAGTTTTGGAATGATTTATGTCATTTTGTGGGATATTTCTGGAATTTGGTAGGGCTTTTCAGGAATTTTGTAGTATTTTGAAAAGATTTAGGGAATTTTGTGTTGTTTTTCTTGAATTTTGTGGGAAACTGGTGATTTTATGGGGCGTTTCTGGAATTTGGTCGAGTTTTCAGAAGATTTAGGGATTTTTGTGGGACTTTTGTGGGATGTTCTGGGAATTGGTGGAGATTTTGTGGGACATTCCTGTGAATTGGTAGGGTTTTGAAATGATTTAGGGAATTTTGTGGGACTTGTCTGGAATTTTGTGGGGATTTTTCTGGAATTGTGTGGGATTCTGAGGAGACTTGAAGAATGTTGAGGAATTTGTTTTAGATTTTGTGGGAATTTGTGGAGATTCTGTGGGATTTTTGTGGAATTTGGTGGGCCTTTTCAAGGACTTTGTGTGGTTTTGAGGAGAGTTGAAGTATTTTGAGGAATTTTTCTTAGATTTTGTGGAAACTTGTGGAGGTTTTGTGTGATTTTTGTGGAATTTTGTGGGATATTGAGGCGATTTAGGGATCTTGAGGGATTTTTCATGTATTTTGTGGGAATTTGTGGAGATTTGGTGGGATATTTTTCTAGAATTTGGTCGTGTTTTAGAAGATTTCGGGAATTTTGTGGGATTTTTCTTGGATTTTGTGGACATTTGTGGACATTTTGTGGGATGTTGGTGGAACTTTGAGCGTCTTTTCTGGAATTTTGTGAGATTCTGCAGGGAATTGAGGAATTATCTGTGATTTTTCATGTATTTTGTAAGAATTTGTGGAGATTTGGTGGGATTTTTGTTGAAATTTGTAGAGTTTTGAGAAGATGTAGGGAATTTGGTGGGATTTTTGTGGAATTTGGTGGGCCTTTTCAAGGACTTTGTGTGGTTTTGAGGAGAGTTGAAGTATTTTGAGGAATTTTTCTTAGATTTTGTGGAAACTTGTGGAGGTTTTGTGTGATTTTTGTGGAATTTTGTGGGATATTGAGGCGATTTAGGGATCTTGAGGGATTTTTCATGTATTTTGTGGGAATTTGTGGAGATTTGGTGGGATTTTTTTTTAGAATTTGGTCGTGTTTTGAGAAGATTTCGGGAATGTTGTGGGATTTTTCCTGGAATTTTGTTGGATTTTGAGGAGATTTTGTGGGATGGTTGTGGAACTTTGAGGGTCTTTTCTGGAATTTTGTGAGATTCGGCAGAGAATTGAGGAATTATCTGTGATTTTTCATGTATTTTGTAAGAATTTGTGGAGATTTGGTGGGATTTTTGTTGAAATTTGTAGAGTTTTGAGAAGATGTAGGGAATTTGGTGGGATTTTTGTGGAATTTGGTGGGCCTTTTCAAGGACTTTGTGTGGTTTTGAGGAGAGTTGAAGTATTTTGAGGAATTTTTCTTAGATTTTGTGGAAACTTGTGGAGGTTTTGTGTGATTTTTGTGGAATTTTGTGGGATAGTGAGGCGATTTAGGGATCTTGAGGGATTTTTCATGTATTTTGTGGGAATATGTGGAGATTTGGTGGGATTTTTTTTTAGAATTTGGTCGTGTTTTGAGAAGATTTCGGGAATGTTGTGTGATTTTTCCTGGAAATTTGTTGGATTTTGAGGAGATTTTGCGGGATGTTTGTGGAATTTTGAGGGTCTTTTCTGGAATTTTGTGAGATTCTGCAGAGAATTGAGGAATTATCTGTGATTTTTCATGTATTTTGTGAGAATTTGTGGAGATTTGGTGGGATTTTTGTGGAATTTGGTAGAGTTTTGGAATGATTTAGGTCATTTTGTGGGATATTTCTGGAATTTGGTAGGGCTTTTCAGGAATTTTGTAGTATTTTGAAAAGATTTAGGGAATTTTGTGTTGTTTTTCTTGAATTTTGTGGGAAACTGGTGATTTTATGGGGCGTTTCTGGAATTTGGTCGAGTTTTCAGAAGATTTAGGGATTTTTGTGGGACTTTTGTGGGATGTTCTGGGAATTGGTGGAGATTTTGTGGGACATTCCTGTGAATTGGTAGGGTTTTGAAATGATTTAGGAAATTTTGTGGGACTTGTCTGGAATTTTGTGGGGATTTTTCTGGAATTGTGTGGGATTCTGAGGAGACTTGAAGAATGTTGAGGAATTTGTTTTAGATTTTGTGGGAATTTGTGGAGATTCTGTGGGATTTTTGTGGAATTTGGTGGGCCTTTTCAAGGACTTTGTGTGGTTTTGAGGAGAGTTGAAGTATTTTGAGGAATTTTTCTTAGATTTTGTGGAAACTTGTGGAGGTTTTGTGTGATTTTTGTGGAATTTTGTGGGATATTGAGGCGATTTAGGGATCTTGAGGGATTTTTCATGTATTTTGTGGGAATTTGTGGAGATTTGGTGGGATATTTTTCTAGAATTTGGTCGTGTTTTAGAAGAATTAGGGAATTTTGTGGGATTTTTCTTGGATTTTGTGGACATTTGTGGACATTTTGTGGGATGTTGGTGGAACTTTGAGCGTCTTTTCTGGAATTTTGTGAGATTCTGCAGGGTATTGAGGAATTATCTGTGATTTTTCATGTATTTTGTAAGAATTTGTGGAGATTTGGTGGGATTTTTGTTGAAATTTGTAGAGTTTTGAGAAGATGTAGGGAATTTGGTGGGATTTTTGTGGAATTTGGTGGGCCTTTTCAAGGACTTTGTGTGGTTTTGAGGAGAGTTGAAGTATTTTGAGGAATTTTTCTTAGATTTTGTGGAAACTTGTGGAGGTTTTGTGTGATTTTTGTGGAATTTTGTGGGATATTGAGGCGATTTAGGGATCTTGAGGGATTTTTCATGTATTTTGTGGGAATTTGTGGAGATTTGGTGGGATTTTTTTTTATAATTTGGTCGTGTTTTGAGAAGATTTCGGGAATGTTGTGGGATTTTTCCGGGAATTTTGTGGGATTTTGAGGAGATTTTGTGGGATGGTTGTGGAACTTTGAGGGTCTTTTCTGGAATTTTGTGAGATTCGGCAGAGAATTGAGGAATTATCTGTGATTTTTCATGTATTTTGTAAGAATTTGTGGAGATTTGGTGGGATTTTTGTGGAATTTGGTGGGCCTTTTCAAGGACTTTGTGTGGTTTTGAGGAGAGTTGAAGTATTTTGAGGAATTTTTCTTAGATTTTGTGGAAACTTGTGGAGGTTTTGTGTGATTTTTGTGGAATTTTGTGGGATATTGAGGCGATTTAGGGATCTTGAGGGATTTTTCATGTATTTTGTGGGAATTTGTGGAGATTTGGTGGGATTTTTTTTTAGAATTTGGTCGTGTTTTGAGAAGATTTCGGGAATGTTGTGGGATTTAGGGAATTTTGTGGGATTTTGAGGAGATTTTGTGGGATGGTTGTGGAATTTTGAGGGTCTTTTCTGGAATTTTGTGAGATTCGGCAGAGAATTGAGGAATTATCTGTGATTTTTCATGTATTTTGTAAGAATTTGTGGAGATTTGGTGGGATTTTTGTTGAAATTTGTAGAGTTTTGAGAAGATGTAGGGAATTTGGTGGGATTTTTGTGGAATTTGGTGGGCCTTTTCAAGGACTTTGTGTGGTTTTGAGGAGAGTTGAAGTATTTTGAGGAATTTTTCTTAGATTTTGTGGAAACTTGTGGAGGTTTTCTGTGATTTTTGTGGAATTTTGTGGGATATTGAGGCGATTTAGGGATCTTGAGGGATTTTTCATGTATTTTGTGGGAATTTGTGGAGATTTGGTGGGATTTTTTTTTAGAATTTGGTCGTGTTTTGAGAAGATTTCGGGAATGTTGTGGGATTTTTCCTGGAATTTTGTTGGATTTTGAGGAGATTTTGTGGGATGGTTGTGGAATTTTGAGGGTCTTTTCTGGAATTTTGTGAGATTCGGCAGAGAATTGAGGAATTATCTGTGATTTTTCATGTATTTTGTAAGAATTTGTGGAGATTTGGTGGGATTTTTGTTGAAATTTGTAGAGTTTTGAGAAGATGTAGGGAATTTGGTGGGATTTTTGTGGAATTTGGTGGGCCTTTTCAAGGACTTTGTGTTGTTTTGAGGAGAGTTGAAGTATTTTGAGGAATTTTTCTTAGATTTTGTGGAAACTTGTGGAGGTTTTGTGTGATTTTTGTGGAATTTTGTGGGATAGTGAGGCGATTTAGGGATCTTGAGGGATTTTTCATGTATTTTGTGGGAATTTGTGGAGATTTGGTGGGATTTTTTTTTATAATTTGGTCGTGTTTTCAGAAGATTTCGGGAATGTTGTGGGATTTTTCCTGGAACTTTGTTGGATTTTGAGGAGATTTTGTGGGATGGTTGTGGAATTTTGAGGGTCTTTTCTGGAATTTTGTGAGATTCGGCAGAGAATTGAGGAATTATCTGTGATTTTTCATGTATTTTGTAAGAATTTGTGGAGATTTGGTGGGATTTTTGTGGAATTTGGTAGAGTTTTGGAATGATTTAGGTCATTTTGTGGGATATTTCTGGAATTTGGTAGGGCTTTTCAGGAATTTTGTAGTATTTTGAAAAGATTTAGGGAATTTTGTGTTGTTTTTCTTGAATTTTGTGGGAAACTGGTGATTTTATGGGGCGTTTCTGGAATTTGGTCGAGTTTTCAGAAGATTTAGGGATTTTTGTGGGACTTTTGTGGGATGTTCTGGGAATTGGTGGAGATTTTGTGGGACATTCCTGTGAATTGGTAGGGTTTTGAAATGATTTAGGGAATTTTGTGGGACTTGTCTGGAATTTTGTGGGGATTTTTCTGGAATTGTGTGGGATTCTGAGGAGACTTGAAGAATGTTGAGGAATTTGTTTTAGATTTTGTGGGAATTTGTGGAGATTCTGTGGGATTTTTGTGGAATTTGGTGGGCCTTTTCAAGGACTTTGTGTGGTTTTGAGGAGAGTTGAAGTATTTTGAGGAATTTTTCTTAGATTTTGTGGAAACTTGTGGAGGTTTTGTGTGATTTTTGTGGAATTTTGTGGGATATTGAGGCGATTTAGGGATCTTGAGGGATTTTTCATGTATTTTGTGGGAATTTGTGGAGATTTGGTGGGATATTTTTCTAGAATTTGGTCGTGTTTTAGAAGAATTAGGGAATTTTGTGGGATTTTTCTTGGATTTTGTGGACATTTGTGGACATTTTGTGGGATGTTGGTGGAACTTTGAGCGTCTTTTCTGGAATTTTGTGAGATTCTGCAGGGTATTGAGGAATTATCTGTGATTTTTCATGTATTTTGTGGGAATTTGTGGAGATTTGGTGGGATTTTTGTTGAAATTTGTAGAGTTTTGAGAAGATGTAGGGAATTTGGTGGGATTTTTGTGGAATTTGGTGGGCCTTTTCAAGGACTTTGTGTGGTTTTGAGGAGAGTTGAAGTATTTTGAGGAATTTTTCTTAGATTTTGTGGAAACTTGTGGAGGTTTTGTGTGATTTTTGTGGAATTTTGTGGGATATTGAGGCGATTTAGGGATCTTGAGGGATTTTTCATGTATTTTGTGGGAATTTGTGGAGATTTGGTGGGATTTTTTTTTATAATTTGGTCGTGTTTTGAGAAGATTTCGGGAATGTTGTGGGATTTTTCCGGGAATTTTGTGGGATTTTGAGGAGATTTTGTGGGATGGTTGTGGAACTTTGAGGGTCTTTTCTGGAATTTTGTGAGATTCGGCAGAGAATTGAGGAATTATCTGTGATTTTTCATGTATTTTGTAAGAATTTGTGGAGATTTGGTGGGATTTTTGTGGAATTTGGTAGAGTTTTGGAATGATTTAGGTCATTTTGTGGGATATTTCTGGAATTTGGTAGGGCTTTTCAGGAATTTTGTAGTATTTTGAAAAGATTTAGGGAATTTTGTGTTGTTTTTCTTGAATTTTGTGGGAAACTGGTGATTTTATGGGGCGTTTCTGGAATTTGGTCGAGTTTTCAGAAGATTTAGGGATTTTTGTGGGACTTTTGTGGGATGTTCTGGGAATTGGTGGAGATTTTGTGGGACATTCCTGTGAATTGGTAGGGTTTTGAAATGATTTAGGGAATTTTGTGGGACTTGTCTGTAATTTTGTGGGGATTTTTCTGGAATTGTGTGGGATTCTGAGGAGACTTGAAGAATGTTGAGGAATTTGTTTTAGATTTTGTGGGAATTTGTGGAGATTCTGTGGGATTTTTGTGGAATTTGGTGGGCCTTTTCAAGGACTTTGTGTGGTTTTGAGGAGAGTTGAAGTATTTTGAGGAATTTTTCTTAGATTTTGTGGAAACTTGTGGAGGTTTTGTGTGATTTTTGTGGAATTTTGTGGGATATTGAGGCGATTTAGGGATCTTGAGGGATTTTTCATGTATTTTGTGGGAATTTGTGGAGATTTGGTGGGATATTTTTCTAGAATTTGGTCGTGTTTTAGAAGAATTAGGGAATTTTGTGGGATTTTTCTTGGATTTTGTGGACATTTGTGGACATTTTGTGGGATGTTGGTGGAACTTTGAGCGTCTTTTCTGGAATTTTGTGAGATTCTGCAGGGAATTGAGGAATTATCTGTGATTTTTCATGTATTTTGTAAGAATTTGTGGAGATTTGGTGGGATTTTTGTTGAAATTTGTAGAGTTTTGAGAAGATGTAGGGAATTTGGTGGGATTTTTGTGGAATTTGGTGGGCCTTTTCAAGGACTTTGTGTGGTTTTGAGGAGAGTTGAAGTATTTTGAGGAATTTTTCTTAGATTTTGTGGAAACTTGTGGAGGTTTTGTGTGATTTTTGTGGAATTTTGTGGGATATTGAGGCGATTTAGGGATCTTGAGGGATTTTTCATGTATTTTGTGGGAATTTGTGGAGATTTGGTGGGATTTTTTTTTATAATTTGGTCGTGTTTTCAGAAGATTTCGGGAATGTTGTGGGATTTTTCCTGGAATTTTGTTGGATTTTGAGGAGATTTTGTGGGATGGTTGTGGAACTTTGAGGGTCTTTTCTGGAATTTTGTGAGATTCGGCAGAGAATTGAGGAATTATCTGTGATTTTTCATGTATTTTGTAAGAATTTGTGGAGATTTGGTGGGATTTTTGTGGAATTTGGTGGGCCTTTTCAAGGACTTTGTGTTGTTTTGAGGAGAGTTGAAGTATTTTGAGGAATTTTTCTTAGATTTTGTGGAAACTTGTGGAGGTTTTGTGTGATTTTTGTGGAATTTTGTGGGATATTGAGGCGATTTAGGGATCTTGAGGGATTTTTCATGTATTTTGTGGGAATTTGTGGAGATTTGGTGGGATTTTTTTTTAGAATTTGGTCGTGTTTTGAGAAGATTTCGGGAATGTTGTGGGATTTAGGGAATTTTGTGGGATTTTGAGGAGATTTTGTGGGATGGTTGTGGAATTTTGAGGGTCTTTTCTGGAATTTTGTGAGATTCGGCAGAGAATTGAGGAATTATCTGTGATTTTTCATGTATTTTGTAAGAATTTGTGGAGATTTGGTGGGATTTTTGTTGAAATTTGTAGAGTTTTGAGAAGATGTAGGGAATTTGGTGGGATTTTTGTGGAATTTGGTGGGCCTTTTCAAGGACTTTGTGTGGTTTTGAGGAGAGTTGAAGTATTTTGAGGAATTTTTCTTAGATTTTGTGGAAACTTGTGGAGGTTTTGTGTGATTTTTGTGGAATTTTGTGGGATATTGAGGCGATTTAGGGATCTTGAGGGATTTTTCATGTATTTTGTGGGAATTTGTGGAGATTTGGTGGGATATTTTTCTAGAATTCGGTCGTGTTTTAGAAGAATTAGGGAATTTTGTGGGATTTTTCTTGGATTTTGTGGACATTTGTGGACATTTTGTGGGATGTTGGTGGAACTTTGAGCGTCTTTTCTGGAATTTTGTGAGATTCTGCAGGGAATTGAGGAATTATCTGTGATTTTTCATGTATTTTGTAAGAATTTGTGGAGATTTGGTGGGATTTTTGTTGAAATTTGTAGAGTTTTGAGAAGATGTAGGGAATTTGGTGGGATTTTTGTGGAATTTGGTGGGCCTTTTCAAGGACTTTGTGTGGTTTTGAGGAGAGTTGAAGTATTTTGAGGAATTTTTCTTAGATTTTGTGGAAACTTGTGGAGGTTTTGTGTGATTTTTGTGGAATTTTGTGGGATATTGAGGCGATTTAGGGATCTTGAGGGATTTTTCATGTATTTTGTGGGAATTTGTGGAGATTTGGTGGGATTTTTTTTTAGAATTTGGTCGTGTTTTGAGAAGATTTAGGGAATGTTGTGGGATTTTTCCTGGAATTTTGTTGGATTTTGAGGAGATTTTGCAGGATGGTTGTGGAATTTTGAGGGTCTTTTCTGGAATTTTGTGAGATTCGGCAGAGAATTGAGGAATTATCTGTGATTTTTCATGTATTTTGTAAGAATTTGTGGAGATTTGGTGGGATTTTTGTGGAATTTGGTAGAGTTTTGGAATGATTTAGGTCATTTTGTGGGATATATCTGGAATTTGGTAGGGCTTTTCAGGAATTTTGTAATATTTTGAAAAGATTTAGGGAATTTTGTGTTGTTTTTCTTGAATTTTGTGGGAAACTGTGGTGATATTATGGGGCGTTTCTGGAATTTGGTCGAGTTTTCAGAAGATTTAGGGATTTTTGTGGGACTTTTGTGGGATGTTCTGGGAATTGGTGGAGATTTTGTGGGACATTCCTGTGAATTGGTAGGGTTTTGAAATGATTTAGGGAATTTTGTGGGACTTGTCTGTAATTTTGTGGGGGTTTTTCTGGAATTGTTTGGGATTCTGAGGAGACTTGAAGAATGTTGAGGAATTTGTTTTAGATTTTGTGGGAATTTGTGGAGATTTGGTGGGATATTTTTCTGGAATTTGGTCGTGTTTTAGAAGAATTAGGGAATTTTGTGGGATTTTTCTTGGATTTTGTGGACATTTGTGGACATTTTGTGGGATGTTGGTGGAACTTTGAGCGTCTTTTCTGGAATTTTGTGAGATTCTGCAGAGAATTGAGGAATTATCTGTGATTTTTCATGTATTTTGTAAGAATTTGTGGAGATTTGGTGGGATTTTTGTTGAAATTTGTAGAGTTTTGAGAAGATGTAGGGAATTTGGTGGGATTTTTGTGGAATTTGGTGGGCCTTTTCAAAGACTTTGTGTGGTTTTGAGGAGAGTTGAAGTATTTTGAGGAATTTTTCTTAGATTTTGTGGAAACTTGTGGAGGTTTTGTGTGATTTTTGTGGAATTTTGTGGGATAGTGAGGCGATTTAGGGATCTTGAGGGATTTTTCATGTATTTTGTGGGAATATGTGGAGATTTGGTGGGATTTTTTTTTAGAATTTGGTCATGTTTTGAGAAGATTTCGGGAATGTTGTGTGATTTTTCCTGGAAATTTGTTGGATTTTGAGGAGATTTTGCGGGATGTTTGTGGAATTTTGAGGGTCTTTTCTGGAATTTTGTGAGATTCTGCAGAGAATTGAGGAATTATCTGTGATTTTTCATGTATTTTGTGAGAATTTGTGGAGATTTGGTGGGATTTTTGTGGAATTTGGTAGAGTTTTGGAATGATTTATGTCATTTTGTGGGATATTTCTGGAATTTGGTAGGGCTTTTCAGGAATTTTGTAGTATTTTGAAAAGATTTAGGGAATTTTGTGTTGTTTTTCTTGAATTTTGTGGGAAACTGGTGATTTTATGGGGCGTTTCTGGAATTTGGTCGAGTTTTCAGAAGATTTAGGGATTTTTGTGGGACTTTTGTGGGATGTTCTGGGAATTGGTGGAGATTTTGTGGGACATTCCTGTGAATTGGTAGGGTTTTGAAATGATTTAGGGAATTTTGTGGGACTTGTCTGGAATTTTGTGGGGATTTTTCTGGAATTGTGTGGGATTCTGAGGAGACTTGAAGAATGTTGAGGAATTCGTTTTAGATTTTGTGGGAATTTGTGGAGATTCTGTGGGATTTTTGTGGAATTTGGTGGGCCTTTTCAAGGACTTTGTGTGGTTTTGAGGAGAGTTGAAGTATTTTGAGGAATTTTTCTTAGATTTTGTGGAAACTTGTGGAGGTTTTGTGTGATTTTTGTGGAATTTTGTGGGATATTGAGGCGATTTAGGGATCTTGAGGGATTTTTCATGTATTTTGTGGGAATTTGTGGAGATTTGGTGGGATATTTTTCTAGAATTTGGTCGTGTTTTAGAAGAATTAGGGAATTTTGTGGGATTTTTCTTGGATTTTGTGGACATTTGTGGACATTTTGTGGGATGTTGGTGGAACTTTGAGGGTCTTTTCTGGAATTTTGTGAGATTCTGCAGGGAATTGAGGAATTATCTGTGATTTTTCATGTATTTTGTAAGAATTTGTGGAGATTTGGTGGGATTTTTGTTGAAATTTGTAGAGTTTTGAGAAGATGTAGGGAATTTGGTGGGATTTTTGTGGAATTTGGTGGGCCTTTTCAAGGACTTTGTGTGGTTTTGAGGAGAGTTGAAGTATTTTGAGGAATTTTTCTTAGATTTTGTGGAAACTTGTGGAGGTTTTGTGTGATTTTTGTGGAATTTTGTGGGATATTGAGGCGATTTAGGGATCTTGAGGGATTTTTCATGTATTTTGTGGGAATTTGTGGAGATTTGGTGGGATTTTTTTTTAGAATTTGGTCGTGTTTTGAGAAGATTTCGGGAATGTTGTGGGATTTTTCCTGGAATTTTGTTGGATTTTGAGGAGATTTTGTGGGATGGTTGTGGAATTTTGAGGGTCTTTTCTGGAATTTTGTGAGATTCGGCAGAGAATTGAGGAATTATCTGTGATTTTTCATGTATTTTGTAAGAATTTGTGGAGATTTGGTGGGATTTTTGTTGAAATTTGTAGAGTTTTGAGAAGATGTAGGGAATTTGGTGGGATTTTTGTGGAATTTGGTGGGCCTTTTCAAAGACTTTGTGTGGTTTTGAGGAGAGTTGAAGTATTTTGAGGAATTTTTCTTAGATTTTGTGGAAACTTGTGGAGGTTTTGTGTGATTTTTGTGGAATTTTGTGGGATAGTGAGGCGATTTAGGGATCTTGAGGGATTTTTCATGTATTTTGTGGGAATATGTGGAGATTTGGTGGGATTTTTTTTTAGAATTTGGTCGTGTTTTGAGAAGATTTCGGGAATGTTGTGTGATTTTTCCTGGAAATTTGTTGGATTTTGAGGAGATTTTGCGGGATGTTTGTGGAATTTTGAGGGTCTTTTCTGGAATTTTGTGAGATTCTGCAGAGAATTGAGGAATTATCTGTGATTTTTCATGTATTTTGTGAGAATTTGTGGAGATTTGGTGGGATTTTTGTGGAATTTGGTAGAGTTTTGGAATGATTTAGGTCATTTTGTGGGATATTTCTGGAATTTGGTAGGGCTTTTCAGGAATTTTGTAGTATTTTGAAAAGATTTAGGGAATTTTGTGTTGTTTTTCTTGAATTTTGTGGGAAACTGGTGATTTTATGGGGCGTTTCTGGAATTTGGTCGAGTTTTCAGAAGATTTAGGGATTTTTGTGGGACTTTTGTGGGATGTTCTGGGAATTGGTGGAGATTTTGTGGGACATTCCTGTGAATTGGTAGGGTTTTGAAATGATTTAGGGAATTTTGTGGGACTTGTCTGGAATTTTGTGGGGATTTTTCTGGAATTGTGTGGGATTCTGAGGAGACTTGAAGAATGTTGAGGAATTTGTTTTAGATTTTGTGGGAATTTGTGGAGATTCTGTGGGATTTTTGTGGAATTTGGTGGGCCTTTTCAAGGACTTTGTGTGGTTTTGAGGAGAGTTGAAGTATTTTGAGGAATTTTTCTTAGATTTTGTGGAAACTTGTGGAGGTTTTGTGTGATTTTTGTGGAATTTTGTGGGATATTGAGGCGATTTAGGGATCTTGAGGGATTTTTCATGTATTTTGTGGGAATTTGTGGAGATTTGGTGGGATTTTTTTTTAGAATTTGGTCGTGTTTTGAGAAGATTTAGGGAATGTTGTGGGATTTTTCCTGGAATTTTGTTGGATTTTGAGGAGATTTTGCAGGATGGTTGTGGAATTTTGAGGGTCTTTTCTGGAATTTTGTGAGATTCGGCAGAGAATTGAGGAATTATCTGTGATTTTTCATGTATTTTGTAAGAATTTGTGGAGATTTGGTGGGATTTTTGTGGAATTTGGTAGAGTTTTGGAATGATTTAGGTCATTTTGTGGGATATATCTGGAATTTGGTAGGGCTTTTCAGGAATTTTGTAATATTTTGAAAAGATTTAGGGAATTTTGTGTTGTTTTTCTTGAATTTTGTGGGAAACTGTGGTGATATTATGGGGCGTTTCTGGAATTTGGTCGAGTTTTCAGAAGATTTAGGGATTTTTGTGGGACTTTTGTGGGATGTTCTGGGAATTGGTGGAGATTTTGTGGGACATTCCTGTGAATTGGTAGGGTTTTGAAATGATTTAGGGAATTTTGTGGGACTTGTCTGTAATTTTGTGGGGGTTTTTCTGGAATTGTTTGGGATTCTGAGGAGACTTGAAGAATGTTGAGGAATTTGTTTTAGATTTTGTGGGAATTTGTGGAGATTTGGTGGGATATTTTTCTGGAATTTGGTCGTGTTTTAGAAGAATTAGGGAATTTTGTGGGATTTTTCTTGGATTTTGTGGACATTTGTGGACATTTTGTGGGATGTTGGTGGAACTTTGAGCGTCTTTTCTGGAATTTTGTGAGATTCTGCAGAGAATTGAGGAATTATCTGTGATTTTTCATGTATTTTGTAAGAATTTGTGGAGATTTGGTGGGATTTTTGTTGAAATTTGTAGAGTTTTGAGAAGATGTAGGGAATTTGGTGGGATTTTTGTGGAATTTGGTGGGCCTTTTCAAAGACTTTGTGTGGTTTTGAGGAGAGTTGAAGTATTTTGAGGAATTTTTCTTAGATTTTGTGGAAACTTGTGGAGGTTTTGTGTGATTTTTGTGGAATTTTGTGGGATAGTGAGGCGATTTAGGGATCTTGAGGGATTTTTCATGTATTTTGTGGGAATATGTGGAGATTTGGTGGGATTTTTTTTTAGAATTTGGTCATGTTTTGAGAAGATTTCGGGAATGTTGTGTGATTTTTCCTGGAAATTTGTTGGATTTTGAGGAGATTTTGCGGGATGTTTGTGGAATTTTGAGGGTCTTTTCTGGAATTTTGTGAGATTCTGCAGAGAATTGAGGAATTATCTGTGATTTTTCATGTATTTTGTGAGAATTTGTGGAGATTTGGTGGGATTTTTGTGGAATTTGGTAGAGTTTTGGAATGATTTAGGTCATTTTGTGGGATATTTCTGGAATTTGGTAGGGCTTTTCAGGAATTTTGTAGTATTTTGAAAAGATTTAGGGAATTTTGTGTTGTTTTTCTTGAATTTTGTGGGAAACTGGTGATTTTATGGGGCGTTTCTGGAATTTGGTCGAGTTTTCAGAAGATTTAGGGATTTTTGTGGGACTTTTGTGGGATGTTCTGGGAATTGGTGGAGATTTTGTGGGACATTCCTGTGAATTGGTAGGGTTTTGAAATGATTTAGGGAATTTTGTGGGACTTGTCTGGAATTTTGTGGGGATTTTTCTGGA
This sequence comes from Cyanistes caeruleus, assembly GCF_971803275.1. Classification (NCBI taxonomy): domain Eukaryota; kingdom Metazoa; phylum Chordata; class Aves; order Passeriformes; family Paridae; genus Cyanistes; species Cyanistes caeruleus. The sequence goes on from NC_141703.1 coordinate 117,892,313, forward strand.
ATTGTGTGGGATTCTGAGGAGACTTGAAGAATGTTGAGGAATTTGTTTTAGATTTTGTGGGAATTTGTGGAGATTCTGTGGGATTTTTGTGGAATTTGGTGGGCCTTTTCAAGGACTTTGTGTGGTTTTGAGGAGAGTTGAAGTATTTTGAGGAATTTTTCTTAGATTTTGTGGAAACTTGTGGAGGTTTTGTGTGATTTTTGTGGAATTTTGTGGGATATTGAGGCGATTTAGGGATCTTGAGGGATTTTTCATGTATTTTGTGGGAATTTGTGGAGATTTGGTGGGATATTTTTCTAGAATTTGGTCGTGTTTTAGAAGAATTAGGGAATTTTGTGGGATTTTTCTTGGATTTTGTGGACATTTGTGGACATTTTGTGGGATGTTGGTGGAACTTTGAGCGTCTTTTCTGGAATTTTGTGAGATTCTGCAGGGAATTGAGGAATTATCTGTGATTTTTCATGTATTTTGTAAGAATTTGTGGAGATTTGGTGGGATTTTTGTTGAAATTTGTAGAGTTTTGAGAAGATGTAGGGAATTTGGTGGGATTTTTGTGGAATTTGGTGGGCCTTTTCAAGGACTTTGTGTGGTTTTGAGGAGAGTTGAAGTATTTTGAGGAATTTTTCTTAGATTTTGTGGAAACTTGTGGAGGTTTTGTGTGATTTTTGTGGAATTTTGTGGGATATTGAGGCGATTTAGGGATCTTGAGGGATTTTTCATGTATTTTGTGGGAATTTGTGGAGATTTGGTGGGATTTTTTTTTAGAATTTGGTCGTGTTTTGAGAAGATTTCGGGAATGTTGTGGGATTTTTCCTGGAATTTTGTTGGATTTTGAGGAGATTTTGTGGGATGGTTGTGGAACTTTGAGGGTCTTTTCTGGAATTTTGTGAGATTCGGCAGAGAATTGAGGAATTATCTGTGATTTTTCATGTATTTTGTAAGAATTTGTGGAGATTTGGTGGGATTTTTGTGGAATTTGGTAGAGTTTTGGAATGATTTAGGTCATTTTGTGGGATATATCTGGAATTTGGTAGGGCTTTTCAGGAATTTTGTAATATTTTGAAAAGATTTAGGGAATTTTGTGTTGTTTTTCTTGAATTTTGTGGGAAACTGTGGTGATATTATGGGGCGTTTCTGGAATTTGGTCGAGTTTTCAGAAGATTTAGGGATTTTTGTGGGACTTTTGTGGGATGTTCTGGGAATTGGTGGAGATTTTGTGGGACATTCCTGTGAATTGGTAGGGTTTTGAAATGATTTAGGGAATTTTGTGGGACTTGTCTGTAATTTTGTGGGGGTTTTTCTGGAATTGTTTGGGATTCTGAGGAGACTTGAAGAATGTTGAGGAATTTGTTTTAGATTTTGTGGGAATTTGTGGAGATTTGGTGGGATATTTTTCTGGAATTTGGTCGTGTTTTAGAAGAATTAGGGAATTTTGTGGGATTTTTCTTGGATTTTGTGGACATTTGTGGACATTTTGTGGGATGTTGGTGGAACTTTGAGCGTCTTTTCTGGAATTTTGTGAGATTCTGCAGAGAATTGAGGAATTATCTGTGATTTTTCATGTATTTTGTAAGAATTTGTGGAGATTTGGTGGGATTTTTGTTGAAATTTGTAGAGTTTTGAGAAGATGTAGGGAATTTGGTGGGATTTTTGTGGAATTTGGTGGGCCTTTTCAAAGACTTTGTGTGGTTTTGAGGAGAGTTGAAGTATTTTGAGGAATTTTTCTTAGATTTTGTGGAAACTTGTGGAGGTTTTGTGTGATTTTTGTGGAATTTTGTGGGATAGTGAGGCGATTTAGGGATCTTGAGGGATTTTTCATGTATTTTGTGGGAATATGTGGAGATTTGGTGGGATTTTTTTTTAGAATTTGGTCATGTTTTGAGAAGATTTCGGGAATGTTGTGTGATTTTTCCTGGAAATTTGTTGGATTTTGAGGAGATTTTGCGGGATGTTTGTGGAATTTTGAGGGTCTTTTCTGGAATTTTGTGAGATTCTGCAGAGAATTGAGGAATTATCTGTGATTTTTCATGTATTTTGTGAGAATTTGTGGAGATTTGGTGGGATTTTTGTGGAATTTGGTAGAGTTTTGGAATGATTTATGTCATTTTGTGGGATATTTCTGGAATTTGGTAGGGCTTTTCAGGAATTTTGTAGTATTTTGAAAAGATTTAGGGAATTTTGTGTTGTTTTTCTTGAATTTTGTGGGAAACTGGTGATTTTATGGGGCGTTTCTGGAATTTGGTCGAGTTTTCAGAAGATTTAGGGATTTTTGTGGGACTTTTGTGGGATGTTCTGGGAATTGGTGGAGATTTTGTGGGACATTCCTGTGAATTGGTAGGGTTTTGAAATGATTTAGGGAATTTTGTGGGACTTGTCTGGAATTTTGTGGGGATTTTTCTGGAATTGTGTGGGATTCTGAGGAGACTTGAAGAATGTTGAGGAATTCGTTTTAGATTTTGTGGGAATTTGTGGAGATTCTGTGGGATTTTTGTGGAATTTGGTGGGCCTTTTCAAGGACTTTGTGTGGTTTTGAGGAGAGTTGAAGTATTTTGAGGAATTTTTCTTAGATTTTGTGGAAACTTGTGGAGGTTTTGTGTGATTTTTGTGGAATTTTGTGGGATATTGAGGCGATTTAGGGATCTTGAGGGATTTTTCATGTATTTTGTGGGAATTTGTGGAGATTTGGTGGGATATTTTTCTAGAATTTGGTCGTGTTTTAGAAGAATTAGGGAATTTTGTGGGATTTTTCTTGGATTTTGTGGACATTTGTGGACATTTTGTGGGATGTTGGTGGAACTTTGAGGGTCTTTTCTGGAATTTTGTGAGATTCTGCAGGGAATTGAGGAATTATCTGTGATTTTTCATGTATTTTGTAAGAATTTGTGGAGATTTGGTGGGATTTTTGTTGAAATTTGTAGAGTTTTGAGAAGATGTAGGGAATTTGGTGGGATTTTTGTGGAATTTGGTGGGCCTTTTCAAGGACTTTGTGTGGTTTTGAGGAGAGTTGAAGTATTTTGAGGAATTTTTCTTAGATTTTGTGGAAACTTGTGGAGGTTTTGTGTGATTTTTGTGGAATTTTGTGGGATATTGAGGCGATTTAGGGATCTTGAGGGATTTTTCATGTATTTTGTGGGAATTTGTGGAGATTTGGTGGGATTTTTTTTTAGAATTTGGTCGTGTTTTGAGAAGATTTCGGGAATGTTGTGGGATTTTTCCTGGAATTTTGTTGGATTTTGAGGAGATTTTGTGGGATGGTTGTGGAATTTTGAGGGTCTTTTCTGGAATTTTGTGAGATTCGGCAGAGAATTGAGGAATTATCTGTGATTTTTCATGTATTTTGTAAGAATTTGTGGAGATTTGGTGGGATTTTTGTTGAAATTTGTAGAGTTTTGAGAAGATGTAGGGAATTTGGTGGGATTTTTGTGGAATTTGGTGGGCCTTTTCAAAGACTTTGTGTGGTTTTGAGGAGAGTTGAAGTATTTTGAGGAATTTTTCTTAGATTTTGTGGAAACTTGTGGAGGTTTTGTGTGATTTTTGTGGAATTTTGTGGGATAGTGAGGCGATTTAGGGATCTTGAGGGATTTTTCATGTATTTTGTGGGAATATGTGGAGATTTGGTGGGATTTTTTTTTAGAATTTGGTCGTGTTTTGAGAAGATTTCGGGAATGTTGTGTGATTTTTCCTGGAAATTTGTTGGATTTTGAGGAGATTTTGCGGGATGTTTGTGGAATTTTGAGGGTCTTTTCTGGAATTTTGTGAGATTCTGCAGAGAATTGAGGAATTATCTGTGATTTTTCATGTATTTTGTGAGAATTTGTGGAGATTTGGTGGGATTTTTGTGGAATTTGGTAGAGTTTTGGAATGATTTAGGTCATTTTGTGGGATATTTCTGGAATTTGGTAGGGCTTTTCAGGAATTTTGTAGTATTTTGAAAAGATTTAGGGAATTTTGTGTTGTTTTTCTTGAATTTTGTGGGAAACTGGTGATTTTATGGGGCGTTTCTGGAATTTGGTCGAGTTTTCAGAAGATTTAGGGATTTTTGTGGGACTTTTGTGGGATGTTCTGGGAATTGGTGGAGATTTTGTGGGACATTCCTGTGAATTGGTAGGGATTTGAAATGATTTAGGGAATTTTGTGGGACTTGTCTGGAATTTTGTGGGGATTTTTCTGGAATTGTGTGGGATTCTGAGGAGACTTGAAGAATGTTGAGGAATTTGTTTTAGATTTTGTGGGAATTTGTGGAGATTCTGTGGGATTTTTGTGGAATTTGGTGGGCCTTTTCAAGGACTTTGTGTGGTTTTGAGGAGAGTTGAAGTATTTTGAGGAATTTTTCTTAGATTTTGTGGAAACTTGTGGAGGTTTTGTGTGATTTTTGTGGAATTTTGTGGGATATTGAGGCGATTTAGGGATCTTGAGGGATTTTTCATGTATTTTGTGGGAATTTGTGGAGATTTGGTGGGATTTTTTTTTAGAATTTGGTCGTGTTTTGAGAAGATTTAGGGAATGTTGTGGGATTTTTCCTGGAATTTTGTTGGATTTTGAGGAGATTTTGCAGGATGGTTGTGGAATTTTGAGGGTCTTTTCTGGAATTTTGTGAGATTCGGCAGAGAATTGAGGAATTATCTGTGATTTTTCATGTATTTTGTAAGAATTTGTGGAGATTTGGTGGGATTTTTGTGGAATTTGGTAGAGTTTTGGAATGATTTAGGTCATTTTGTGGGATATATCTGGAATTTGGTAGGGCTTTTCAGGAATTTTGTAATATTTTGAAAAGATTTAGGGAATTTTGTGTTGTTTTTCTTGAATTTTGTGGGAAACTGTGGTGATATTATGGGGCGTTTCTGGAATTTGGTCGAGTTTTCAGAAGATTTAGGGATTTTTGTGGGACTTTTGTGGGATGTTCTGGGAATTGGTGGAGATTTTGTGGGACATTCCTGTGAATTGGTAGGGTTTTGAAATGATTTAGGGAATTTTGTGGGACTTGTCTGTAATTTTGTGGGGGTTTTTCTGGAATTGTTTGGGATTCTGAGGAGACTTGAAGAATGTTGAGGAATTTGTTTTAGATTTTGTGGGAATTTGTGGAGATTTGGTGGGATATTTTTCTGGAATTTGGTCGTGTTTTAGAAGAATTAGGGAATTTTGTGGGATTTTTCTTGGATTTTGTGGACATTTGTGGACATTTTGTGGGATGTTGGTGGAACTTTGAGCGTCTTTTCTGGAATTTTGTGAGATTCTGCAGAGAATTGAGGAATTATCTGTGATTTTTCATGTATTTTGTAAGAATTTGTGGAGATTTGGTGGGATTTTTGTTGAAATTTGTAGAGTTTTGAGAAGATGTAGGGAATTTGGTGGGATTTTTGTGGAATTTGGTGGGCCTTTTCAAAGACTTTGTGTGGTTTTGAGGAGAGTTGAAGTATTTTGAGGAATTTTTCTTAGATTTTGTGGAAACTTGTGGAGGTTTTGTGTGATTTTTGTGGAATTTTGTGGGATAGTGAGGCGATTTAGGGATCTTGAGGGATTTTTCATGTATTTTGTGGGAATATGTGGAGATTTGGTGGGATTTTTTTTTAGAATTTGGTCATGTTTTGAGAAGATTTCGGGAATGTTGTGTGATTTTTCCTGGAAATTTGTTGGATTTTGAGGAGATTTTGCGGGATGTTTGTGGAATTTTGAGGGTCTTTTCTGGAATTTTGTGAGATTCTGCAGAGAATTGAGGAATTATCTGTGATTTTTCATGTATTTTGTGAGAATTTGTGGAGATTTGGTGGGATTTTTGTGGAATTTGGTAGAGTTTTGGAATGATTTAGGTCATTTTGTGGGATATTTCTGGAATTTGGTAGGGCTTTTCAGGAATTTTGTAGTATTTTGAAAAGATTTAGGGAATTTTGTGTTGTTTTTCTTGAATTTTGTGGGAAACTGGTGATTTTATGGGGCGTTTCTGGAATTTGGTCGAGTTTTCAGAAGATTTAGGGATTTTTGTGGGACTTTTGTGGGATGTTCTGGGAATTGGTGGAGATTTTGTGGGACATTCCTGTGAATTGGTAGGGTTTTGAAATGATTTAGGGAATTTTGTGGGACTTGTCTGGAATTTTGTGGGGATTTTTCTGGAATTGTGTGGGATTCTGAGGAGACTTGAAGAATGTTGAGGAATTTGTTTTAGATTTTGTGGGAATTTGTGGAGATTCTGTGGGATTTTTGTGGAATTTGGTGGGCCTTTTCAAGGACTTTGTGTGGTTTTGAGGAGAGTTGAAGTATTTTGAGGAATTTTTCTTAGATTTTGTGGAAACTTGTGGAGGTTTTGTGTGATTTTTGTGGAATTTTGTGGGATATTGAGGCGATTTAGGGATCTTGAGGGATTTTTCATGTATTTTGTGGGAATTTGTGGAGATTTGGTGGGATATTTTTCTAGAATTTGGTCGTGTTTTAGAAGATTTCGGGAATTTTGTGGGATTTTTCTTGGATTTTGTGGACATTTGTGGACATTTTGTGGGATGTTGGTGGAACTTTGAGCGTCTTTTCTGGAATTTTGTGAGATTCTGCAGGGAATTGAGGAATTATCTGTGATTTTTCATGTATTTTGTAAGAATTTGTGGAGATTTGGTGGGATTTTTGTTGAAATTTGTAGAGTTTTGAGAAGATGTAGGGAATTTGGTGGGATTTTTGTGGAATTTGGTGGGCCTTTTCAAGGACTTTGTGTGGTTTTGAGGAGAGTTGAAGTATTTTGAGGAATTTTTCTTAGATTTTGTGGAAACTTGTGGAGGTTTTGTGTGATTTTTGTGGAATTTTGTGGGATATTGAGGCGATTTAGGGATCTTGAGGGATTTTTCATGTATTTTGTGGGAATTTGTGGAGATTTGGTGGGATTTTTTTTTAGAATTTGGTCGTGTTTTGAGAAGATTTCGGGAATGTTGTGGGATTTTTCCTGGAATTTTGTTGGATTTTGAGGAGATTTTGTGGGATGGTTGTGGAACTTTGAGGGTCTTTTCTGGAATTTTGTGAGATTCGGCAGAGAATTGAGGAATTATCTGTGATTTTTCATGTATTTTGTAAGAATTTGTGGAGATTTGGTGGGATTTTTGTTGAAATTTGTAGAGTTTTGAGAAGATGTAGGGAATTTGGTGGGATTTTTGTGGAATTTGGTGGGCCTTTTCAAGGACTTTGTGTGGTTTTGAGGAGAGTTGAAGTATTTTGAGGAATTTTTCTTAGATTTTGTGGAAACTTGTGGAGGTTTTGTGTGATTTTTGTGGAATTTTGTGGGATAGTGAGGCGATTTAGGGATCTTGAGGGATTTTTCATGTATTTTGTGGGAATATGTGGAGATTTGGTGGGATTTTTTTTTAGAATTTGGTCGTGTTTTGAGAAGATTTCGGGAATGTTGTGTGATTTTTCCTGGAAATTTGTTGGATTTTGAGGAGATTTTGTGGGATGGTTGTGGAATTTTGAGGGTCTTTTTTGGAATTTTGTGAGATTCTGCAGAGAATTGAGGAATTATCTGTGATTTTTCATGTATTTTGTGAGAATTTGTGGAGATTTGGTGGGATTTTTGTGGAATTTGGTAGAGTTTTGGAATGATTTAGGTCATTTTGTGGGATATTTCTGGAATTTGGTAGGGCTTTTCAGGAATTTTGTAGTATTTTGAAAAGATTTAGGGAATTTTGTGTTGTTTTTCTTGAATTTTGTGGGAAACTGGTGATTTTATGGGGCGTTTCTGGAATTTGGTCGAGTTTTCAGAAGATTTAGGGATTTTTGTGGGACTTTTGTGGGATGTTCTGGGAATTGGTGGAGATTTTGTGGGACATTCCTGTGAATTGGTAGGGTTTTGAAATGATTTAGGGAATTTTGTGGGACTTGTCTGGAATTTTGTGGGGATTTTTCTGGAATTGTGTGGGATTCTGAGGAGACTTGAAGAATGTTGAGGAATTTGTTTTAGATTTTGTGGGAATTTGTGGAGATTCTGTGGGATTTTTGTGGAATTTGGTGGGCCTTTTCAAGGACTTTGTGTGGTTTTGAGGAGAGTTGAAGTATTTTGAGGAATTTTTCTTAGATTTTGTGGAAACTTGTGGAGGTTTTGTGTGATTTTTGTGGAATTTTGTGGGATATTGAGGCGATTTAGGGATCTTGAGGGATTTTTCATGTATTTTGTGGGAATTTGTGGAGATTTGGTGGGATATTTTTCTAGAATTTGGTCGTGTTTTAGAAGAATTAGGGAATTTTGTGGGATTTTTCTTGGATTTTGTGGACATTTGTGGACATTTTGTGGGATGTTGGTGGAACTTTGAGCGTCTTTTCTGGAATTTTGTGAGATTCTGCAGGGAATTGAGGAATTATCTGTGATTTTTCATGTATTTTGTAAGAATTTGTGGAGATTTGGTGGGATTTTTGTTGAAATTTGTAGAGTTTTGAGAAGATGTAGGGAATTTGGTGGGATTTTTGTGGAATTTGGTGGGCCTTTTCAAGGACTTTGTGTGGTTTTGAGGAGAGTTGAAGTATTTTGAGGAATTTTTCTTAGATTTTGTGGAAACTTGTGGAGGTTTTGTGTGATTTTTGTGGAATTTTGTGGGATATTGAGGCGATTTAGGGATCTTGAGGGATTTTTCATGTATTTTGTGGGAATTTGTGGAGATTTGGTGGGATTTTTTTTTATAATTTGGTCGTGTTTTCAGAAGATTTCGGGAATGTTGTGGGATTTTTCCTGGAATTTTGTTGGATTTTGAGGAGATTTTGTGGGATGGTTGTGGAACTTTGAGGGTCTTTTCTGGAATTTTGTGAGATTCGGCAGAGAATTGAGGAATTATCTGTGATTTTTCATGTATTTTGTAAGAATTTGTGGAGATTTGGTGGGATTTTTGTGGAATTTGGTGGGCCTTTTCAAGGACTTTGTGTGGTTTTGAGGAGAGTTGAAGTATTTTGAGGAATTTTTCTTAGATTTTGTGGAAACTTGTGGAGGTTTTGTGTGATTTTTGTGGAATTTTGTGGGATATTGAGGCGATTTAGGGATCTTGAGGGATTTTTCATGTATTTTGTGGGAATTTGTGGAGATTTGGTGGGATTTTTTTTTAGAATTTGGTCGTGTTTTGAGAAGATTTCGGGAATGTTGTGGGATTTAGGGAATTTTGTGGGATTTTGAGGAGATTTTGTGGGATGGTTGTGGAATTTTGAGGGTCTTTTCTGGAATTTTGTGAGATTCGGCAGAGAATTGAGGAATTATCTGTGATTTTTCATGTATTTTGTAAGAATTTGTGGAGATTTGGTGGGATTTTTGTTGAAATTTGTAGAGTTTTGAGAAGATGTAGGGAATTTGGTGGGATTTTTGTGGAATTTGGTGGGCCTTTTCAAGGACTTTGTGTGGTTTTGAGGAGAGTTGAAGTATTTTGAGGAATTTTTCTTAGATTTTGTGGAAACTTGTGGAGGTTTTGTGTGATTTTTGTGGAATTTTGTGGGATATTGAGGCGATTTAGGGATCTTGAGGGATTTTTCATGTATTTTGTGGGAATTTGTGGAGATTTGGTGGGATTTTTTTTTAGAATTTGGTCGTGTTTTGAGAAGATTTCGGGAATGTTGTGGGATTTTTCCTGGAATTTTGTTGGATTTTGAGGAGATTTTGTGGGATGGTTGTGGAATTTTGAGGGTCTTTTCTGGAATTTTGTGAGATTCGGCAGAGAATTGAGGAATTATCTGTGATTTTTCATGTATTTTGTAAGAATTTGTGGAGATTTGGTGGGATTTTTGTTGAAATTTGTAGAGTTTTGAGAAGATGTAGGGAATTTGGTGGGATTTTTGTGGAATTTGGTGGGCCTTTTCAAGGACTTTGTGTGGTTTTGAGGAGAGTTGAAGTATTTTGAGGAATTTTTCTTAGATTTTGTGGAAACTTGTGGAGGTTTTCTGTGATTTTTGTGGAATTTTGTGGGATAGTGAGGCGATTTAGGGATCTTGAGGGATTTTTCATGTATTTTGTGGGAATTTGTGGAGATTTGGTGGGATTTTTTTTTATAATTTGGTCGTGTTTTCAGAAGATTTCGGGAATGTTGTGGGATTTTTCCTGGAATTTTGTTGGATTTTGAGGAGATTTTGTGGGATGGTTGTGGAATTTTGAGGGTCTTTTCTGGAATTTTGTGAGATTCGGCAGAGAATTGAGGAATTATCTGTGATTTTTCATGTATTTTGTAAGAATTTGTGGAGATTTGGTGGGATTTTTGTGGAATTTGGTAGAGTTTTGGAATGATTTAGGTCATTTTGTGGGATATTTCTGGAATTTGGTAGGGCTTTTCAGGAATTTTGTAGTATTTTGAAAAGATTTAGGGAATTTTGTGTTGTTTTTCTTGAATTTTGTGGGAAACTGTGGTGATTTAATGGGGCGTTTCTGGAATTTGGTCGAGTTTTCAGAAGATTTAGGGATTTTTGTGGGATTTTTGTGGGATGTTCTGGGAATCGGTGGAGATTTTGTGGGACATTCCTGTGAATTGGTAGGGTTTTGAAATGATTTAGGGAATTTTGTGGGACTTGTCTGTAATTTTGTGGGGATTTTTCTGGAATTGTGTGGGATTCTGAGGAGACTTGAAGAATGTTGAGGAATTTGTTTTAGATTTTGTGGGAATTTTTGGAGATTCTGTGGGATTTTTGTGGAATTTGGTGGGCCTTTTCAAGGACTTTGTGTTGTTTTGAGGAGAGTTGAAGTATTTTGAGGAATTTTTCTTAGATTTTGTGGAAACTTGTGGAGGTTTTCTGTGATTTTTGTGGAATTTTGTGGGATATTGAGGCGATTTAGGGATCTTGAGGGATTTTTCATGTATTTTGTGGGAATTTGTGGAGATTTGGTGGGATATTTTTCTAGAATTTGGTCGTGTTTTAGAAGAATTAGGGAATTTTGTGGGATTTTTCTTGGATTTTGTGGACATTTGTTGACATTTTGTGGGATGTTGGTGGAACTCTGAGGATCTTTTCTGGAATTTTGTGAGATTCTGCAGAGAATTGAGGAATTATCTGTGATTTTTCATGTATTTTGTGGGAATTTGTGGAGATTTGGTGGGATTTTTGTTGAAATTTGTAGAGTTTTGAGAAGATGTAGGGAATTTGGTGGGATTTTTGTGGAATTTGGTGGGCCTTTTCAAGGACTTTGTGTGGTTTTGAGGAGAGTTGAAGTATTTTGAGGAATTTTTCTTAGATTTTGTGGAAACTTGTGGAGGTTTTGTGTGATTTTTGTGGAATTTTGTGGGATAGTGAGGCGATTTAGGGATCTTGAGGGATTTTTCATGTATTTTGTGGGAATTTGTGGAGATTTGGTGGGATTTTTTTTTAGAATTTGGTCGTGTTTTGAGAAGATTTCGGGAATGTTGTGGGATTTTTCCTGGAATTTTGTTGGATTTTGAGGAGATTTTGTGGGATGGTTGTGGAATTTTGAGGGTCTTTTCTGGAATTTTGTGAGATTCGGCAGAGAATTGAGGAATTATCTGTGATTTTTCATGTATTTTGTAAGAATTTGTGGAGATTTGGTGGGATTTTTGTTGAAATTTGTAGAGTTTTGAGAAGATGTAGGGAATTTGGTGGGATTTTTGTGGAATTTGGTGGGCCTTTTCAAGGACTTTGTGTGGTTTTGAGGAGAGTTGAAGTATTTTGAGGAATTTTTCTTAGATTTTGTGGAAACTTGTGGAGGTTTTGTGTGATTTTTGTGGAATTTTGTGGGATATTGAGGCGATTTAGGGATCTTGAGGGATTTTTCATGTATTTTGTGGGAATTTGTGGAGATTTGGTGGGATTTTTTTTTAGAATTTGGTCGTGTTTTGAGAAGATTTCGGGAATGTTGTGGGATTTTTCCTGGAATTTTGTTGGATTTTGAGGAGATTTTGTGGGATGGTTGTGGAATTTTGAGGGTCTTTTCTGGAATTTTGTGAGATTCGGCAGAGAATTGAGGAATTATCTGTGATTTTTCATGTATTTTGTAAGAATTTGTGGAGATTTGGTGGGATTTTTGTTGAAATTTGTAGAGTTTTGAGAAGATGTAGGGAATTTGGTGGGATTTTTGTGGAATTTGGTGGGCCTTTTCAAGGACTTTGTGTGGTTTTGAGGAGAGTTGAAGTATTTTGAGGAATTTTTCTTAGATTTTGTGGAAACTTGTGGAGGTTTTCTGTGATTTTTGTGGAATTTTGTGGGATAGTGAGGCGATTTAGGGATCTTGAGGGATTTTTCATGTATTTTGTGGGAATTTGTGGAGATTTGGTGGGATTTTTTTTTATAATTTGGTCGTGTTTTCAGAAGATTTCGGGAATGTTGTGGGATTTTTCCTGGAATTTTGTTGGATTTTGAGGAGATTTTGTGGGATGGTTGTGGAATTTTGAGGGTCTTTTCTGGAATTTTGTGAGATTCGGCAGAGAATTGAGGAATTATCTGTGATTTTTCATGTATTTTGTAAGAATTTGTGGAGATTTGGTGGGATTTTTGTGGAATTTGGTAGAGTTTTGGAATGATTTAGGTCATTTTGTGGGATATTTCTGGAATTTGGTAGGGCTTTTCAGGAATTTTGTAGTATTTTGAAAAGATTTAGGGAATTTTGTGTTGTTTTTCTTGAATTTTGTGGGAAACTGTGGTGATTTAATGGGGCGTTTCTGGAATTTGGTCGAGTTTTCAGAAGATTTAGGGATTTTTGTGGGATTTTTGTGGGATGTTCTGGGAATCGGTGGAGATTTTGTGGGACATTCCTGTGAATTGGTAGGGTTTTGAAATGATTTAGGGAATTTTGTGGGACTTGTCTGTAATTTTGTGGGGATTTTTCTGGAATTGTGTGGGATTCTGAGGAGACTTGAAGAATGTTGAGGAATTTGTTTTAGATTTTGTGGGAATTTTTGGAGATTCTGTGGGATTTTTGTGGAATTTGGTGGGCCTTTTCAAGGACTTTGTGTTGTTTTGAGGAGAGTTGAAGTATTTTGAGGAATTTTTCTTAGATTTTGTGGAAACTTGTGGAGGTTTTCTGTGATTTTTGTGGAATTTTGTGGGATATTGAGGCGATTTAGGGATCTTGAGGGATTTTTCATGTATTTTGTGGGAATTTGTGGAGATTTGGTGGGATATTTTTCTAGAATTTGGTCGTGTTTTAGAAGAATTAGGGAATTTTGTGGGATTTTTCTTGGATTTTGTGGACATTTGTGGACATTTTGTGGGATGTTGGTGGAACTCTGAGGATCTTTTCTGGAATTTTGTGAGATTCTGCAGAGAATTGAGGAATTATCTGTGATTTTTCATGTATTTTGTGGGAATTTGTGGAGATTTGGTGGGATTTTTGTTGAAATTTGTAGAGTTTTGAGAAGATGTAGGGAATTTGGTGGGATTTTTGTGGAATTTGGTGGGCCTTTTCAAGGACTTTGTGTGGTTTTGAGGAGAGTTGAAGTATTTTGAGGAATTTTTCTTAGATTTTGTGGAAACTTGTGGAGGTTTTGTGTGATTTTTGTGGAATTTTGTGGGATAGTGAGGCGATTTAGGGATCTTGAGGGATTTTTCATGTATTTTGTGGGAATTTGTGGAGATTTGGTGGGATTTTTTTTTAGAATTTGGTCGTGTTTTGAGAAGATTTCGGGAATGTTGTGGGATTTTTCCTGGAATTTTGTTGGATTTTGAGGAGATTTTGTGGGATGGTTGTGGAATTTTGAGGGTCTTTTCTGGAATTTTGTGAGATTCGGCAGAGAATTGAGGAATTATCTGTGATTTTTCATGTATTTTGTAAGAATTTGTGGAGATTTGGTGGGATTTTTGTTGAAATTTGTAGAGTTTTGAGAAGATGTAGGGAATTTGGTGGGATTTTTGTGGAATTTGGTGGGCCTTTTCAAGGACTTTGTGTGGTTTTGAGGAGAGTTGAAGTATTTTGAGGAATTTTTCTTAGATTTTGTGGAAACTTGTGGAGGTTTTGTGTGATTTTTGTGGAATTTTGTGGGATATTGAGGCGATTTAGGGATCTTGAGGGATTTTTCATGTATTTTGTGGGAATTTGTGGAGATTTGGTGGGATTTTTTTTTAGAATTTGGTCGTGTTTTGAGAAGATTTCGGGAATGTTGTGGGATTTTTCCTGGAATTTTGTTGGATTTTGAGGAGATTTTGTGGGATGGTTGTGGAATTTTGAGGGTCTTTTCTGGAATTTTGTGAGATTCGGCAGAGAATTGAGGAATTATCTGTGATTTTTCATGTATTTTGTAAGAATTTGTGGAGATTTGGTGGGATTTTTGTTGAAATTTGTAGAGTTTTGAGAAGATGTAGGGAATTTGGTGGGATTTTTGTGGAATTTGGTGGGCCTTTTCAAGGACTTTGTGTGGTTTTGAGGAGAGTTGAAGTATTTTGAGGAATTTTTCTTAGATTTTGTGGAAACTTGTGGAGGTTTTGTGTGATTTTTGTGGAATTTTGTGGGATATTGAGGCGATTTAGGGATCTTGAGGGATTTTTCATGTATTTTGTGGGAATTTGTGGAGATTTGGTGGGATATTTTTCTAGAATTTGGTCGTGTTTTAGAAGAATTAGGGAATTTTGTGGGATTTTTCTTGGATTTTGTGGACATTTGTGGACATTTTGTGGGATGTTGGTGGAACTTTGAGCGTCTTTTCTGGAATTTTGTGAGATTCTGCAGGGAATTGAGGAATTATCTGTGATTTTTCATGTATTTTGTAAGAATTTGTGGAGATTTGGTGGGATTTTTGTTGAAATTTGTAGAGTTTTGAGAAGATGTAGGGAATTTGGTGGGATTTTTGTGGAATTTGGTGGGCCTTTTCAAGGACTTTGTGTGGTTTTGAGGAGAGTTGAAGTATTTTGAGGAATTTTTCTTAGATTTTGTGGAAACTTGTGGAGGTTTTGTGTGATTTTTGTGGAATTTTGTGGGATATTGAGGCGATTTAGGGATCTTGAGGGATTTTTCATGTATTTTGTGGGAATTTGTGGAGATTTGGTGGGATTTTTTTTTATAATTTGGTCGTGTTTTCAGAAGATTTCGGGAATGTTGTGGGATTTTTCCTGGAATTTTGTTGGATTTTGAGGAGATTTTGTGGGATGGTTGTGGAACTTTGAGGGTCTTTTCTGGAATTTTGTGAGATTCGGCAGAGAATTGAGGAATTATCTGTGATTTTTCATGTATTTTGTAAGAATTTGTGGAGATTTGGTGGGATTTTTGTGGAATTTGGTGGGCCTTTTCAAGGACTTTGTGTGGTTTTGAGGAGAGTTGAAGTATTTTGAGGAATTTTTCTTAGATTTTGTGGAAACTTGTGGAGGTTTTGTGTGATTTTTGTGGAATTTTGTGGGATATTGAGGCGATTTAGGGATCTTGAGGGATTTTTCATGTATTTTGTGGGAATTTGTGGAGATTTGGTGGGATATTTTTCTAGAATTTGGTCGTGTTTTAGAAGAATTAGGGAATTTTGTGGGATTTTTCTTGGATTTTGTGGACATTTGTGGACATTTTGTGGGATGTTGGTGGAACTTTGAGCGTCTTTTCTGGAATTTTGTGAGATTCGGCAGGGAATTGAGGAATTATCTGTGATTTTTCATGTATTTTGTAAGAATTTGTGGAGATTTGGTGGGATTTTTGTTGAAATTTGTAGAGTTTTGAGAAGATGTAGGGAATTTGGTGGGATTTTTGTGGAATTTGGTGGGCCTTTTCAAGGACTTTGTGTGGTTTTGAGGAGAGTTGAAGTATTTTGAGGAATTTTTCTTAGATTTTGTGGAAACTTGTGGAGGTTTTGTGTGATTTTTGTGGAATTTTGTGGGATATTGAGGCGATTTAGGGATCTTGAGGGATTTTTCATGTATTTTGTGGGAATTTGTGGAGATTTGGTGGGATTTTTTTTTAGAATTTGGTCGTGTTTTCAGAAGATTTCGGGAATGTTGTGGGATTTTTCCTGGAATTTTGTTGGATTTTGAGGAGATTTTGTGGGATGGTTGTGGAACTTTGAGGGTCTTTTCTGGAATTTTGTGAGATTCGGCAGAGAATTGAGGAATTATCTGTGATTTTTCATGTATTTTGTAAGAATTTGTGGAGATTTGGTGGGATTTTTGTTGAAATTTGTAGAGTTTTGAGAAGATGTAGGGAATTTGGTGGGATTTTTGTGGAATTTGGTGGGCCTTTTCAAGGACTTTGTGTTGTTTTGAGGAGAGTTGAAGTATTTTGAGGAATTTTTCTTAGATTTTGTGGAAACTTGTGGAGGTTTTGTGTGATTTTTGTGGAATTTTGTGGGATAGTGAGGCGATTTAGGGATCTTGAGGGATTTTTCATGTATTTTGTGGGAATTTGTGGAGATTTGGTGGGATTTTTTTTTATAATTTGGTCGTGTTTTGAGAAGATTTCGGGAATGTTGTGGGATTTTTCCTGGAACTTTGTTGGATTTTGAGGAGATTTTGTGGGATGGTTGTGGAATTTTGAGGGTCTTTTCTGGAATTTTGTGAGATTCGGCAGAGAATTGAGGAATTATCTGTGATTTTTCATGTATTTTGTAAGAATTTGTGGAGATTTGGTGGGATTTTTGTGGAATTTGGTGGGCCTTTTCAAGGACTTTGTGTGGTTTTGAGGAGAGTTGAAGTATTTTGAGGAATTTTTCTTAGATTTTGTGGAAACTTGTGGAGGTTTTGTGTGATTTTTGTGGAATTTTGTGGGATATTGAGGCGATTTAGGGATCTTGAGGGATTTTTCATGTATTTTGTGGGAATTTGTGGAGATTTGGTGGGATTTTTTTTTATAATTTGGTCGTGTTTTCAGAAGATTTCGGGAATGTTGTGGGATTTTTCCTGGAATTTTGTTGGATTTTGAGGAGATTTTGTGGGATGGTTGTGGAACTTTGAGGGTCTTTTCTGGAATTTTGTGAGATTCGGCAGAGAATTGAGGAATTATCTGTGATTTTTCATGTATTTTGTAAGAATTTGTGGAGATTTGGTGGGATTTTTGTGGAATTTGGTGGGCCTTTTCAAGGACTTTGTGTGGTTTTGAGGAGAGTTGAAGTATTTTGAGGAATTTTTCTTAGATTTTGTGGAAACTTGTGGAGGTTTTGTGTGATTTTTGTGGAATTTTGTGGGATATTGAGGCGATTTAGGGATCTTGAGGGATTTTTCATGTATTTTGTGGGAATTTGTGGAGATTTGGTGGGATATTTTTCTAGAATTTGGTCGTGTTTTAGAAGAATTAGGGAATTTTGTGGGATTTTTCTTGGATTTTGTGGACATTTGTGGACATTTTGTGGGATGTTGGTGGAACTTTGAGCGTCTTTTCTGGAATTTTGTGAGATTCTGCAGGGAATTGAGGAATTATCTGTGATTTTTCATGTATTTTGTAAGAATTTGTGGAGATTTGGTGGGATTTTTGTTGAAATTTGTAGAGTTTTGAGAAGATGTAGGGAATTTGGTGGGATTTTTGTGGAATTTGGTGGGCCTTTTCAAGGACTTTGTGTGGTTTTGAGGAGAGTTGAAGTATTTTGAGGAATTTTTCTTAGATTTTGTGGAAACTTGTGGAGGTTTTGTGTGATTTTTGTGGAATTTTGTGGGATATTGAGGCGATTTAGGGATCTTGAGGGATTTTTCATGTATTTTGTGGGAATTTGTGGAGATTTGGTGGGATTTTTTTTTAGAATTTGGTCGTGTTTTCAGAAGATTTCGGGAATGTTGTGGGATTTTTCCTGGAATTTTGTTGGATTTTGAGGAGATTTTGTGGGATGGTTGTGGAACTTTGAGGGTCTTTTCTGGAATTTTGTGAGATTCGGCAGAGAATTGAGGAATTATCTGTGATTTTTCATGTATTTTGTAAGAATTTGTGGAGATTTGGTGGGATTTTTGTTGAAATTTGTAGAGTTTTGAGAAGATGTAGGGAATTTGGTGGGATTTTTGTGGAATTTGGTGGGCCTTTTCAAGGACTTTGTGTTGTTTTGAGGAGAGTTGAAGTATTTTGAGGAATTTTTCTTAGATTTTGTGGAAACTTGTGGAGGTTTTGTGTGATTTTTGTGGAATTTTGTGGGATAGTGAGGCGATTTAGGGATCTTGAGGGATTTTTCATGTATTTTGTGGGAATTTGTGGAGATTTGGTGGGATTTTTTTTTATAATTTGGTCGTGTTTTCAGAAGATTTCGGGAATGTTGTGGGATTTTTCCTGGAACTTTGTTGGATTTTGAGGAGATTTTGTGGGATGGTTGTGGAATTTTGAGGGTCTTTTCTGGAATTTTGTGAGATTCGGCAGAGAATTGAGGAATTATCTGTGATTTTTCATGTATTTTGTAAGAATTTGTGGAGATTTGGTGGGATTTTTGTGGAATTTGGTGGGCCTTTTCAAGGACTTTGTGTGGTTTTGAGGAGAGTTGAAGTATTTTGAGGAATTTTTCTTAGATTTTGTGGAAACTTGTGGAGGTTTTGTGTGATTTTTGTGGAATTTTGTGGGATATTGAGGCGATTTAGGGATCTTGAGGGATTTTTCATGTATTTTGTGGGAATTTGTGGAGATTTGGTGGGATTTTTTTTTAGAATTTGGTCGTGTTTTGAGAAGATTTCGGGAATGTTGTGGGATTTAGGGAATTTTGTGGGATTTTGAGGAGATTTTGTGGGATGGTTGTGGAATTTTGAGGGTCTTTTCTGGAATTTTGTGAGATTCGGCAGAGAATTGAGGAATTATCTGTGATTTTTCATGTATTTTGTAAGAATTTGTGGAGATTTGGTGGGATTTTTGTTGAAATTTGTAGAGTTTTGAGAAGATGTAGGGAATTTGGTGGGATTTTTGTGGAATTTGGTGGGCCTTTTCAAGGACTTTGTGTGGTTTTGAGGAGAGTTGAAGTATTTTGAGGAATTTTTCTTAGATTTTGTGGAAACTTGTGGAGGTTTTGTGTGATTTTTGTGGAATTTTGTGGGATATTGAGGCGATTTAGGGATCTTGAGGGATTTTTCATGTATTTTGTGGGAATTTGTGGAGATTTGGTGGGATTTTTTTTTAGAATTTGGTCGTGTTTTGAGAAGATTTCGGGAATGTTGTGGGATTTTTCCTGGAATTTTGTTGGATTTTGAGGAGATTTTGTGGGATGGTTGTGGAATTTTGAGGGTCTTTTCTGGAATTTTGTGAGATTCGGCAGAGAATTGAGGAATTATCTGTGATTTTTCATGTATTTTGTAAGAATTTGTGGAGATTTGGTGGGATTTTTGTTGAAATTTGTAGAGTTTTGAGAAGATGTAGGGAATTTGGTGGGATTTTTGTGGAATTTGGTGGGCCTTTTCAAGGACTTTGTGTTGTTTTGAGGAGAGTTGAAGTATTTTGAGGAATTTTTCTTAGATTTTGTGGAAACTTGTGGAGGTTTTGTGTGATTTTTGTGGAATTTTGTGGGATAGTGAGGCGATTTAGGGATCTTGAGGGATTTTTCATGTATTTTGTGGGAATTTGTGGAGATTTGGTGGGATTTTTTTTTATAATTTGGTCGTGTTTTCAGAAAATTTCGGGAATGTTGTGGGATTTTTCCTGGAACTTTGTTGGATTTTGAGGAGATTTTGTGGGATGGTTGTGGAATTTTGAGGGTCTTTTCTGGAATTTTGTGAGATTCGGCAGAGAATTGAGGAATTATCTGTGATTTTTCATGTATTTTGTAAGAATTTGTGGAGATTTGGTGGGATTTTTGTGGAATTTGGTAGAGTTTTGGAATGATTTAGGTCATTTTGTGGGATATTTCTGGAATTTGGTAGGGCTTTTCAGGAATTTTGTAGTATTTTGAAAAGATTTAGGGAATTTTGTGTTGTTTTTCTTGAATTTTGTGGGAAACTGTGGTGATTTAATGGGGCGTTTCTGGAATTTGGTCGAGTTTTCAGAAGATTTAGGGATTTTTGTGGGATTTTTGTGGGATGTTCTGGGAATCGGTGGAGATTTTGTGGGACATTCCTGTGAATTGGTAGGGTTTTGAAATGATTTAGGGAATTTTGTGGGACTTGTCTGTAATTTTGTGGGGATTTTTCTGGAATTGTGTGGGATTCTGAGGAGACTTGAAGAATGTTGAGGAATTTGTTTTAGATTTTGTGGGAATTTTTGGAGATTCTGTGGGATTTTTGTGGAATTTGGTGGGCCTTTTCAAGGACTTTGTGTTGTTTTGAGGAGAGTTGAAGTATTTTGAGGAATTTTTCTTAGATTTTGTGGAAACTTGTGGAGGTTTTCTGTGATTTTTGTGGAATTTTGTGGGATATTGAGGCGATTTAGGGATCTTGAGGGATTTTTCATGTATTTTGTGGGAATTTGTGGAGATTTGGTGGGATATTTTTCTAGAATTTGGTCGTGTTTTAGAAGAATTAGGGAATTTTGTGGGATTTTTCTTGGATTTTGTGGACATTTGTGGACATTTTGTGGGATGTTGGTGGAACTCTGAGGATCTTTTCTGGAATTTTGTGAGATTCTGCAGAGAATTGAGGAATTATCTGTGATTTTTCATGTATTTTGTGGGAATTTGTGGAGATTTGGTGGGATTTTTGTTGAAATTTGTAGAGTTTTGAGAAGATGTAGGGAATTTGGTGGGATTTTTGTGGAATTTGGTGGGCCTTTTCAAGGACTTTGTGTGGTTTTGAGGAGAGTTGAAGTATTTTGAGGAATTTTTCTTAGATTTTGTGGAAACTTGTGGAGGTTTTCTGTGATTTTTGTGGAATTTTGTGGGATATTGAGGCGATTTAGGGATCTTGAGGGATTTTTCATGTATTTTGTGGGAATTTGTGGAGATTTGGTGGGATTTTTTTTTAGAATTTGGTCGTGTTTTGAGAAGATTTCGGGAATGCTGTGGGATTTTTCCTGGAATTTTGTTGGATTTTGAGGAGATTTTGTGGGATGGTTGTGGAACTTTGAGGGTCTTTTCTGGAATTTTGTGAGATTCGGCAGAGAATTGAGGAATTATCTGTGATTTTTCATGTATTTTGTAAGAATTTGTGGAGATTTGGTGGGATTTTTGTGGAATTTGGTGGGCCTTTTCAAGGACTTTGTGTGGTTTTGAGGAGAGTTGAAGTATTTTGAGGAATTTTTCTTAGATTTTGTGGAAACTTGTGGAGGTTTTGTGTGATTTTTGTGGAATTTTGTGGGATATTGAGGCGATTTAGGGATCTTGAGGGATTTTTCATGTATTTTGTGGGAATTTGTGGAGATTTCGTGGGATATTTTTCTAGAATTTGGTCGTGTTTTAGAAGAATTAGGGAATTTTGTGGGATTTTTCTTGGATTTTGTGGACATTTGTGGACATTTTGTGGGATGTTGGTGGAACTTTGAGCGTCTTTTCTGGAATTTTGTGAGATTCTGCAGGGAATTGAGGAATTATCTGTGATTTTTCATGTATTTTGTAAGAATTTGTGGAGATTTGGTGGGATTTTTGTTGAAATTTGTAGAGTTTTGAGAAGATGTAGGGAATTTGGTGGGATTTTTGTGGAATTTGGTGGGCCTTTTCAAGGACTTTGTGTGGTTTTGAGGAGAGTTGAAGTATTTTGAGGAATTTTTCTTAGATTTTGTGGAAACTTGTGGAGGTTTTGTGTGATTTTTGTGGAATTTTGTGGGATATTGAGGCAATTTAGGGATCTTGAGGGATTTTTCATGTATTTTGTGGGAATTTGTGGAGATTTGGTGGGATTTTTTTTTAGAATTTGGTCGTGTTTTCAGAAGATTTCGGGAATGTTGTGGGATTTTTCCTGGAATTTTGTTGGATTTTGAGGAGATTTTGTGGGATGGTTGTGGAACTTTGAGGGTCTTTTCTGGAATTTTGTGAGATTCGGCAGAGAATTGAGGAATTATCTGTGATTTTTCATGTATTTTGTAAGAATTTGTGGAGATTTGGTGGGATTTTTGTGGAATTTGGTGGGCCTTTTCAAGGACTTTGTGTGGTTTTGAGGAGAGTTGAAGTATTTTGAGGAATTTTTCTTAGATTTTGTGGAAACTTGTGGAGGTTTTGTGTGATTTTTGTGGAATTTTGTGGGATATTGAGGCGATTTAGGGATCTTGAGGGATTTTTCATGTATTTTGTGGGAATTTGTGGAGATTTGGTGGGATTTTTTTTTAGAATTTGGTCGTGTTTTGAGAAGATTTCGGGAATGTTGTGGGATTTAGGGAATTTTGTGGGATTTTGAGGAGATTTTGTGGGATGGTTGTGGAATTTTGAGGGTCTTTTCTGGAATTTTGTGAGATTCGGCAGAGAATTGAGGAATTATCTGTGATTTTTCATGTATTTTGTAAGAATTTGTGGAGATTTGGTGGGATTTTTGTTGAAATTTGTAGAGTTTTGAGAAGATGTAGGGAATTTGGTGGGATTTTTGTGGAATTTGGTGGGCCTTTTCAAGGACTTTGTGTGGTTTTGAGGAGAGTTGAAGTATTTTGAGGAATTTTTCTTAGATTTTGTGGAAACTTGTGGAGGTTTTCTGTGATTTTTGTGGAATTTTGTGGGATATTGAGGCGATTTAGGGATCTTGAGGGATTTTTCATGTATTTTGTGGGAATTTGTGGAGATTTGGTGGGATTTTTTTTTAGAATTTGGTCGTGTTTTGAGAAGATTTCGGGAATGTTGTGGGATTTTTCCTGGAATTTTGTTGGATTTTGAGGAGATTTTGTGGGATGGTTGTGGAATTTTGAGGGTCTTTTCTGGAATTTTGTGAGATTCGGCAGAGAATTGAGGAATTATCTGTGATTTTTCATGTATTTTGTAAGAATTTGTGGAGATTTGGTGGGATTTTTGTTGAAATTTGTAGAGTTTTGAGAAGATGTAGGGAATTTGGTGGGATTTTTGTGGAATTTGGTGGGCCTTTTCAAGGACTTTGTGTTGTTTTGAGGAGAGTTGAAGTATTTTGAGGAATTTTTCTTAGATTTTGTGGAAACTTGTGGAGGTTTTGTGTGATTTTTGTGGAATTTTGTGGGATATTGAGGCGATTTAGGGATCTTGAGGGATTTTTCATGTATTTTGTGGGAATTTGTGGAGATTTGGTGGGATTTTTTTTTATAATTTGGTCGTGTTTTCAGAAGATTTCGGGAATGTTGTGGGATTTTTCCTGGAATTTTGTTGGATTTTGAGGAGATTTTGTGGGATGGTTGTGGAATTTTGAGGGTCTTTTCTGGAATTTTGTGAGATTCGGCAGAGAATTGAGGAATTATCTGTGATTTTTCATGTATTTTGTAAGAATTTGTGGAGATTTGGTGGGATTTTTGTGGAATTTGGTAGAGTTTTGGAATGATTTAGGTCATTTTGTGGGATATTTCTGGAATTTGGTAGGGCTTTTCAGGAATTTTGTAGTATTTTGAAAAGATTTAGGGAATTTTGTGTTGTTTTTCTTGAATTTTGTGGGAAACTGTGGTGATTTAATGGGGCGTTTCTGGAATTTGGTCGAGTTTTCAGAAGATTTAGGGATTTTTGTGGGATTTTTGTGGGATGTTCTGGGAATCGGTGGAGATTTTGTGGGACATTCCTGTGAATTGGTAGGGTTTTGAAATGATTTAGGGAATTTTGTGGGACTTGTCTGTAATTTTGTGGTGGATTTCTGGAATTGTGTGGGATTCTGAGGAGACTTGAAGAATGTTGAGGAATTTGTTTTAGATTTTGTGGGAATTTGTGGAGATTTGGTGGGATTTTTTTTTAGAATTTGGTCGTGTTTTGAGAAGATTTCGGGAATGTTGTGGGATTTTTCCTGGAATTTTGTTGGATTTTGAGGAGATTTTGTGGGATGGTTGTGGAATTTTGAGGGTCTTTTCTGGAATTTTGTGAGATTCGGCAGAGAATTGAGGAATTATCTGTGATTTTTCATGTATTTTGTAAGAATTTGTGGAGATTTGGTGGGATTTTTGTTGAAATTTGTAGCGTTTTGAGAAGATGTAGGGAATTTGGTGGGATTTTTGTGGAATTTGGTGGGCCTTTTCAAGGACTTTGTGTTGTTTTGAGGAGAGTTGAAGTATTTTGAGGAATTTTTCTTAGATTTTGTGGAAACTTGTGGAGGTTTTGTGTGATTTTTGTGGAATTTTGTGGGATAGTGAGGCGATTTAGGGATCTTGAGGGATTTTTCATGTATTTTGTGGGAATTTGTGGAGATTTGGTGGGATTTTTTTTTAGAATTTGGTCGTGTTTTGAGAAGATTTCGGGAATGTTGTGGGATTTTTCCTGGAATTTTGTTGGATTTTGAGGAGATTTTGTGGGATGGTTGTGGAATTTTGAGGGTCTTTTCTGGAATTTTGTGAGATTCGGCAGAGAATTGAGGAATTATCTGTGATTTTTCATGTATTTTGTAAGAATTTGTGGAGATTTGGTGGGATTTTTGTGGAATTTGGTAGAGTTTTGGAATGATTTAGGTCATTTTGTGGGATATTTCTGGAATTTGGTAGGGCTTTTCAGGAATTTTGTAGTATTTTGAAAAGATTTAGGGAATTTTGTGTTGTTTTTCTTGAATTTTGTGGGAAACTGTGGTGATTTAATGGGGCGTTTCTGGAATTTGGTCGAGTTTTCAGAAGATTTAGGGATTTTTGTGGGATTTTTGTGGGATGTTCTGGGAATCGGTGGAGATTTTGTGGGACATTCCTGTGAATTGGTAGGGTTTTGAAATGATTTAGGGAATTTTGTGGGACTTGTCTGTAATTTTGTGGTGGATTTCTGGAATTGTGTGGGATTCTGAGGAGACTTGAAGAATGTTGAGGAATTTGTTTTAGATTTTGTGGGAATTTTTGGAGATTCTGTGGGATTTTTGTGGAATTTCGTGGGCCTTTTCAAGGACTTTGTGTTGTTTTGAGGAGAGTTGAAGTATTTTGAGGAATTTTTCTTAGATTTTGTGGAAACTTGTGGAGGTTTTCTGTGATTTTTGTGGAATTTTGTGGGATATTGAGGCGATTTAGGGATCTTGAGGGATTTTTCATGTATTTTGTGGGAATTTGTGGAGATTTGGTGGGATTTTTTTTTAGAATTTGGTCGTGTTTTGAGAAGATTTCGGGAATGTTGTGGGATTTTTCCTGGAATTTTGTTGGATTTTGAGGAGATTTTGCGGGATGTTTGTGGAACTTTGAGGGTCTTTTCTGGAATTTTGCGAGATTCTGCAGAGAATTGAGGAATTATCTGTGATTTTTCATGTATTTTGTAAGAATTTGTGGAGATTTGGTGGGATTTTTGTTGAAATTTGTAGAGTTTTGAGAAGATGTAGGGAATTTGGTGGGATTTTTGTGGAATTTGGTGGGCCTTTTCAAGGACTTTGTGTGGTTTTGAGGAGAGTTGAAGTATTTTGAGGAATTTTTCTTAGATTTTGTGGAAACTTGTGGAGGTTTTGTGTGATTTTTGTGGAATTTTGTGGGATATTGAGGCGATTTAGGGATCTTGAGGGATTTTTCATGTATTTTGTGGGAATTTGTGGAGATTTGGTGGGATTTTTTTTTAGAATTTGGTCGTGTTTTGAGAAGATTTAGGGAATGTTGTGGGATTTTTCCTGGAATTTTGTTGGATTTTGAGGAGATTTTGCGGGATGGTTGTGGAATTTTGAGGGTCTTTTCTGGAATTTTGTGAGATTCGGCAGAGAATTGAGGAATTATCTGTGATTTTTCATGTATTTTGTGAGAATTTGTGGAGATTTGGTGGGATTTTTGTGGAATTTGGTAGAGTTTTGGAATGATTTAGGTCATTTTGTGGGATATATCTGGAATTTGGTAGGGCTTTTCAGGAATTTTGTAGTATTTTGAAAAGATTTAGGGAATTTTGTGTTGTTTTTCTTGAATTTTGTGGGAAACTGTGGTGATATTATGGGGCGTTTCTGGAATTTGGTCGAGTTTTCAGAAGATTTAGGGATTTTTGTGGGACTTTTGTGGGATGTTCTGGGAATTGGTGGAGATTTTGTGGGACATTCCTGTGAATTGGTAGGGTTTTGAAATGATTTAGGGAATTTTGTGGGACTTGTCTGGAATTTTGTGGGGGTTTTTCTGGAATTGTGTGGGATTCTGAGGAGACTTGAAGAATGTTGTGGAATTTGTTTTAGATTTTGTGGGAATTTGTGGAGATTTGGTGGGATATTTTTCTGGAATTTGGCCGTGTTTTAGAAGAATTAGGGAATTTTGTGGGATTTTTCTTGGATTTTGTGGACATTTGTGGACATTTTGTGGGATGTTGGTGGAACTTTGAGCGTCTTTTCTGGAATTTTGTGAGATTCTGCAGAGAATTGAGGAATTATCTGTGATTTTTCATGTATTTTGTAAGAATTTGTGGAGATTTGGTGGGATTTTTGTTGAAATTTGTAGAGTTTTGAGAAGATGTAGGGAATTTGGTGGGATTTTTGTGGAATTTGGTGGGCCTTTTCAAAGACTTTGTGTGGTTTTGAGGAGAGTTGAAGTATTTTGAGGAATTTTTCTTAGATTTTGTGGAAACTTGTGGAGGTTTTGTGTGATTTTTGTGGAATTTTGTGGGATAGTGAGGCGATTTAGGGATCTTGAGGGATTTTTCATGTATTTTGTGGGAATATGTGGAGATTTGGTGGGATTTTTTTTTAGAATTTGGTCATGTTTTGAGAAGATTTCGGGAATGTTGTGTGATTTTTCCTGGAAATTTGTTGGATTTTGAGGAGATTTTGCGGGATGTTTGTGGAATTTTGAGGGTCTTTTCTGGAATTTTGTGAGATTCTGCAGAGAATTGAGGAATTATCTGTGATTTTTCATGTATTTTGTGAGAATTTGTGGAGATTTGGTGGGATTTTTGTGGAATTTGGTAGAGTTTTGGAATGATTTATGTCATTTTGTGGGATATTTCTGGAATTTGGTAGGGCTTTTCAGGAATTTTGTAGTATTTTGAAAAGATTTAGGGAATTTTGTGTTGTTTTTCTTGAATTTTGTGGGAAACTGGTGATTTTATGGGGCGTTTCTGGAATTTGGTCGAGTTTTCAGAAGATTTAGGGATTTTTGTGGGACTTTTGTGGGATGTTCTGGGAATTGGTGGAGATTTTGTGGGACATTCCTGTGAATTGGTAGGGTTTTGAAATGATTTAGGGAATTTTGTGGGACTTGTCTGGAATTTTGTGGGGATTTTTCTGGAATTGTGTGGGATTCTGAGGAGACTTGAAGAATGTTGAGGAATTTGTTTTAGATTTTGTGGGAATTTGTGGAGATTCTGTGGGATTTTTGTGGAATTTGGTGGGCCTTTTCAAGGACTTTGTGTGGTTTTGAGGAGAGTTGAAGTATTTTGAGGAATTTTTCTTAGATTTTGTGGAAACTTGTGGAGGTTTTGTGTGATTTTTGTGGAATTTTGTGGGATATTGAGGCGATTTAGGGATCTTGAGGGATTTTTCATGTATTTTGTGGGAATTTGTGGAGATTTGGTGGGATATTTTTCTAGAATTTGGTCGTGTTTTAGAAGAATTAGGGAATTTTGTGGGATTTTTCTTGGATTTTGTGGACATTTGTGGACATTTTGTGGGATGTTGGTGGAACTTTGAGCGTCTTTTCTGGAATTTTGTGAGATTCTGCAGGGAATTGAGGAATTATCTGTGATTTTTCATGTATTTTGTAAGAATTTGTGGAGATTTGGTGGGATTTTTGTTGAAATTTGTAGAGTTTTGAGAAGATGTAGGGAATTTGGTGGGATTTTTGTGGAATTTGGTGGGCCTTTTCAAGGACTTTGTGTGGTTTTGAGGAGAGTTGAAGTATTTTGAGGAATTTTTCTTAGATTTTGTGGAAACTTGTGGAGGTTTTGTGTGATTTTTGTGGAATTTTGTGGGATATTGAGGCGATTTAGGGATCTTGAGGGATTTTTCATGTATTTTGTGGGAATTTGTGGAGATTTGGTGGGATTTTTTTTTAGAATTTGGTCGTGTTTTGAGAAGATTTCGGGAATGTTGTGGGATTTTTCCTGGAATTTTGTTGGATTTTGAGGAGATTTTGTGGGATGGTTGTGGAATTTTGAGGGTCTTTTCTGGAATTTTGTGAGATTCGGCAGAGAATTGAGGAATTATCTGTGATTTTTCATGTATTTTGTAAGAATTTGTGGAGATTTGGTGGGATTTTTGTTGAAATTTGTAGAGTTTTGAGAAGATGTAGGGAATTTGGTGGGATTTTTGTGGAATTTGGTGGGCCTTTTCAAGGACTTTGTGTGGTTTTGAGGAGAGTTGAAGTATTTTGAGGAATTTTTCTTAGATTTTGTGGAAACTTGTGGAGGTTTTGTGTGATTTTTGTGGAATTTTGTGGGATAGTGAGGCGATTTAGGGATCTTGAGGGATTTTTCATGTATTTTGTGGGAATATGTGGAGATTTGGTGGGATTTTTTTTTAGAATTTGGTCGTGTTTTGAGAAGATTTCGGGAATGTTGTGTGATTTTTCCTGGAAATTTGTTGGATTTTGAGGAGATTTTGCGGGATGTTTGTGGAATTTTGAGGGTCTTTTTTGGAATTTTGTGAGATTCTGCAGAGAATTGAGGAATTATCTGTGATTTTTCATGTATTTTGTGAGAATTTGTGGAGATTTGGTGGGATTTTTGTGGAATTTGGTAGAGTTTTGGAATGATTTAGGTCATTTTGTGGGATATTTCTGGAATTTGGTAGGGCTTTTCAGGAATTTTGTAGTATTTTGAAAAGATTTAGGGAATTTTGTGTTGTTTTTCTTGAATTTTGTGGGAAACTGGTGATTTTATGGGGCGTTTCTGGAATTTGGTCGAGTTTTCAGAAGATTTAGGGATTTTTGTGGGACTTTTGTGGGATGTTCTGGGAATTGGTGGAGATTTTGTGGGACATTCCTGTGAATTGGTAGGGTTTTGAAATGATTTAGGGAATTTTGTGGGACTTGTCTGGAATTTTGTGGGGATTTTTCTGGAATTGTGTGGGATTCTGAGGAGACTTGAAGAATGTTGAGGAATTTGTTTTAGATTTTGTGGGAATTTGTGGAGATTCTGTGGGATTTTTGTGGAATTTGGTGGGCCTTTTCAAGGACTTTGTGTGGTTTTGAGGAGAGTTGAAGTATTTTGAGGAATTTTTCTTAGATTTTGTGGAAACTTGTGGAGGTTTTGTGTGATTTTTGTGGAATTTTGTGGGATATTGAGGCGATTTAGGGATCTTGAGGGATTTTTCATGTATTTTGTGGGAATTTGTGGAGATTTGGTGGGATATTTTTCTAGAATTTGGTCGTGTTTTAGAAGAATTAGGGAATTTTGTGGGATTTTTCTTGGATTTTGTGGACATTTGTGGACATTTTGTGGGATGTTGGTGGAACTTTGAGCGTCTTTTCTGGAATTTTGTGAGATTCTGCAGGGAATTGAGGAATTATCTGTGATTTTTCATGTATTTTGTAAGAATTTGTGGAGATTTGGTGGGATTTTTGTTGAAATTTGTAGAGTTTTGAGAAGATGTAGGGAATTTGGTGGGATTTTTGTGGAATTTGGTGGGCCTTTTCAAGGACTTTGTGTGGTTTTGAGGAGAGTTGAAGTATTTTGAGGAATTTTTCTTAGATTTTGTGGAAACTTGTGGAGGTTTTGTGTGATTTTTGTGGAATTTTGTGGGATATTGAGGCGATTTAGGGATCTTGAGGGATTTTTCATGTATTTTGTGGGAATTTGTGGAGATTTGGTGGGATTTTTTTTTATAATTTGGTCGTGTTTTCAGAAGATTTCGGGAATGTTGTGGGATTTTTCCTGGAATTTTGTTGGATTTTGAGGAGATTTTGTGGGATGGTTGTGGAACTTTGAGGGTCTTTTCTGGAATTTTGTGAGATTCGGCAGAGAATTGAGGAATTATCTGTGATTTTTCATGTATTTTGTAAGAATTTGTGGAGATTTGGTGGGATTTTTGTGGAATTTGGTGGGCCTTTTCAAGGACTTTGTGTGGTTTTGAGGAGAGTTGAAGTATTTTGAGGAATTTTTCTTAGATTTTGTGGAAACTTGTGGAGGTTTTGTGTGATTTTTGTGGAATTTTGTGGGATATTGAGGCGATTTAGGGATCTTGAGGGATTTTTCATGTATTTTGTGGGAATTTGTGGAGATTTGGTGGGATTTTTTTTTAGAATTTGGTCGTGTTTTGAGAAGATTTCGGGAATGTTGTGGGATTTAGGGAATTTTGTGGGATTTTGAGGAGATTTTGTGGGATGGTTGTGGAATTTTGAGGGTCTTTTCTGGAATTTTGTGAGATTCGGCAGAGAATTGAGGAATTATCTGTGATTTTTCATGTATTTTGTAAGAATTTGTGGAGATATGGTGGGATTTTTGTTGAAATTTGTAGAGTTTTGAGAAGATGTAGGGAATTTGGTGGGATTTTTGTGGAATTTGGTGGGCCTTTTCAAGGACTTTGTGTGGTTTTGAGGAGAGTTGAAGTATTTTGAGGAATTTTTCTTAGATTTTGTGGAAACTTGTGGAGGTTTTGTGTGATTTTTGTGGAATTTTGTGGGATATTGAGGCGATTTAGGGATCTTGAGGGATTTTTCATGTATTTTGTGGGAATTTGTGGAGATTTGGTGGGATTTTTTTTTAGAATTTGGTCGTGTTTTGAGAAGATTTCGGGAATGTTGTGGGATTTTTCCTGGAATTTTGTTGGATTTTGAGGAGATTTTGTGGGATGGTTGTGGAATTTTGAGGGTCTTTTCTGGAATTTTGTGAGATTCGGCAGAGAATTGAGGAATTATCTGTGATTTTTCATGTATTTTGTAAGAATTTGTGGAGATTTGGTGGGATTTTTGTTGAAATTTGTAGAGTTTTGAGAAGATGTAGGGAATTTGGTGGGATTTTTGTGGAATTTGGTGGGCCTTTTCAAGGACTTTGTGTTGTTTTGAGGAGAGTTGAAGTATTTTGAGGAATTTTTCTTAGATTTTGTGGAAACTTGTGGAGGTTTTGTGTGATTTTTGTGGAATTTTGTGGGATAGTGAGGCGATTTAGGGATCTTGAGGGATTTTTCATGTATTTTGTGGGAATTTGTGGAGATTTGGTGGGATTTTTTTTTATAATTTGGTCGTGTTTTGAGAAGATTTCGGGAATGTTGTGGGATTTTTCCTGGAACTTTGTTGGATTTTGAGGAGATTTTGTGGGATGGTTGTGGAATTTTGAGGGTCTTTTCTGGAATTTTGTGAGATTCGGCAGAGAATTGAGGAATTATCTGTGATTTTTCATGTATTTTGTAAGAATTTGTGGAGATTTGGTGGGATTTTTGTGGAATTTGGTAGAGTTTTGGAATGATTTAGGTCATTTTGTGGGATATTTCTGGAATTTGGTAGGGCTTTTCAGGAATTTTGTAGTATTTTGAAAAGATTTAGGGAATTTTGTGTTGTTTTTCTTGAATTTTGTGGGAAACTGTGGTGATTTAATGGGGCGTTTCTGGAATTTGGTCGAGTTTTCAGAAGATTTAGGGATTTTTGTGGGATTTTTGTGGGATGTTCTGGGAATCGGTGGAGATTTTGTGGGACATTCCTGTGAATTGGTAGGGTTTTGAAATGATTTAGGGAATTTTGTGGGACTTGTCTGTAATTTTGTGGTGGATTTCTGGAATTGTGTGGGATTCTGAGGAGACTTGAAGAATGTTGAGGAATTTGTTTTAGATTTTGTGGGAATTTTTGGAGATTCTGTGGGATTTTTGTGGAATTTCGTGGGCTTTTTCAAGGACTTTGTGTTGTTTTGAGGAGAGTTGAAGTATTTTGAGGAATTTTTCTTAGATTTTGTGGAAACTTGTGGAGGTTTTCTGT
Organism: Cyanistes caeruleus; assembly: GCF_971803275.1. NCBI lineage: Eukaryota > Metazoa > Chordata > Aves > Passeriformes > Paridae > Cyanistes > Cyanistes caeruleus. The sequence continues at coordinate 117,923,898 of NC_141703.1, forward strand.
GATTTTTGTGGAATTTTGTGGGATATTGAGGCGATTTAGGGATCTTGAGGGATTTTACATGTATTTTGTGGGAATTTGTGGAGATTTGGTGGGATATTTTTCTAGAATTTGGTCGTGTTTTAGAAGAATTAGGGAATTTTGTGGGATTTTTCTTGGATTTTGTGGACATTTGTGGACATTTTGTGGGATGTTGGTGGAACTCTGAGGATCTTTTCTGGAATTTTGTGAGATTCTGCAGAGAATTGAGGAATTATCTGTGATTTTTCATGTATTTTGTGGGAATTTGTGGAGATTTGGTGGGATTTTTGTTGAAATTTGTAGAGTTTTGAGAAGATGTAGGGAATTTGGTGGGATTTTTGTGGAATTTGGTGGGCCTTTTCAAGGACTTTGTGTGGTTTTGAGGAGAGTTGAAGTATTTTGAGGAATTTTTCTTAGATTTTGTGGAAACTTGTGGAGGTTTTGTGTGATTTTTGTGGAATTTTGTGGGATATTGAGGCGATTTAGGGATCTTGAGGGATTTTTCATGTATTTTGTGGGAATTTGTGGAGATTTGGTGGGATTTTTTTTTAGAATTTGGTCGTGTTTTGAGAAGATTTCGGGAATGTTGTGGGATTTTTCCTGGAATTTTGTTGGATTTTGAGGAGATTTTGTGGGATGGTTGTGGAATTTTGAGGGTCTTTTCTGGAATTTTGTGAGATTCGGCAGACAATTGAGGAATTATCTGTGATTTTTCATGTATTTTGTAAGAATTTGTGGAGATTTGGTGGGATTTTTGTTGAAATTTGTAGAGTTTTGAGAAGATGTAGGGAATTTGGTGGGATTTTTGTGGAATTTGGTGGGCCTTTTCAAGGACTTTGTGTGGTTTTGAGGAGAGTTGAAGTATTTTGAGGAATTTTTCTTAGATTTTGTGGAAACTTGTGGAGGTTTTGTGTGATTTTTGTGGAATTTTGTGGGATATTGAGGCGATTTAGGGATCTTGAGGGATTTTTCATGTATTTTGTGGGAATTTGTGGAGATTTGGTGGGATTTTTTTTTAGAATTTGGTCGTGTTTTGAGAAGATTTCGGGAATGTTGTGGGATTTTTCCTGGAATTTTGTTGGATTTTGAGGAGATTTTGTGGGATGGTTGTGGAATTTTGAGGGTCTTTTCTGGAATTTTGTGAGATTCGGCAGAGAATTGAGGAATTATCTGTGATTTTTCATGTATTTTGTAAGAATTTGTGGAGATTTGGTGGGATTTTTGTTGAAATTTGTAGAGTTTTGAGAAGATGTAGGGAATTTGGTGGGATTTTTGTGGAATTTGGTGGGCCTTTTCAAGGACTTTGTGTGGTTTTGAGGAGAGTTGAAGTATTTTGAGGAATTTTTCTTAGATTTTGTGGAAACTTGTGGAGGTTTTGTGTGATTTTTGTGGAATTTTGTGGGATATTGAGGCGATTTAGGGATCTTGAGGGATTTTTCATGTATTTTGTGGGAATTTGTGGAGATTTGGTGGGATATTTTTCTAGAATTTGGTCGTGTTTTAGAAGAATTAGGGAATTTTGTGGGATTTTTCTTGGATTTTGTGGACATTTGTGGACATTTTGTGGGATGTTGGTGGAACTTTGAGCGTCTTTTCTGGAATTTTGTGAGATTCGGCAGGGAATTGAGGAATTATCTGTGATTTTTCATGTATTTTGTAAGAATTTGTGGAGATTTGGTGGGATTTTTGTTGAAATTTGTAGAGTTTTGAGAAGATGTAGGGAATTTGGTGGGATTTTTGTGGAATTTGGTGGGCCTTTTCAAGGACTTTGTGTGGTTTTGAGGAGAGTTGAAGTATTTTGAGGAATTTTTCTTAGATTTTGTGGAAACTTGTGGAGGTTTTGTGTGATTTTTGTGGAATTTTGTGGGATATTGAGGCGATTTAGGGATCTTGAGGGATTTTTCATGTATTTTGTGGGAATTTGTGGAGATTTGGTGGGATTTTTTTTTATAATTTGGTCGTGTTTTCAGAAGATTTCGGGAATGTTGTGGGATTTTTCCTGGAATTTTGTTGGATTTTGAGGAGATTTTGTGGGATGGTTGTGGAACTTTGAGGGTCTTTTCTGGAATTTTGTGAGATTCGGCAGAGAATTGAGGAATTATCTGTGATTTTTCATGTATTTTGTAAGAATTTGTGGAGATTTGGTGGGATTTTTGTGGAATTTGGTGGGCCTTTTCAAGGACTTTGTGTGGTTTTGAGGAGAGTTGAAGTATTTTGAGGAATTTTTCTTAGATTTTGTGGAAACTTGTGGAGGTTTTGTGTGATTTTTGTGGAATTTTGTGGGATATTGAGGCGATTTAGGGATCTTGAGGGATTTTTCATGTATTTTGTGGGAATTTGTGGAGATTTGGTGGGATATTTTTCTAGAATTTGGTCGTGTTTTAGAAGAATTAGGGAATTTTGTGGGATTTTTCTTGGATTTTGTGGACATTTGTGGACATTTTGTGGGATGTTGGTGGAACTTTGAGCGTCTTTTCTGGAATTTTGTGAGATTCTGCAGGGAATTGAGGAATTATCTGTGATTTTTCATGTATTTTGTAAGAATTTGTGGAGATTTGGTGGGATTTTTGTTGAAATTTGTAGAGTTTTGAGAAGATGTAGGGAATTTGGTGGGATTTTTGTGGAATTTGGTGGGCCTTTTCAAGGACTTTGTGTGGTTTTGAGGAGAGTTGAAGTATTTTGAGGAATTTTTCTTAGATTTTGTGGAAACTTGTGGAGGTTTTGTGTGATTTTTGTGGAATTTTGTGGGATATTGAGGCGATTTAGGGATCTTGAGGGATTTTTCATGTATTTTGTGGGAATTTGTGGAGATTTGGTGGGATTTTTTTTTATAATTTGGTCGTGTTTTCAGAAGATTTCGGGAATGTTGTGGGATTTTTCCTGGAATTTTGTTGGATTTTGAGGAGATTTTGTGGGATGGTTGTGGAACTTTGAGGGTCTTTTCTGGAATTTTGTGAGATTCGGCAGAGAATTGAGGAATTATCTGTGATTTTTCATGTATTTTGTAAGAATTTGTGGAGATTTGGTGGGATTTTTGTGGAATTTGGTGGGCCTTTTCAAGGACTTTGTGTGGTTTTGAGGAGAGTTGAAGTATTTTGAGGAATTTTTCTTAGATTTTGTGGAAACTTGTGGAGGTTTTGTGTGATTTTTGTGGAATTTTGTGGGATATTGAGGCGATTTAGGGATCTTGAGGGATTTTTCATGTATTTTGTGGGAATTTGTGGAGATTTGGTGGGATTTTTTTTTAGAATTTGGTCGTGTTTTGAGAAGATTTCGGGAATGTTGTGGGATTTAGGGAATTTTGTGGGATTTTGAGGAGATTTTGTGGGATGGTTGTGGAATTTTGAGGGTCTTTTCTGGAATTTTGTGAGATTCGGCAGAGAATTGAGGAATTATCTGTGATTTTTCATGTATTTTGTAAGAATTTGTGGAGATTTGGTGGGATTTTTGTTGAAATTTGTAGAGTTTTGAGAAGATGTAGGGAATTTGGTGGGATTTTTGTGGAATTTGGTGGGCCTTTTCAAGGACTTTGTGTGGTTTTGAGGAGAGTTGAAGTATTTTGAGGAATTTTTCTTAGATTTTGTGGAAACTTGTGGAGGTTTTGTGTGATTTTTGTGGAATTTTGTGGGATATTGAGGCGATTTAGGGATCTTGAGGGATTTTTCATGTATTTTGTGGGAATTTGTGGAGATTTGGTGGGATTTTTTTTTAGAATTTGGTCGTGTTTTGAGAAGATTTCGGGAATGTTGTGGGATTTTTCCTGGAATTTTGTTGGATTTTGAGGAGATTTTGTGGGATGGTTGTGGAATTTTGAGGGTCTTTTCTGGAATTTTGTGAGATTCGGCAGAGAATTGAGGAATTATCTGTGATTTTTCATGTATTTTGTAAGAATTTGTGGAGATTTGGTGGGATTTTTGTTGAAATTTGTAGAGTTTTGAGAAGATGTAGGGAATTTGGTGGGATTTTTGTGGAATTTGGTGGGCCTTTTCAAAGACTTTGTGTTGTTTTGAGGAGAGTTGAAGTATTTTGAGGAATTTTTCTTAGATTTTGTGGAAACTTGTGGAGGTTTTGTGTGATTTTTGTGGAATTTTGTGGGATAGTGAGGCGATTTAGGGATCTTGAGGGATTTTTCATGTATTTTGTGGGAATTTGTGGAGATTTGGTGGGATTTTTTTTTATAATTTGGTCGTGTTTTCAGAAGATTTCGGGAATGTTGTGGGATTTTTCCTGGAACTTTGTTGGATTTTGAGGAGATTTTGTGGGATGGTTGTGGAACTTTGAGGGTCTTTTCTGGAATTTTGTGAGATTCGGCAGAGAATTGAGGAATTATCTGTGATTTTTCATGTATTTTGTAAGAATTTGTGGAGATTTGGTGGGATTTTTGTGGAATTTGGTAGAGTTTTGGAATGATTTAGGTCATTTTGTGGGACATTCCTGTGAATTGGTAGGGTTTTGAAATGATTTAGGGAATTTTGTGGGACTTGTCTGTAATTTTGTGGGGATTTTTCTGGAATTGTGTGGGATTCTGAGGAGACTTGAAGAATGTTGAGGAATTTGTTTTAGATTTTGTGGGAATTTTTGGAGATTCTGTGGGATTTTTGTGGAATTTGGTGGGCCTTTTCAAGGACTTTGTGTTGTTTTGAGGAGAGTTGAAGTATTTTGAGGAATTTTTCTTAGATTTTGTGGAAACTTGTGGAGGTTTTGTGTGATTTTTGTGGAATTTTGTGGGATATTGAGGCGATTTAGGGATCTTGAGGGATTTTTCATGTATTTTGTGGGAATTTGTGGAGATTTGGTGGGATTTTTTTTTAGAATTTGGTCGTGTTTTGAGAAGATTTCGGGAATGTTGTGGGATTTTTCCTGGAATTTTGTTGGATTTTGAGGAGATTTTGTGGGATGTTGGTGGAACTTTGAGGGTCTTTTCTGGAATTTTGTGAGATTCGGCAGAGAATTGAGGAATTATCTGTGATTTTTCATGTATTTTGTAAGAATTTGTGGAGATTTGGTGGGATTTTTGTTGAAATTTGTAGCGTTTTGAGAAGATGTAGGGAATTTGGTGGGATTTTTGTGGAATTTGGTGGGCCTTTTCAAGGACTTTGTGTTGTTTTGAGGAGAGTTGAAGTATTTTGAGGAATTTTTCTTAGATTTTGTGGAAACTTGTGGAGGTTTTGTGTGATTTTTGTGGAATTTTGTGGGATAGTGAGGCGATTTAGGGATCTTGAGGGATTTTTCATGTATTTTGTGGGAATTTGTGGAGATTTGGTGGGATTTTTTTTTAGAATTTGGTCGTGTTTTGAGAAGATTTCGGGAATGTTGTGGGATTTTTCCTGGAACTTTGTTGGATTTTGAGGAGATTTTGTGGGATGGTTGTGGAATTTTGAGGGTCTTTTCTGGAATTTTGTGAGATTCGGCAGAGAATTGAGGAATTATCTGTGATTTTTCATGTATTTTGTAAGAATTTGTGGAGATTTGGTGGGATTTTTGTGGAATTTGGTAGAGTTTTGGAATGATTTAGGTCATTTTGTGGGATATTTCTGGAATTTGGTAGGGCTTTTCAGGAATTTTGTAGTATTTTGAAAAGATTTAGGGAATTTTGTGTTGTTTTTCTTGAATTTTGTGGGAAACTGTGGTGATTTAATGGGGCGTTTCTGGAATTTGGTCGAGTTTTCAGAAGATTTAGGGATTTTTGTGGGATTTTTGTGGGATGTTCTGGGAATCGGTGGAGATTTTGTGGGACATTCCTGTGAATTGGTAGGGTTTTGAAATGATTTAGGGAATTTTGTGGGACTTGTCTGTAATTTTGTGGTGGATTTCTGGAATTGTGTGGGATTCTGAGGAGACTTGAAGAATGTTGAGGAATTTGTTTTAGATTTTGTGGGAATTTGTGGAGATTTGGTGGGATTTTTTTTTAGAATTTGGTCGTGTTTTGAGAAGATTTCGGGAATGTTGTGGGATTTTTCCTGGAATTTTGTTGGATTTTGAGGAGATTTTGTGGGATGGTTGTGGAATTTTGAGGGTCTTTTCTGGAATTTTGTGAGATTCGGCAGAGAATTGAGGAATTATCTGTGATTTTTCATGTATTTTGTAAGAATTTGTGGAGATTTGGTGGGATTTTTGTTGAAATTTGTAGCATTTTGAGAAGATGTAGGGAATTTGGTGGGATTTTTGTGGAATTTGGTGGGCCTTTTCAAGGACTTTGTGTTGTTTTGAGGAGAGTTGAAGTATTTTGAGGAATTTTTCTTAGATTTTGTGGAAACTTGTGGAGGTTTTGTGTGATTTTTGTGGAATTTTGTGGGATAGTGAGGCGATTTAGGGATCTTGAGGGATTTTTCATGTATTTTGTGGGAATTTGTGGAGATTTGGTGGGATTTTTTTTTAGAATTTGGTCGTGTTTTGAGAAGATTTCGGGAATGTTGTGGGATTTTTCCTGGAATTTTGTTGGATTTTGAGGAGATTTTGTGGGATGGTTGTGGAATTTTGAGGGTCTTTTCTGGAATTTTGTGAGATTCGGCAGAGAATTGAGGAATTATCTGTGATTTTTCATGTATTTTGTAAGAATTTGTGGAGATTTGGTGGGATTTTTGTGGAATTTGGTAGAGTTTTGGAATGATTTAGGTCATTTTGTGGGATATTTCTGGAATTTGGTAGGGCTTTTCAGGAATTTTGTAGTATTTTGAAAAGATTTAGGGAATTTTGTGTTGTTTTTCTTGAATTTTGTGGGAAACTGTGGTGATTTAATGGGGCGTTTCTGGAATTTGGTCGAGTTTTCAGAAGATTTAGGGATTTTTGTGGGATTTTTGTGGGATGTTCTGGGAATCGGTGGAGATTTTGTGGGACATTCCTGTGAATTGGTAGGGTTTTGAAATGATTTAGGGAATTTTGTGGGACTTGTCTGTAATTTTGTGGTGGATTTCTGGAATTGTGTGGGATTCTGAGGAGACTTGAAGAATGTTGAGGAATTTGTTTTAGATTTTGTGGGAATTTGTGGAGATTTGGTGGGATTTTTTTTTAGAATTTGGTCGTGTTTTGAGAAGATTTCGGGAATGTTGTGGGATTTTTCCTGGAATTTTGTTGGATTTTGAGGAGATTTTGTGGGATGGTTGTGGAATTTTGAGGGTCTTTTCTGGAATTTTGTGAGATTCGGCAGAGAATTGAGGAATTATCTGTGATTTTTCATGTATTTTGTAAGAATTTGTGGAGATTTGGTGGGATTTTTGTTGAAATTTGTAGCATTTTGAGAAGATGTAGGGAATTTGGTGGGATTTTTGTGGAATTTGGTGGGCCTTTTCAAGGACTTTGTGTTGTTTTGAGGAGAGTTGAAGTATTTTGAGGAATTTTTCTTAGATTTTGTGGAAACTTGTGGAGGTTTTGTGTGATTTTTTTGGAATTTTGTGGGATATTGAGGCGATTTAGGGATCTTGAGGGATTTTTCATGTATTTTGTGGGAATTTGTGGAGATTTGGTGGGATTTTTTTTTAGAATTTGGTCGTGTTTTGAGAAGATTTCGGGAATGTTGTGGGATTTTTCCTGGAATTTTGTTGGATTTTGAGGAGATTTTGTGGGATGGTTGTGGAATTTTGAGGGTCTTTTCTGGAATTTTGTGAGATTCGGCAGAGAATTGAGGAATTATCTGTGATTTTTCATGTATTTTGTAAGAATTTGTGGAGATTTGGTGGGATTTTTGTGGAATTTGGTAGAGTTTTGGAATGATTTAGGTCATTTTGTGGGATATTTCTGGAATTTGGTAGGGCTTTTCAGGAATTTTGTAGTATTTTGAAAAGATTTAGGGAATTTTGTGTTGTTTTTCTTGAATTTTGTGGGAAACTGTGGTGATTTAATGGGGCGTTTCTGGAATTTGGTCGAGTTTTCAGAAGATTTAGGGATTTTTGTGGGATTTTTGTGGGATGTTCTGGGAATCGGTGGAGATTTTGTGGGACATTCCTGTGAATTGGTAGGGTTTTGAAATGATTTAGGGAATTTTGTGGGACTTGTCTGTAATTTTGTGGTGGATTTCTGGAATTGTGTGGGATTCTGAGGAGACTTGAAGAATGTTGAGGAATTTGTTTTAGATTTTGTGGGAATTTTTGGAGATTCTGTGGGATTTTTGTGGAATTTCGTGGGCCTTTTCAAGGACTTTGTGTTGTTTTGAGGAGAGTTGAAGTATTTTGAGGAATTTTTCTTAGATTTTGTGGAAACTTGTGGAGGTTTTCTGTGATTTTTGTGGAATTTTGTGGGATATTGAGGCGATTTAGGGATCTTGAGGGATTTTTCATGTATTTTGTGGGAATTTGTGGAGATTTGGTGGGATTTTTTTTTAGAATTTGGTCGTGTTTTGAGAAGATTTCGGGAATGTTGTGGGATTTTTCCTGGAATTTTGTTGGATTTTGAGGAGATTTTGCGGGATGTTTGTGGAACTTTGAGGGTCTTTTCTGGAATTTTGCGAGATTCTGCAGAGAATTGAGGAATTATCTGTGATTTTTCATGTATTTTGTAAGAATTTGTGGAGATTTGGTGGGATTTTTGTTGAAATTTGTAGAGTTTTGAGAAGATGTAGGGAATTTGGTGGGATTTTTGTGGAATTTGGTGGGCCTTTTCAAGGACTTTGTGTGGTTTTGAGGAGAGTTGAAGTATTTTGAGGAATTTTTCTTAGATTTTGTGGAAACTTGTGGAGGTTTTGTGTGATTTTTGTGGAATTTTGTGGGATATTGAGGCGATTTAGGGATCTTGAGGGATTTTTCATGTATTTTGTGGGAATTTGTGGAGATTTGGTGGGATTTTTTTTTAGAATTTGGTCGTGTTTTGAGAAGATTTAGGGAATGTTGTGGGATTTTTCCTGGAATTTTGTTGGATTTTGAGGAGATTTTGCGGGATGGTTGTGGAATTTTGAGGGTCTTTTCTGGAATTTTGTGAGATTCGGCAGAGAATTGAGGAATTATCTGTGATTTTTCATGTATTTTGTGAGAATTTGTGGAGATTTGGTGGGATTTTTGTGGAATTTGGTAGAGTTTTGGAATGATTTAGGTCATTTTGTGGGATATATCTGGAATTTGGTAGGGCTTTTCAGGAATTTTGTAGTATTTTGAAAAGATTTAGGGAATTTTGTGTTGTTTTTCTTGAATTTTGTGGGAAACTGTGGTGATATTATGGGGCGTTTCTGGAATTTGGTCGAGTTTTCAGAAGATTTAGGGATTTTTGTGGGACTTTTGTGGGATGTTCTGGGAATTGGTGGAGATTTTGTGGGACATTCCTGTGAATTGGTAGGGTTTTGAAATGATTTAGGGAATTTTGTGGGACTTGTCTGTAATTTTGTGGGGGTTTTTCTGGAATTGTGTGGGATTCTGAGGAGACTTGAAGAATGTTGAGGAATTTGTTTTAGATTTTGTGGGAATTTGTGGAGATTTGGTGGGATATTTTTCTGGAATTTGGCCGTGTTTTAGAAGAATTAGGGAATTTTGTGGGATTTTTCTTGGATTTTGTGGACATTTGTGGACATTTTGTGGGATGTTGGTGGAACTTTGAGCGTCTTTTCTGGAATTTTGTGAGATTCTGCAGAGAATTGAGGAATTATCTGTGATTTTTCATGTATTTTGTAAGAATTTGTGGAGATTTGGTGGGATTTTTGTTGAAATTTGTAGAGTTTTGAGAAGATGTAGGGAATTTGGTGGGATTTTTGTGGAATTTGGTGGGCCTTTTCAAAGACTTTGTGTGGTTTTGAGGAGAGTTGAAGTATTTTGAGGAATTTTTCTTAGATTTTGTGGAAACTTGTGGAGGTTTTGTGTGATTTTTGTGGAATTTTGTGGGATAGTGAGGCGATTTAGGGATCTTGAGGGATTTTTCATGTATTTTGTGGGAATATGTGGAGATTTGGTGGGATTTTTTTTTAGAATTTGGTCATGTTTTGAGAAGATTTCGGGAATGTTGTGTGATTTTTCCTGGAAATTTGTTGGATTTTGAGGAGATTTTGCGGGATGTTTGTGGAATTTTGAGGGTCTTTTCTGGAATTTTGTGAGATTCTGCAGAGAATTGAGGAATTATCTGTGATTTTTCATGTATTTTGTGAGAATTTGTGGAGATTTGGTGGGATTTTTGTGGAATTTGGTAGAGTTTTGGAATGATTTATGTCATTTTGTGGGATATTTCTGGAATTTGGTAGGGCTTTTCAGGAATTTTGTAGTATTTTGAAAAGATTTAGGGAATTTTGTGTTGTTTTTCTTGAATTTTGTGGGAAACTGGTGATTTTATGGGGCGTTTCTGGAATTTGGTCGAGTTTTCAGAAGATTTAGGGATTTTTGTGGGACTTTTGTGGGATGTTCTGGGAATTGGTGGAGATTTTGTGGGACATTCCTGTGAATTGGTAGGGTTTTGAAATGATTTAGGGAATTTTGTGGGACTTGTCTGGAATTTTGTGGGGATTTTTCTGGAATTGTGTGGGATTCTGAGGAGACTTGAAGAATGATGAGGAATTTGTTTTAGATTTTGTGGGAATTTGTGGAGATTCTGTGGGATTTTTGTGGAATTTGGTGGGCCTTTTCAAGGACTTTGTGTGGTTTTGAGGAGAGTTGAAGTATTTTGAGGAATTTTTCTTAGATTTTGTGGAAACTTGTGGAGGTTTTGTGTGATTTTTGTGGAATTTTGTGGGATATTGAGGCGATTTAGGGATCTTGAGGGATTTTTCATGTATTTTGTGGGAATTTGTGGAGATTTGGTGGGATATTTTTCTAGAATTTGGTCGTGTTTTAGAAGAATTAGGGAATTTTGTGGGATTTTTCTTGGATTTTGTGGACATTTGTGGACATTTTGTGGGATGTTGGTGGAACTTTGAGCGTCTTTTCTGGAATTTTGTGAGATTCTGCAGGGAATTGAGGAATTATCTGTGATTTTTCATGTATTTTGTAAGAATTTGTGGAGATTTGGTGGGATTTTTGTTGAAATTTGTAGAGTTTTGAGAAGATGTAGGGAATTTGGTGGGATTTTTGTGGAATTTGGTGGGCCTTTTCAAGGACTTTGTGTGGTTTTGAGGAGAGTTGAAGTATTTTGAGGAATTTTTCTTAGATTTTGTGGAAACTTGTGGAGGTTTTGTGTGATTTTTGTGGAATTTTGTGGGATATTGAGGCGATTTAGGGATCTTGAGGGATTTTTCATGTATTTTGTGGGAATTTGTGGAGATTTGGTGGGATTTTTTTTTAGAATTTGGTCGTGTTTTGAGAAGATTTCGGGAATGTTGTGGGATTTTTCCTGGAATTTTGTTGGATTTTGAGGAGATTTTGTGGGATGGTTGTGGAATTTTGAGGGTCTTTTCTGGAATTTTGTGAGATTCGGCAGAGAATTGAGGAATTATCTGTGATTTTTCATGTATTTTGTAAGAATTTGTGGAGATTTGGTGGGATTTTTGTTGAAATTTGTAGAGTTTTGAGAAGATGTAGGGAATTTGGTGGGATTTTTGTGGAATTTGGTGGGCCTTTTCAAGGACTTTGTGTGGTTTTGAGGAGAGTTGAAGTATTTTGAGGAATTTTTCTTAGATTTTGTGGAAACTTGTGGAGGTTTTGTGTGATTTTTGTGGAATTTTGTGGGATAGTGAGGCGATTTAGGGATCTTGAGGGATTTTTCATGTATTTTGTGGGAATATGTGGAGATTTGGTGGGATTTTTTTTTAGAATTTGGTCGTGTTTTGAGAAGATTTCGGGAATGTTGTGTGATTTTTCCTGGAAATTTGTTGGATTTTGAGGAGATTTTGCGGGATGTTTGTGGAATTTTGAGGGTCTTTTTTGGAATTTTGTGAGATTCTGCAGAGAATTGAGGAATTATCTGTGATTTTTCATGTATTTTGTGAGAATTTGTGGAGATTTGGTGGGATTTTTGTGGAATTTGGTAGAGTTTTGGAATGATTTAGGTCATTTTGTGGGATATTTCTGGAATTTGGTAGGGCTTTTCAGGAATTTTGTAGTATTTTGAAAAGATTTAGGGAATTTTGTGTTGTTTTTCTTGAATTTTGTGGGAAACTGGTGATTTTATGGGGCGTTTCTGGAATTTGGTCGAGTTTTCAGAAGATTTAGGGATTTTTGTGGGACTTTTGTGGGATGTTCTGGGAATTGGTGGAGATTTTGTGGGACATTCCTGTGAATTGGTAGGGTTTTGAAATGATTTAGGGAATTTTGTGGGACTTGTCTGGAATTTTGTGGGGATTTTTCTGGAATTGTGTGGGATTCTGAGGAGACTTGAAGAATGTTGAGGAATTTGTTTTAGATTTTGTGGGAATTTGTGGAGATTCTGTGGGATTTTTGTGGAATTTGGTGGGCCTTTTCAAGGACTTTGTGTGGTTTTGAGGAGAGTTGAAGTATTTTGAGGAATTTTTCTTAGATTTTGTGGAAACTTGTGGAGGTTTTGTGTGATTTTTGTGGAATTTTGTGGGATATTGAGGCGATTTAGGGATCTTGAGGGATTTTTCATGTATTTTGTGGGAATTTGTGGAGATTTGGTGGGATATTTTTCTAGAATTTGGTCGTGTTTTAGAAGAATTAGGGAATTTTGTGGGATTTTTCTTGGATTTTGTGGACATTTGTGGACATTTTGTGGGATGTTGGTGGAACTTTGAGCGTCTTTTCTGGAATTTTGTGAGATTCTGCAGGGAATTGAGGAATTATCTGTGATTTTTCATGTATTTTGTAAGAATTTGTGGAGATTTGGTGGGATTTTTGTTGAAATTTGTAGAGTTTTGAGAAGATGTAGGGAATTTGGTGGGATTTTTGTGGAATTTGGTGGGCCTTTTCAAGGACTTTGTGTGGTTTTGAGGAGAGTTGAAGTATTTTGAGGAATTTTTCTTAGATTTTGTGGAAACTTGTGGAGGTTTTGTGTGATTTTTGTGGAATTTTGTGGGATATTGAGGCGATTTAGGGATCTTGAGGGATTTTTCATGTATTTTGTGGGAATTTGTGGAGATTTGGTGGGATTTTTTTTTATAATTTGGTCGTGTTTTCAGAAGATTTCGGGAATGTTGTGGGATTTTTCCTGGAATTTTGTTGGATTTTGAGGAGATTTTGTGGGATGGTTGTGGAACTTTGAGGGTCTTTTCTGGAATTTTGTGAGATTCGGCAGAGAATTGAGGAATTATCTGTGATTTTTCATGTATTTTGTAAGAATTTGTGGAGATTTGGTGGGATTTTTGTGGAATTTGGTGGGCCTTTTCAAGGACTTTGTGTGGTTTTGAGGAGAGTTGAAGTATTTTGAGGAATTTTTCTTAGATTTTGTGGAAACTTGTGGAGGTTTTGTGTGATTTTTGTGGAATTTTGTGGGATATTGAGGCGATTTAGGGATCTTGAGGGATTTTTCATGTATTTTGTGGGAATTTGTGGAGATTTGGTGGGATTTTTTTTTAGAATTTGGTCGTGTTTTGAGAAGATTTCGGGAATGTTGTGGGATTTAGGGAATTTTGTGGGATTTTGAGGAGATTTTGTGGGATGGTTGTGGAATTTTGAGGGTCTTTTCTGGAATTTTGTGAGATTCGGCAGAGAATTGAGGAATTATCTGTGATTTTTCATGTATTTTGTAAGAATTTGTGGAGATTTGGTGGGATTTTTGTTGAAATTTGTAGAGTTTTGAGAAGATGTAGGGAATTTGGTGGGATTTTTGTGGAATTTGGTGGGCCTTTTCAAGGACTTTGTGTGGTTTTGAGGAGAGTTGAAGTATTTTGAGGAATTTTTCTTAGATTTTGTGGAAACTTGTGGAGGTTTTGTGTGATTTTTGTGGAATTTTGTGGGATATTGAGGCGATTTAGGGATCTTGAGGGATTTTTCATGTATTTTGTGGGAATTTGTGGAGATTTGGTGGGATTTTTTTTTAGAATTTGGTCGTGTTTTGAGAAGATTTCGGGAATGTTGTGGGATTTTTCCTGGAATTTTGTTGGATTTTGAGGAGATTTTGTGGGATGGTTGTGGAATTTTGAGGGTCTTTTCTGGAATTTTGTGAGATTCGGCAGAGAATTGAGGAATTATCTGTGATTTTTCATGTATTTTGTAAGAATTTGTGGAGATTTGGTGGGATTTTTGTTGAAATTTGTAGAGTTTTGAGAAGATGTAGGGAATTTGGTGGGATTTTTGTGGAATTTGGTGGGCCTTTTCAAGGACTTTGTGTTGTTTTGAGGAGAGTTGAAGTATTTTGAGGAATTTTTCTTAGATTTTGTGGAAACTTGTGGAGGTTTTGTGTGATTTTTGTGGAATTTTGTGGGATAGTGAGGCGATTTAGGGATCTTGAGGGATTTTTCATGTATTTTGTGGGAATTTGTGGAGATTTGGTGGGATTTTTTTTTAGAATTTGGTCGTGTTTTCAGAAGATTTCGGGAATGTTGTGGGATTTTTCCTGGAATTTTGTTGGATTTTGAGGAGATTTTGTGGGATGGTTGTGGAACTTTGAGGGTCTTTTCTGGAATTTTGTGAGATTCGGCAGAGAATTGAGGAATTATCTGTGATTTTTCATGTATTTTGTAAGAATTTGTGGAGATTTGGTGGGATTTTTGTGGAATTTGGTAGAGTTTTGGAATGATTTAGGTCATTTTGTGGGATATTTCTGGAATTTGGTAGGGCTTTTCAGGAATTTTGTAGTATTTTGAAAAGATTTAGGGAATTTTGTGTTGTTTTTCTTGAATTTTGTGGGAAACTGTGGTGATTTAATGGGGCGTTTCTGGAATTTGGTCGAGTTTTCAGAAGATTTAGGGATTTTTGTGGGATTTTTGTGGGATGTTCTGGGAATCGGTGGAGATTTTGTGGGACATTCCTGTGAATTGGTAGGGTTTTGAAATGATTTAGGGAATTTTGTGGGACTTGTCTGTAATTTTGTGGGGATTTTTCTGGAATTGTGTGGGATTCTGAGGAGACTTGAAGAATGTTGAGGAATTTGTTTTAGATTTTGTGGGAATTTTTGGAGATTCTGTGGGATTTTTGTGGAATTTGGTGGGCTTTTTCAAGGACTTTGTGTTGTTTTGAGGAGAGTTGAAGTATTTTGAGGAATTTTTCTTAGATTTTGTGGAAACTTGTGGAGGTTTTCTGTGATTTTTGTGGAATTTTGTGGGATATTGAGGCGATTTAGGGATCTTGAGGGATTTTTCATGTATTTTGTGGGAATTTGTGGAGATTTGGTGGGATATTTTTCTAGAATTTGGTCGTGTTTTAGAAGAATTAGGGAATTTTGTGGGATTTTTCTTGGATTTTGTGGACATTTGTGGACATTTTGTGGGATGTTGGTGGAACTCTGAGGATCTTTTCTGGAATTTTGTGAGATTCTGCAGAGAATTGAGGAATTATCTGTGATTTTTCATGTATTTTGTGGGAATTTGTGGAGATTTGGTGGGATTTTTGTTGAAATTTGTAGAGTTTTGAGAAGATGTAGGGAATTTGGTGGGATTTTTGTGGAATTTGGTGGGCCTTTTCAAGGACTTTGTGTGGTTTTGAGGAGAGTTGAAGTATTTTGAGGAATTTTTCTTAGATTTTGTGGAAACTTGTGGAGGTTTTGTGTGATTTTTGTGGAATTTTGTGGGATATTGAGGCGATTTAGGGATCTTGAGGGATTTTTCTTGTATTTTGTGGGAATTTGTGGAGATTTGGTGGGATTTTTTTTTAGAATTTGGTCGTGTTTTGAGAAGATTTCGGGAATGTTGTGGGATTTTTCCTGGAATTTTGTTGGATTTTGAGGAGATTTTGTGGGATGGTTGTGGAATTTTGAGGGTCTTTTCTGGAATTTTGTGAGATTCGGCAGACAATTGAGGAATTATCTGTGATTTTTCATGTATTTTGTAAGAATTTGTGGAGATTTGGTGGGATTTTTGTTGAAATTTGTAGAGTTTTGAGAAGATGTAGGGAATTTGGTGGGATTTTTGTGGAATTTGGTGGGCCTTTTCAAGGACTTTGTGTGGTTTTGAGGAGAGTTGAAGTATTTTGAGGAATTTTTCTTAGATTTTGTGGAAACTTGTGGAGGTTTTGTGTGATTTTTGTGGAATTTTGTGGGATATTGAGGCGATTTAGGGATCTTGAGGGATTTTTCATGTATTTTGTGGGAATTTGTGGAGATTTGGTGGGATTTTTTTTTAGAATTTGGTCGTGTTTTGAGAAGATTTCGGGAATGTTGTGGGATTTTTCCTGGAATTTTGTTGGATTTTGAGGAGATTTTGTGGGATGGTTGTGGAATTTTGAGGGTCTTTTCTGGAATTTTGTGAGATTCGGCAGAGAATTGAGGAATTATCTGTGATTTTTCATGTATTTTGTAAGAATTTGTGGAGATTTGGTGGGATTTTTGTTGAAATTTGTAGAGTTTTGAGAAGATGTAGGGAATTTGGTGGGATTTTTGTGGAATTTGGTGGGCCTTTTCAAGGACTTTGTGTGGTTTTGAGGAGAGTTGAAGTATTTTGAGGAATTTTTCTTAGATTTTGTGGAAACTTGTGGAGGTTTTGTGTGATTTTTGTGGAATTTTGTGGGATATTGAGGCGATTTAGGGATCTTGAGGGATTTTTCATGTATTTTGTGGGAATTTGTGGAGATTTGGTGGGATATTTTTCTAGAATTTGGTCGTGTTTTAGAAGAATTAGGGAATTTTGTGGGATTTTTCTTGGATTTTGTGGACATTTGTGGACATTTTGTGGGATGTTGGTGGAACTTTGAGCGTCTTTTCTGGAATTTTTTGAGATTCTGCAGGGAATTGAGGAATTATCTGTGATTTTTCATGTATTTTGTAAGAATTTGTGGAGATTTGGTGGGATTTTTGTTGAAATTTGTAGAGTTTTGAGAAGATGTAGGGAATTTGGTGGGATTTTTGTGGAATTTGGTGGGCCTTTTCAAGGACTTTGTGTGGTTTTGAGGAGAGTTGAAGTATTTTGAGGAATTTTTCTTAGATTTTGTGGAAACTTGTGGAGGTTTTGTGTGATTTTTGTGGAATTTTGTGGGATATTGAGGCGATTTAGGGATCTTGAGGGATTTTTCATGTATTTTGTGGGAATTTGTGGAGATTTGGTGGGATATTTTTCTAGAATTTGGTCGTGTTTTAGAAGAATTAGGGAATTTTGTGGGATTTTTCTTGGATTTTGTGGACATTTGTGGACATTTTGTGGGATGTTGGTGGAACTTTGAGCGTCTTTTCTGGAATTTTGTGAGATTCTGCAGGGAATTGAGGAATTATCTGTGATTTTTCATGTATTTTGTAAGAATTTGTGGAGATTTGGTGGGATTTTTGTTGAAATTTGTAGAGTTTTGAGAAGATGTAGGGAATTTGGTGGGATTTTTGTGGAATTTGGTGGGCCTTTTCAAGGACTTTGTGTGGTTTTGAGGAGAGTTGAAGTATTTTGAGGAATTTTTCTTAGATTTTGTGGAAACTTGTGGAGGTTTTGTGTGATTTTTGTGGAATTTTGTGGGATATTGAGGCGATTTAGGGATCTTGAGGGATTTTTCTTGTATTTTGTGGGAATTTGTGGAGATTTGGTGGGATTTTTTTTTATAATTTGGTCGTGTTTTCAGAAGATTTCGGGAATGTTGTGGGATTTTTCCTGGAATTTTGTTGGATTTTGAGGAGATTTTGTGGGATGGTTGTGGAACTTTGAGGGTCTTTTCTGGAATTTTGTGAGATTCGGCAGAGAATTGAGGAATTATCTGTGATTTTTCATGTATTTTGTAAGAATTTGTGGAGATTTGGTGGGATTTTTGTGGAATTTGGTGGGCCTTTTCAAGGACTTTGTGTGGTTTTGAGGAGAGTTGAAGTATTTTGAGGAATTTTTCTTAGATTTTGTGGAAACTTGTGGAGGTTTTGTGTGATTTTTGTGGAATTTTGTGGGATATTGAGGCGATTTAGGGATCTTGAGGGATTTTTCATGTATTTTGTGGGAATTTGTGGAGATTTGGTGGGATTTTTTTTTAGAATTTGGTCGTGTTTTGAGAAGATTTCGGGAATGTTGTGGGATTTAGGGAATTTTGTGGGATTTTGAGGAGATTTTGTGGGATGGTTGTGGAATTTTGAGGGTCTTTTCTGGAATTTTGTGAGATTCGGCAGAGAATTGAGGAATTATCTGTGATTTTTCATGTATTTTGTAAGAATTTGTGGAGATTTGGTGGGATTTTTGTTGAAATTTGTAGAGTTTTGAGAAGATGTAGGGAATTTGGTGGGATTTTTGTGGAATTTGGTGGGCCTTTTCAAGGACTTTGTGTGGTTTTGAGGAGAGTTGAAGTATTTTGAGGAATTTTTCTTAGATTTTGTGGAAACTTGTGGAGGTTTTGTGTGATTTTTGTGGAATTTTGTGGGATATTGAGGCGATTTAGGGATCTTGAGGGATTTTTCATGTATTTTGTGGGAATTTGTGGAGATTTGGTGGGATTTTTTTTTAGAATTTGGTCGTGTTTTCAGAAGATTTCGGGAATGTTGTGGGATTTTTCCTGGAATTTTGTTGGATTTTGAGGAGATTTTGTGGGATGGTTGTGGAATTTTGAGGGTCTTTTCTGGAATTTTGTGAGATTCGGCAGAGAATTGAGGAATTATCTGTGATTTTTCATGTATTTTGTAAGAATTTGTGGAGATTTGGTGGGATTTTTGTTGAAATTTGTAGAGTTTTGAGAAGATGTAGGGAATTTGGTGGGATTTTTGTGGAATTTGGTGGGCCTTTTCAAGGACTTTGTGTTGTTTTGAGGAGAGTTGAAGTATTTTGAGGAATTTTTCTTAGATTTTGTGGAAACTTGTGGAGGTTTTGTGTGATTTTTGTGGAATTTTGTGGGATAGTGAGGCGATTTAGGGATCTTGAGGGATTTTTCATGTATTTTGTGGGAATTTGTGGAGATTTGGTGGGATTTTTTTTTATAATTTGGTCGTGTTTTCAGAAGATTTCGGGAATGTTGTGGGATTTTTCCTGGAACTTTGTTGGATTTTGAGGAGATTTTGTGGGATGGTTGTGGAACTTTGAGGGTCTTTTCTGGAATTTTGTGAGATTCGGCAGAGAATTGAGGAATTATCTGTGATTTTTCATGTATTTTGTAAGAATTTGTGGAGATTTGGTGGGATTTTTGTGGAATTTGGTGGGCCTTTTCAAGGACTTTGTGTGGTTTTGAGGAGAGTTGAAGTATTTTGAGGAATTTTTCTTAGATTTTGTGGAAACTTGTGGAGGTTTTGTGTGATTTTTGTGGAATTTTGTGGGATATTGAGGCGATTTAGGGATCTTGAGGGATTTTTCATGTATTTTGTGGGAATTTGTGGAGATTTGGTGGGATTTTTTTTTAGAATTTGGTCGTGTTTTGAGAAGATTTCGGGAATGTTGTGGGATTTAGGGAATTTTGTGGGATTTTGAGGAGATTTTGTGGGATGGTTGTGGAATTTTGAGGGTCTTTTCTGGAATTTTGTGAGATTCGGCAGAGAATTGAGGAATTATCTGTGATTTTTCATGTATTTTGTAAGAATTTGTGGAGATTTGGTGGGATTTTTGTTGAAATTTGTAGAGTTTTGAGAAGATGTAGGGAATTTGGTGGGATTTTTGTGGAATTTGGTGGGCCTTTTCAAGGACTTTGTGTGGTTTTGAGGAGAGTTGAAGTATTTTGAGGAATTTTTCTTAGATTTTGTGGAAACTTGTGGAGGTTTTGTGTGATTTTTGTGGAATTTTGTGGGATAGTGAGGCGATTTAGGGATCTTGAGGGATTTTTCATGTATTTTGTGGGAATATGTGGAGATTTGGTGGGATTTTTTTTTAGAATTTGGTCGTGTTTTGAGAAGATTTCGGGAATGTTGTGTGATTTTTCCTGGAAATTTGTTGGATTTTGAGGAGATTTTGCGGGATGTTTGTGGAATTTTGAGGGTCTTTTTTGGAATTTTGTGAGATTCTGCAGAGAATTGAGGAATTATCTGTGATTTTTCATGTATTTTGTGAGAATTTGTGGAGATTTGGTGGGATTTTTGTGGAATTTGGTAGAGTTTTGGAATGATTTAGGTCATTTTGTGGGATATTTCTGGAATTTGGTAGGGCTTTTCAGGAATTTTGTAGTATTTTGAAAAGATTTAGGGAATTTTGTGTTGTTTTTCTTGAATTTTGTGGGAAACTGGTGATTTTATGGGGCGTTTCTGGAATTTGGTCGAGTTTTCAGAAGATTTAGGGATTTTTGTGGGACTTTTGTGGGATGTTCTGGGAATTGGTGGAGATTTTGTGGGACATTCCTGTGAATTGGTAGGGTTTTGAAATGATTTAGGGAATTTTGTGGGACTTGTCTGGAATTTTGTGGGGATTTTTCTGGAATTGTGTGGGATTCTGAGGAGACTTGAAGAATGTTGAGGAATTTGTTTTAGATTTTGTGGGAATTTGTGGAGATTCTGTGGGATTTTTGTGGAATTTGGTGGGCCTTTTCAAGGACTTTGTGTGGTTTTGAGGAGAGTTGAAGTATTTTGAGGAATTTTTCTTAGATTTTGTGGAAACTTGTGGAGGTTTTGTGTGATTTTTGTGGAATTTTGTGGGATATTGAGGCGATTTAGGGATCTTGAGGGATTTTTCATGTATTTTGTGGGAATTTGTGGAGATTTGGTGGGATATTTTTCTAGAATTTGGTCGTGTTTTAGAAGAATTAGGGAATTTTGTGGGATTTTTCTTGGATTTTGTGGACATTTGTGGACATTTTGTGGGATGTTGGTGGAACTTTGAGCGTCTTTTCTGGAATTTTGTGAGATTCTGCAGGGAATTGAGGAATTATCTGTGATTTTTCATGTATTTTGTAAGAATTTGTGGAGATTTGGTGGGATTTTTGTTGAAATTTGTAGAGTTTTGAGAAGATGTAGGGAATTTGGTGGGATTTTTGTGGAATTTGGTGGGCCTTTTCAAGGACTTTGTGTGGTTTTGAGGAGAGTTGAAGTATTTTGAGGAATTTTTCTTAGATTTTGTGGAAACTTGTGGAGGTTTTGTGTGATTTTTGTGGAATTTTGTGGGATATTGAGGCGATTTAGGGATCTTGAGGGATTTTTCATGTATTTTGTGGGAATTTGTGGAGATTTGGTGGGATTTTTTTTTATAATTTGGTCGTGTTTTCAGAAGATTTCGGGAATGTTGTGGGATTTTTCCTGGAATTTTGTTGGATTTTGAGGAGATTTTGTGGGATGGTTGTGGAACTTTGAGGGTCTTTTCTGGAATTTTGTGAGATTCGGCAGAGAATTGAGGAATTATCTGTGATTTTTCATGTATTTTGTAAGAATTTGTGGAGATTTGGTGGGATTTTTGTGGAATTTGGTGGGCCTTTTCAAGGACTTTGTGTGGTTTTGAGGAGAGTTGAAGTATTTTGAGGAATTTTTCTTAGATTTTGTGGAAACTTGTGGAGGTTTTGTGTGATTTTTGTGGAATTTTGTGGGATATTGAGGCGATTTAGGGATCTTGAGGGATTTTTCATGTATTTTGTGGGAATTTGTGGAGATTTGGTGGGATTTTTTTTTAGAATTTGGTCGTGTTTTGAGAAGATTTCGGGAATGTTGTGGGATTTAGGGAATTTTGTGGGATTTTGAGGAGATTTTGTGGGATGGTTGTGGAATTTTGAGGGTCTTTTCTGGAATTTTGTGAGATTCGGCAGAGAATTGAGGAATTATCTGTGATTTTTCATGTATTTTGTAAGAATTTGTGGAGATTTGGTGGGATTTTTGTTGAAATTTGTAGAGTTTTGAGAAGATGTAGGGAATTTGGTGGGATTTTTGTGGAATTTGGTGGGCCTTTTCAAGGACTTTGTGTGGTTTTGAGGAGAGTTGAAGTATTTTGAGGAATTTTTCTTAGATTTTGTGGAAACTTGTGGAGGTTTTGTGTGATTTTTGTGGAATTTTGTGGGATATTGAGGCGATTTAGGGATCTTGAGGGATTTTTCATGTATTTTGTGGGAATTTGTGGAGATTTGGTGGGATTTTTTTTTAGAATTTGGTCGTGTTTTGAGAAGATTTCGGGAATGTTGTGGGATTTTTCCTGGAATTTTGTTGGATTTTGAGGAGATTTTGTGGGATGGTTGTGGAATTTTGAGGGTCTTTTCTGGAATTTTGTGAGATTCGGCAGAGAATTGAGGAATTATCTGTGATTTTTCATGTATTTTGTAAGAATTTGTGGAGATTTGGTGGGATTTTTGTTGAAATTTGTAGAGTTTTGAGAAGATGTAGGGAATTTGGTGGGATTTTTGTGGAATTTGGTGGGCCTTTTCAAGGACTTTGTGTTGTTTTGAGGAGAGTTGAAGTATTTTGAGGAATTTTTCTTAGATTTTGTGGAAACTTGTGGAGGTTTTGTGTGATTTTTGTGGAATTTTGTGGGATAGTGAGGCGATTTAGGGATCTTGAGGGATTTTTCATGTATTTTGTGGGAATTTGTGGAGATTTGGTGGGATTTTTTTTTAGAATTTGGTCGTGTTTTCAGAAGATTTCGGGAATGTTGTGGGATTTTTCCTGGAATTTTGTTGGATTTTGAGGAGATTTTGTGGGATGGTTGTGGAACTTTGAGGGTCTTTTCTGGAATTTTGTGAGATTCGGCAGAGAATTGAGGAATTATCTGTGATTTTTCATGTATTTTGTAAGAATTTGTGGAGATTTGGTGGGATTTTTGTGGAATTTGGTAGAGTTTTGGAATGATTTAGGTCATTTTGTGGGATATTTCTGGAATTTGGTAGGGCTTTTCAGGAATTTTGTAGTATTTTGAAAAGATTTAGGGAATTTTGTGTTGTTTTTCTTGAATTTTGTGGGAAACTGTGGTGATTTAATGGGGCGTTTCTGGAATTTGGTCGAGTTTTCAGAAGATTTAGGGATTTTTGTGGGATTTTTGTGGGATGTTCTGGGAATCGGTGGAGATTTTGTGGGACATTCCTGTGAATTGGTAGGGTTTTGAAATGATTTAGGGAATTTTGTGGGACTTGTCTGTAATTTTGTGGGGATTTTTCTGGAATTGTGTGGGATTCTGAGGAGACTTGAAGAATGTTGAGGAATTTGTTTTAGATTTTGTGGGAATTTTTGGAGATTCTGTGGGATTTTTGTGGAATTTGGTGGGCTTTTTCAAGGACTTTGTGTTGTTTTGAGGAGAGTTGAAGTATTTTGAGGAATTTTTCTTAGATTTTGTGGAAACTTGTGGAGGTTTTCTGTGATTTTTGTGGAATTTTGTGGGATATTGAGGCGATTTAGGGATCTTGAGGGATTTTTCATGTATTTTGTGGGAATTTGTGGAGATTTGGTGGGATATTTTTCTAGAATTTGGTCGTGTTTTAGAAGAATTAGGGAATTTTGTGGGATTTTTCTTGGATTTTGTGGACATTTGTGGACATTTTGTGGGATGTTGGTGGAACTCTGAGGATCTTTTCTGGAATTTTGTGAGATTCTGCAGAGAATTGAGGAATTATCTGTGATTTTTCATGTATTTTGTGGGAATTTGTGGAGATTTGGTGGGATTTTTGTTGAAATTTGTAGAGTTTTGAGAAGATGTAGGGAATTTGGTGGGATTTTTGTGGAATTTGGTGGGCCTTTTCAAGGACTTTGTGTGGTTTTGAGGAGAGTTGAAGTATTTTGAGGAATTTTTCTTAGATTTTGTGGAAACTTGTGGAGGTTTTGTGTGATTTTTGTGGAATTTTGTGGGATATTGAGGCGATTTAGGGATCTTGAGGGATTTTTCTTGTATTTTGTGGGAATTTGTGGAGATTTGGTGGGATTTTTTTTTAGAATTTGGTCGTGTTTTGAGAAGATTTCGGGAATGTTGTGGGATTTTTCCTGGAATTTTGTTGGATTTTGAGGAGATTTTGTGGGATGGTTGTGGAATTTTGAGGGTCTTTTCTGGAATTTTGTGAGATTCGGCAGACAATTGAGGAATTATCTGTGATTTTTCATGTATTTTGTAAGAATTTGTGGAGATTTGGTGGGATTTTTGTTGAAATTTGTAGAGTTTTGAGAAGATGTAGGGAATTTGGTGGGATTTTTGTGGAATTTGGTGGGCCTTTTCAAGGACTTTGTGTGGTTTTGAGGAGAGTTGAAGTATTTTGAGGAATTTTTCTTAGATTTTGTGGAAACTTGTGGAGGTTTTGTGTGATTTTTGTGGAATTTTGTGGGATATTGAGGCGATTTAGGGATCTTGAGGGATTTTTCATGTATTTTGTGGGAATTTGTGGAGATTTGGTGGGATTTTTTTTTAGAATTTGGTCGTGTTTTGAGAAGATTTCGGGAATGTTGTGGGATTTTTCCTGGAATTTTGTTGGATTTTGAGGAGATTTTGTGGGATGGTTGTGGAATTTTGAGGGTCTTTTCTGGAATTTTGTGAGATTCGGCAGAGAATTGAGGAATTATCTGTGATTTTTCATGTATTTTGTAAGAATTTGTGGAGATTTGGTGGGATTTTTGTTGAAATTTGTAGAGTTTTGAGAAGATGTAGGGAATTTGGTGGGATTTTTGTGGAATTTGGTGGGCCTTTTCAAGGACTTTGTGTGGTTTTGAGGAGAGTTGAAGTATTTTGAGGAATTTTTCTTAGATTTTGTGGAAACTTGTGGAGGTTTTGTGTGATTTTTGTGGAATTTTGTGGGATATTGAGGCGATTTAGGGATCTTGAGGGATTTTTCATGTATTTTGTGGGAATTTGTGGAGATTTGGTGGGATATTTTTCTAGAATTTGGTCGTGTTTTAGAAGAATTAGGGAATTTTGTGGGATTTTTCTTGGATTTTGTGGACATTTGTGGACATTTTGTGGGATGTTGGTGGAACTTTGAGCGTCTTTTCTGGAATTTTTTGAGATTCTGCAGGGAATTGAGGAATTATCTGTGATTTTTCATGTATTTTGTAAGAATTTGTGGAGATTTGGTGGGATTTTTGTTGAAATTTGTAGAGTTTTGAGAAGATGTAGGGAATTTGGTGGGATTTTTGTGGAATTTGGTGGGCCTTTTCAAGGACTTTGTGTGGTTTTGAGGAGAGTTGAAGTATTTTGAGGAATTTTTCTTAGATTTTGTGGAAACTTGTGGAGGTTTTGTGTGATTTTTGTGGAATTTTGTGGGATATTGAGGCGATTTAGGGATCTTGAGGGATTTTTCATGTATTTTGTGGGAATTTGTGGAGATTTGGTGGGATTTTTTTTTATAATTTGGTCGTGTTTTCAGAAGATTTCGGGAATGTTGTGGGATTTTTCCTGGAATTTTGTTGGATTTTGAGGAGATTTTGTGGGATGGTTGTGGAACTTTGAGGGTCTTTTCTGGAATTTTGTGAGATTCGGCAGAGAATTGAGGAATTATCTGTGATTTTTCATGTATTTTGTAAGAATTTGTGGAGATTTGGTGGGATTTTTGTGGAATTTGGTGGGCCTTTTCAAGGACTTTGTGTGGTTTTGAGGAGAGTTGAAGTATTTTGAGGAATTTTTCTTAGATTTTGTGGAAACTTGTGGAGGTTTTGTGTGATTTTTGTGGAATTTTGTGGGATATTGAGGCGATTTAGGGATCTTGAGGGATTTTTCATGTATTTTGTGGGAATTTGTGGAGATTTGGTGGGATATTTTTCTAGAATTTGGTCGTGTTTTAGAAGAATTAGGGAATTTTGTGGGATTTTTCTTGGATTTTGTGGACATTTGTGGACATTTTGTGGGATGTTGGTGGAACTTTGAGCGTCTTTTCTGGAATTTTGTGAGATTCTGCAGGGAATTGAGGAATTATCTGTGATTTTTCATGTATTTTGTAAGAATTTGTGGAGATTTGGTGGGATTTTTGTTGAAATTTGTAGAGTTTTGAGAAGATGTAGGGAATTTGGTGGGATTTTTGTGGAATTTGGTGGGCCTTTTCAAGGACTTTGTGTGGTTTTGAGGAGAGTTGAAGTATTTTGAGGAATTTTTCTTAGATTTTGTGGAAACTTGTGGAGGTTTTGTGTGATTTTTGTGGAATTTTGTGGGATATTGAGGCGATTTAGGGATCTTGAGGGATTTTTCTTGTATTTTGTGGGAATTTGTGGAGATTTGGTGGGATTTTTTTTTATAATTTGGTCGTGTTTTCAGAAGATTTCGGGAATGTTGTGGGATTTTTCCTGGAATTTTGTTGGATTTTGAGGAGATTTTGTGGGATGGTTGTGGAACTTTGAGGGTCTTTTCTGGAATTTTGTGAGATTCGGCAGAGAATTGAGGAATTATCTGTGATTTTTCATGTATTTTGTAAGAATTTGTGGAGATTTGGTGGGATTTTTGTGGAATTTGGTGGGCCTTTTCAAGGACTTTGTGTGGTTTTGAGGAGAGTTGAAGTATTTTGAGGAATTTTTCTTAGATTTTGTGGAAACTTGTGGAGGTTTTGTGTGATTTTTGTGGAATTTTGTGGGATATTGAGGCGATTTAGGGATCTTGAGGGATTTTTCATGTATTTTGTGGGAATTTGTGGAGATTTGGTGGGATTTTTTTTTAGAATTTGGTCGTGTTTTGAGAAGATTTCGGGAATGTTGTGGGATTTAGGGAATTTTGTGGGATTTTGAGGAGATTTTGTGGGATGGTTGTGGAATTTTGAGGGTCTTTTCTGGAATTTTGTGAGATTCGGCAGAGAATTGAGGAATTATCTGTGATTTTTCATGTATTTTGTAAGAATTTGTGGAGATTTGGTGGGATTTTTGTTGAAATTTGTAGAGTTTTGAGAAGATGTAGGGAATTTGGTGGGATTTTTGTGGAATTTGGTGGGCCTTTTCAAGGACTTTGTGTGGTTTTGAGGAGAGTTGAAGTATTTTGAGGAATTTTTCTTAGATTTTGTGGAAACTTGTGGAGGTTTTGTGTGATTTTTGTGGAATTTTGTGGGATATTGAGGCGATTTAGGGATCTTGAGGGATTTTTCATGTATTTTGTGGGAATTTGTGGAGATTTGGTGGGATTTTTTTTTAGAATTTGGTCGTGTTTTCAGAAGATTTCGGGAATGTTGTGGGATTTTTCCTGGAATTTTGTTGGATTTTGAGGAGATTTTGTGGGATGGTTGTGGAATTTTGAGGGTCTTTTCTGGAATTTTGTGAGATTCGGCAGAGAATTGAGGAATTATCTGTGATTTTTCATGTATTTTGTAAGAATTTGTGGAGATTTGGTGGGATTTTTGTTGAAATTTGTAGAGTTTTGAGAAGATGTAGGGAATTTGGTGGGATTTTTGTGGAATTTGGTGGGCCTTTTCAAGGACTTTGTGTTGTTTTGAGGAGAGTTGAAGTATTTTGAGGAATTTTTCTTAGATTTTGTGGAAACTTGTGGAGGTTTTGTGTGATTTTTGTGGAATTTTGTGGGATAGTGAGGCGATTTAGGGATCTTGAGGGATTTTTCATGTATTTTGTGGGAATTTGTGGAGATTTGGTGGGATTTTTTTTTATAATTTGGTCGTGTTTTCAGAAGATTTCGGGAATGTTGTGGGATTTTTCCTGGAACTTTGTTGGATTTTGAGGAGATTTTGTGGGATGGTTGTGGAACTTTGAGGGTCTTTTCTGGAATTTTGTGAGATTCGGCAGAGAATTGAGGAATTATCTGTGATTTTTCATGTATTTTGTAAGAATTTGTGGAGATTTGGTGGGATTTTTGTGGAATTTGGTGGGCCTTTTCAAGGACTTTGTGTGGTTTTGAGGAGAGTTGAAGTATTTTGAGGAATTTTTCTTAGATTTTGTGGAAACTTGTGGAGGTTTTGTGTGATTTTTGTGGAATTTTGTGGGATATTGAGGCGATTTAGGGATCTTGAGGGATTTTTCATGTATTTTGTGGGAATTTGTGGAGATTTGGTGGGATTTTTTTTTAGAATTTGGTCGTGTTTTGAGAAGATTTCGGGAATGTTGTGGGATTTAGGGAATTTTGTGGGATTTTGAGGAGATTTTGTGGGATGGTTGTGGAATTTTGAGGGTCTTTTCTGGAATTTTGTGAGATTCGGCAGAGAATTGAGGAATTATCTGTGATTTTTCATGTATTTTGTAAGAATTTGTGGAGATTTGGTGGGATTTTTGTTGAAATTTGTAGAGTTTTGAGAAGATGTAGGGAATTTGGTGGGATTTTTGTGGAATTTGGTGGGCCTTTTCAAGGACTTTGTGTGGTTTTGAGGAGAGTTGAAGTATTTTGAGGAATTTTTCTTAGATTTTGTGGAAACTTGTGGAGGTTTTCTGTGATTTTTGTGGAATTTTGTGGGATATTGAGGCGATTTAGGGATCTTGAGGGATTTTTCATGTATTTTGTGGGAATTTGTGGAGATTTGGTGGGATTTTTTTTTAGAATTTGGTCGTGTTTTCAGAAGATTTCGGGAATGTTGTGGGATTTTTCCTGGAATTTTGTTGGATTTTGAGGAGATTTTGTGGGATGGTTGTGGAACTTTGAGGGTCTTTTCTGGAATTTTGTGAGATTCGGCAGAGAATTGAGGAATTATCTGTGATTTTTCATGTATTTTGTAAGAATTTGTGGAGATTTGGTGGGATTTTTGTGGAATTTGGTGGGCCTTTTCAAGGACTTTGTGTGGTTTTGAGGAGAGTTGAAGTATTTTGAGGAATTTTTCTTAGATTTTGTGGAAACTTGTGGAGGTTTTGTGTGATTTTTGTGGAATTTTGTGGGATATTGAGGCGATTTAGGGATCTTGAGGGATTTTTCATGTATTTTGTGGGAATTTGTGGAGATTTGGTGGGATTTTTTTTTAGAATTTGGTCGTGTTTTGAGAAGATTTCGGGAATGTTGTGGGATTTAGGGAATTTTGTGGGATTTTGAGGAGATTTTGTGGGATGGTTGTGGAATTTTGAGGGTCTTTTCTGGAATTTTGTGAGATTCGGCAGAGAATTGAGGAATTATCTGTGATTTTTCATGTATTTTGTAAGAATTTGTGGAGATTTGGTGGGATTTTTGTTGAAATTTGTAGAGTTTTGAGAAGATGTAGGGAATTTGGTGGGATTTTTGTGGAATTTGGTGGGCCTTTTCAAGGACTTTGTGTGGTTTTGAGGAGAGTTGAAGTATTTTGAGGAATTTTTCTTAGATTTTGTGGAAACTTGTGGAGGTTTTGTGTGATTTTTGTGGAATTTTGTGGGATATTGAGGCGATTTAGGGATCTTGAGGGATTTTTCATGTATTTTGTGGGAATTTGTGGAGATTTGGTGGGATTTTTTTTTAGAATTTGGTCGTGTTTTCAGAAGATTTCGGGAATGTTGTGGGATTTTTCCTGGAATTTTGTTGGATTTTGAGGAGATTTTGTGGGATGGTTGTGGAATTTTGAGGGTCTTTTCTGGAATTTTGTGAGATTCGGCAGAGAATTGAGGAATTATCTGTGATTTTTCATGTATTTTGTAAGAATTTGTGGAGATTTGGTGGGATTTTTGTTGAAATTTGTAGAGTTTTGAGAAGATGTAGGGAATTTGGTGGGATTTTTGTGGAATTTGGTGGGCCTTTTCAAGGACTTTGTGTTGTTTTGAGGAGAGTTGAAGTATTTTGAGGAATTTTTCTTAGATTTTGTGGAAACTTGTGGAGGTTTTGTGTGATTTTTGTGGAATTTTGTGGGATAGTGAGGCGATTTAGGGATCTTGAGGGATTTTTCATGTATTTTGTGGGAATTTGTGGAGATTTGGTGGGATTTTTTTTTATAATTTGGTCGTGTTTTCAGAAGATTTCGGGAATGTTGTGGGATTTTTCCTGGAACTTTGTTGGATTTTGAGGAGATTTTGTGGGATGGTTGTGGAACTTTGAGGGTCTTTTCTGGAATTTTGTGAGATTCGGCAGAGAATTGAGGAATTATCTGTGATTTTTCATGTATTTTGTAAGAATTTGTGGAGATTTGGTGGGATTTTTGTGGAATTTGGTGGGCCTTTTCAAGGACTTTGTGTGGTTTTGAGGAGAGTTGAAGTATTTTGAGGAATTTTTCTTAGATTTTGTGGAAACTTGTGGAGGTTTTGTGTGATTTTTGTGGAATTTTGTGGGATATTGAGGCGATTTAGGGATCTTGAGGGATTTTTCATGTATTTTGTGGGAATTTGTGGAGATTTGGTGGGATTTTTTTTTAGAATTTGGTCGTGTTTTGAGAAGATTTCGGGAATGTTGTGGGATTTAGGGAATTTTGTGGGATTTTGAGGAGATTTTGTGGGATGGTTGTGGAATTTTGAGGGTCTTTTCTGGAATTTTGTGAGATTCGGCAGAGAATTGAGGAATTATCTGTGATTTTTCATGTATTTTGTAAGAATTTGTGGAGATTTGGTGGGATTTTTGTTGAAATTTGTAGAGTTTTGAGAAGATGTAGGGAATTTGGTGGGATTTTTGTGGAATTTGGTGGGCCTTTTCAAGGACTTTGTGTGGTTTTGAGGAGAGTTGAAGTATTTTGAGGAATTTTTCTTAGATTTTGTGGAAACTTGTGGAGGTTTTCTGTGATTTTTGTGGAATTTTGTGGGATATTGAGGCGATTTAGGGATCTTGAGGGATTTTTCATGTATTTTGTGGGAATTTGTGGAGATTTGGTGGGATTTTTTTTTAGAATTTGGTCGTGTTTTCAGAAGATTTCGGGAATGTTGTGGGATTTTTCCTGGAATTTTGTTGGATTTTGAGGAGATTTTGTGGGATGGTTGTGGAACTTTGAGGGTCTTTTCTGGAATTTTGTGAGATTCGGCAGAGAATTGAGGAATTATCTGTGATTTTTCATGTATTTTGTAAGAATTTGTGGAGATTTGGTGGGATTTTTGTGGAATTTGGTGGGCCTTTTCAAGGACTTTGTGTGGTTTTGAGGAGAGTTGAAGTATTTTGAGGAATTTTTCTTAGATTTTGTGGAAACTTGTGGAGGTTTTGTGTGATTTTTGTGGAATTTTGTGGGATATTGAGGCGATTTAGGGATCTTGAGGGATTTTTCATGTATTTTGTGGGAATTTGTGGAGATTTGGTGGGATTTTTTTTTAGAATTTGGTCGTGTTTTGAGAAGATTTCGGGAATGTTGTGGGATTTAGGGAATTTTGTGGGATTTTGAGGAGATTTTGTGGGATGGTTGTGGAATTTTGAGGGTCTTTTCTGGAATTTTGTGAGATTCGGCAGAGAATTGAGGAATTATCTGTGATTTTTCATGTATTTTGTAAGAATTTGTGGAGATTTGGTGGGATTTTTGTTGAAATTTGTAGAGTTTTGAGAAGATGTAGGGAATTTGGTGGGATTTTTGTGGAATTTGGTGGGCCTTTTCAAGGACTTTGTGTGGTTTTGAGGAGAGTTGAAGTATTTTGAGGAATTTTTCTTAGATTTTGTGGAAACTTGTGGAGGTTTTGTGTGATTTTTGTGGAATTTTGTGGGATATTGAGGCGATTTAGGGATCTTGAGGGATTTTTCATGTATTTTGTGGGAATTTGTGGAGATTTGGTGGGATTTTTTTTTAGAATTTGGTCGTGTTTTGAGAAGATTTCGGGAATGTTGTGGGATTTTTCCTGGAATTTTGTTGGATTTTGAGGAGATTTTGTGGGATGGTTGTGGAATTTTGAGGGTCTTTTCTGGAATTTTGTGAGATTCGGCAGAGAATTGAGGAATTATCTGTGATTTTTCATGTATTTTGTAAGAATTTGTGGAGATTTGGTGGGATTTTTGTTGAAATTTGTAGAGTTTTGAGAAGATGTAGGGAATTTGGTGGGATTTTTGTGGAATTTGGTGGGCCTTTTCAAGGACTTTGTGTGGTTTTGAGGAGAGTTGAAGTATTTTGAGGAATTTTTCTTAGATTTTGTGGAAACTTGTGGAGGTTTTGTGTGATTTTTGTGGAATTTTGTGGGATAGTGAGGCGATTTAGGGATCTTGAGGGATTTTTCATGTATTTTGTGGGAATTTGTGGAGATTTGGTGGGATTTTTTTTTAGAATTTGGTCGTGTTTTGAGAAGATTTCGGGAATGTTGTGGGATTTTTCCTGGAATTTTGTTGGATTTTGAGGAGATTTTGTGGGATGGTTGTGGAACTTTGAGGGTCTTTTCTGGAATTTTGTGAGATTCGGCAGAGAATTGAGGAATTATCTGTGATTTTTCATGTATTTTGTAAGAATTTGTGGAGATTTGGTGGGATTTTTGTGGAATTTGGTGGGCCTTTTCAAGGACTTTGTGTGGTTTTGAGGAGAGTTGAAGTATTTTGAGGAATTTTTCTTAGATTTTGTGGAAACTTGTGGAGGTTTTGTGTGATTTTTGTGGAATTTTGTGGGATATTGAGGCGATTTAGGGATCTTGAGGGATTTTTCATGTATTTTGTGGGAATTTGTGGAGATTTGGTGGGATTTTTTTTTAGAATTTGGTCGTGTTTTGAGAAGATTTCGGGAATGTTGTGGGATTTTTCCTGGAATTTTGTTGGATTTTGAGGAGATTTTGTGGGATGGTTGTGGAATTTTGAGGGTCTTTTCTGGAATTTTGTGAGATTCGGCAGAGAATTGAGGAATTATCTGTGATTTTTCATGTATTTTGTAAGAATTTGTGGAGATTTGGTGGGATTTTTGTTGAAATTTGTAGAGTTTTGAGAAGATGTAGGGAATTTGGTGGGATTTTTGTGGAATTTGGTGGGCCTTTTCAAGGACTTTGTGTTGTTTTGAGGAGAGTTGAAGTATTTTGAGGAATTTTTCTTAGATTTTGTGGAAACTTGTGGAGGTTTTGTGTGATTTTTGTGGAATTTTGTGGGATAGTGAGGCGATTTAGGGATCTTGAGGGATTTTTCATGTATTTTGTGGGAATTTGTGGAGATTTGGTGGGATTTTTTTTTATAATTTGGTCGTGTTTTCAGAAGATTTCGGGAATGTTGTGGGATTTTTCCTGGAACTTTGTTGGATTTTGAGGAGATTTTGTGGGATGGTTGTGGAATTTTGAGGGTCTTTTCTGGAATTTTGTGAGATTCGGCAGAGAATTGAGGAATTATCTGTGATTTTTCATGTATTTTGTAAGAATTTGTGGAGATTTGGTGGGATTTTTGTGGAATTTGGTGGGCCTTTTCAAGGACTTTGTGTGGTTTTGAGGAGAGTTGAAGTATTTTGAGGAATTTTTCTTAGATTTTGTGGAAACTTGTGGAGGTTTTGTGTGATTTTTGTGGAATTTTGTGGGATATTGAGGCGATTTAGGGATCTTGAGGGATTTTTCATGTATTTTGTGGGAATTTGTGGAGATTTGGTGGGATTTTTTTTTAGAATTTGGTCGTGTTTTGAGAAGATTTCGGGAATGTTGTGGGATTTAGGGAATTTTGTGGGATTTTGAGGAGATTTTGTGGGATGGTTGTGGAATTTTGAGGGTCTTTTCTGGAATTTTGTGAGATTCGGCAGAGAATTGAGGAATTATCTGTGATTTTTCATGTATTTTGTAAGAATTTGTGGAGATTTGGTGGGATTTTTGTTGAAATTTGTAGAGTTTTGAGAAGATGTAGGGAATTTGGTGGGATTTTTGTGGAATTTGGTGGGCCTTTTCAAGGACTTTGTGTGGTTTTGAGGAGAGTTGAAGTATTTTGAGGAATTTTTCTTAGATTTTGTGGAAACTTGTGGAGGTTTTGTGTGATTTTTGTGGAATTTTGTGGGATATTGAGGCGATTTATGGATCTTGAGGGATTTTTCATGTATTTTGTGGGAATTTGTGGAGATTTGGTGGTATTTTTTTTTAGAATTTGGTCGTGTTTTGAGAAGATTTCGGGAATGTTGTGGGATTTTTCCTGGAATTTTGTTGGATTTTGAGGAGATTTTGTGGGATGGTTGTGGAATTTTGAGGGTCTTTTCTGGAATTTTGTGAGATTCGGCAGAGAATTGAGGAATTATCTGTGATTTTTCATGTATTTTGTAAGAATTTGTGGAGATTTGGTGGGATTTTTGTTGAAATTTGTAGAGTTTTGAGAAGATGTAGGGAATTTGGTGGGATTTTTGTGGAATTTGGTGGGCCTTTTCAAGGACTTTGTGTTGTTTTGAGGAGAGTTGAAGTATTTTGAGGAATTTTTCTTAGATTTTGTGGAAACTTGTGGAGGTTTTGTGTGATTTTTGTGGAATTTTGTGGGATAGTGAGGCGATTTAGGGATCTTGAGGGATTTTTCATGTATTTTGTGGGAATTTGTGGAGATTTGGTGGGATTTTTTTTTATAATTTGGTCGTGTTTTCAGAAGATTTCGGGAATGTTGTGGGATTTTTCCTGGAATTTTGTTGGATTTTGAGGAGATTTTGTGGGATGGTTGTGGAATTTTGAGGGTCTTTTCTGGAATTTTGTGAGATTCGGCAGAGAATTGAGGAATTATCTGTGATTTTTCATGTATTTTGTAAGAATTTGTGGAGATTTGGTGGGATTTTTGTGGAATTTGGTGGGCCTTTTCAAGGACTTTGTGTGGTTTTGAGGAGAGTTGAAGTATTTTGAGGAATTTTTCTTAGATTTTGTGGAAACTTGTGGAGGTTTTGTGTGATTTTTGTGGAATTTTGTGGGATATTGAGGCGATTTAGGGATCTTGAGGGATTTTTCATGTATTTTGTGGGAATTTGTGGAGATTTGGTGGGATTTTTTTTTAGAATTTGGTCGTGTTTTGAGAAGATTTCGGGAATGTTGTGGGATTTAGGGAATTTTGTGGGATTTTGAGGAGATTTTGTGGGATGGTTGTGGAATTTTGAGGGTCTTTTCTGGAATTTTGTGAGATTCGGCAGAGAATTGAGGAATTATCTGTGATTTTTCATGTATTTTGTAAGAATTTGTGGAGATTTGGTGGGATTTTTGTTGAAATTTGTAGAGTTTTGAGAAGATGTAGGGAATTTGGTGGGATTTTTGTGGAATTTGGTGGGCCTTTTCAAGGACTTTGTGTGGTTTTGAGGAGAGTTGAAGTATTTTGAGGAATTTTTCTTAGATTTTGTGGAAACTTGTGGAGGTTTTGTGTGATTTTTGTGGAATTTTGTGGGATATTGAGGCGATTTAGGGATCTTGAGGGATTTTTCATGTATTTTGTGGGAATTTGTGGAGATTTGGTGGGATTTTTTTTTATAATTTGGTCGTGTTTTGAGAAGATTTCGGGAATGTTGTGGGATTTTTCCTGGAATTTTGTTGGATTTTGAGGAGATTTTGTGGGATGGTTGTGGAATTTTGAGGGTCTTTTCTGGAATTTTGTGAGATTCGGCAGAGAATTGAGGAATTATCTGTGATTTTTCATGTATTTTGTAAGAATTTGTGGAGATTTGGTGGGATTTTTGTTGAAATTTGTAGAGTTTTGAGAAGATGTAGGGAATTTGGTGGGATTTTTGTGGAATTTGGTGGGCCTTTTCAAGGACTTTGTGTTGTTTTGAGGAGAGTTGAAGTATTTTGAGGAATTTTTCTTAGATTTTGTGGAAACTTGTGGAGGTTTTGTGTGATTTTTGTGGAATTTTGTGGGATAGTGAGGCGATTTAGGGATCTTGAGGGATTTTTCATGTATTTTGTGGGAATTTGTGGAGATTTGGTGGGATTTTTTTTTATAATTTGGTCGTGTTTTCAGAAAATTTCGGGAATGTTGTGGGATTTTTCCTGGAACTTTGTTGGATTTTGAGGAGATTTTGTGGGATGGTTGTGGAATTTTGAGGGTCTTTTCTGGAATTTTGTGAGATTCGGCAGAGAATTGAGGAATTATCTGTGATTTTTCATGTATTTTGTAAGAATTTGTGGAGATTTGGTGGGATTTTTGTGGAATTTGGTAGAGTTTTGGAATGATTTAGGTCATTTTGTGGGATATTTCTGGAATTTGGTAGGGCTTTTCAGGAATTTTGTAGTATTTTGAAAAGATTTAGGGAATTTTGTGTTGTTTTTCTTGAATTTTGTGGGAAACTGTGGTGATTTAATGGGGCGTTTCTGGAATTTGGTCGAGTTTTCAGAAGATTTAGGGATTTTTGTGGGATTTTTGTGGGATGTTCTGGGAATCGGTGGAGATTTTGTGGGACATTCCTGTGAAGTGGTAGGGTTTTGAAATGATTTAGGGAATTTTGTGGGACTTGTCTGTAATTTTGTGGGGATTTTTCTGGAATTGTGTGGGATTCTGAGGAGACTTGAAGAATGTTGAGGAATTTGTTTTAGATTTTGTGGGAATTTTTGGAGATTCTGTGGGATTTTTGTGGAATTTGGTGGGCCTTTTCAAGGACTTTGTGTTGTTTTGAGGAGAGTTGAAGTATTTTGAGGAATTTTTCTTAGATTTTGTGGAAACTTGTGGAGGTTTTCTGTGATTTTTGTGGAATTTTGTGGGATATTGAGGCGATTTAGGGATCTTGAGGGATTTTTCATGTATTTTGTGGGAATTTGTGGAGATTTGGTGGGATATTTTTCTAGAATTTGGTCGTGTTTTAGAAGAATTAGGGAATTTTGTGGGATTTTTCTTGGATTTTGTGGACATTTGTGGACATTTTGTGGGATGTTGGTGGAACTCTGAGGATCTTTTCTGGAATTTTGTGAGATTCTGCAGAGAATTGAGGAATTATCTGTGATTTTTCATGTATTTTGTAAGAATTTGTGGAGATTTGGTGGGATTTTTGTTGAAATTTGTAGAGTTTTGAGAAGATGTAGGGAATTTGGTGGGATTTTTGTGGAATTTGGTGGGCCTTTTCAAGGACTTTGTGTGGTTTTGAGGAGAGTTGAAGTATTTTGAGGAATTTTTCTTAGATTTTGTGGAAACTTGTGGAGGTTTTGTGTGATTTTTGTGGAATTTTGTGGGATAGTGAGGCGATTTAGGGATCTTGAGGGATTTTTCATGTATTTTGTGGGAATTTGTGGAGATTTGGTGGGATTTTTTTTTAGAATTTGGTCGTGTTTTGAGAAGATTTCGGGAATGTTGTGGGATTTTTCCTGGAATTTTGTTGGATTTTGAGGAGATTTTGTGGGATGGTTGTGGAACTTTGAGGGTCTTTTCTGGAATTTTGTGAGATTCGGCAGAGAATTGAGGAATTATCTGTGATTTTTCATGTATTTTGTAAGAATTTGTGGAGATTTGGTGGGATTTTTGTGGAATTTGGTGGGCCTTTTCAAGGACTTTGTGTGGTTTTGAGGAGAGTTGAAGTATTTTGAGGAATTTTTCTTAGATTTTGTGGAAACTTGTGGAGGTTTTGTGTGATTTTTGTGGAATTTTGTGGGATATTGAGGCGATTTAGGGATCTTGAGGGATTTTTCATGTATTTTGTGGGAATTTGTGGAGATTTGGTGGGATATTTTTCTAGAATTTGGTCGTGTTTTAGAAGAATTAGGGAATTTTGTGGGATTTTTCTTGGATTTTGTGGACATTTGTGGACATTTTGTGGGATGTTGGTGGAACTTTGAGCGTCTTTTCTGGAATTTTGTGAGATTCTGCAGGGAATTGAGGAATTATCTGTGATTTTTCATGTATTTTGTAAGAATTTGTGGAGATTTGGTGGGATTTTTGTTGAAATTTGTAGAGTTTTGAGAAGATGTAGGGAATTTGGTGGGATTTTTGTGGAATTTGGTGGGCCTTTTCAAGGACTTTGTGTGGTTTTGAGGAGAGTTGAAGTATTTTGAGGAATTTTTCTTAGATTTTGTGGAAACTTGTGGAGGTTTTGTGTGATTTTTGTGGAATTTTGTGGGATATTGAGGCGATTTAGGGATCTTGAGGGATTTTTCATGTATTTTGTGGGAATTTGTGGAGATTTGGTGGGATTTTTTTTTATAATTTGGTCGTGTTTTCAGAAGATTTCGGGAATGTTGTGGGATTTTTCCTGGAATTTTGTTGGATTTTGAGGAGATTTTGTGGGATGGTTGTGGAACTTTGAGGGTCTTTTCTGGAATTTTGTGAGATTCGGCAGAGAATTGAGGAATTATCTGTGATTTTTCATGTATTTTGTAAGAATTTGTGGAGATTTGGTGGGATTTTTGTGGAATTTGGTGGGCCTTTTCAAGGACTTTGTGTGGTTTTGAGGAGAGTTGAAGTATTTTGAGGAATTTTTCTTAGATTTTGTGGAAACTTGTGGAGGTTTTGTGTGATTTTTGTGGAATTTTGTGGGATATTGAGGCGATTTAGGGATCTTGAGGGATTTTTCATGTATTTTGTGGGAATTTGTGGAGATTTGGTGGGATTTTTTTTTAGAATTTGGTCGTGTTTTGAGAAGATTTCGGGAATGTTGTGGGATTTAGGGAATTTTGTGGGATTTTGAGGAGATTTTGTGGGATGGTTGTGGAATTTTGAGGGTCTTTTCTGGAATTTTGTGAGATTCGGCAGAGAATTGAGGAATTATCTGTGATTTTTCATGTATTTTGTAAGAATTTGTGGAGATTTGGTGGGATTTTTGTTGAAATTTGTAGAGTTTTGAGAAGATGTAGGGAATTTGGTGGGATTTTTGTGGAATTTGGTGGGCCTTTTCAAGGACTTTGTGTGGTTTTGAGGAGAGTTGAAGTATTTTGAGGAATTTTTCTTAGATTTTGTGGAAACTTGTGGAGGTTTTCTGTGATTTTTGTGGAATTTTGTGGGATATTGAGGCGATTTAGGGATCTTGAGGGATTTTTCATGTATTTTGTGGGAATTTGTGGAGATTTGGTGGGATTTTTTTTTAGAATTTGGTCGTGTTTTGAGAAGATTTCGGGAATGTTGTGGGATTTTTCCTGGAATTTTGTTGGATTTTGAGGAGATTTTGTGGGATGGTTGTGGAATTTTGAGGGTCTTTTCTGGAATTTTGTGAGATTCGGCAGAGAATTGAGGAATTATCTGTGATTTTTCATGTATTTTGTAAGAATTTGTGGAGATTTGGTGGGATTTTTGTTGAAATTTGTAGAGTTTTGAGAAGATGTAGGGAATTTGGTGGGATTTTTGTGGAATTTGGTGGGCCTTTTCAAGGACTTTGTGTTGTTTTGAGGAGAGTTGAAGTATTTTGAGGAATTTTTCTTAGATTTTGTGGAAACTTGTGGAGGTTTTGTGTGATTTTTGTGGAATTTTGTGGGATATTGAGGCGATTTAGGGATCTTGAGGGATTTTTCATGTATTTTGTGGGAATTTGTGGAGATTTGGTGGGATTTTTTTTTATAATTTGGTCGTGTTTTCAGAAAATTTCGGGAATGTTGTGGGATTTTTCCTGGAACTTTGTTGGATTTTGAGGAGATTTTGTGGGATGGTTGTGGAATTTTGAGGGTCTTTTCTGGAATTTTGTGAGATTCGGCAGAGAATTGAGGAATTATCTGTGATTTTTCATGTATTTTGTAAGAATTTGTGGAGATTTGGTGGGATTTTTGTGGAATTTGGTAGAGTTTTGGAATGATTTAGGTCATTTTGTGGGATATTTCTGGAATTTGGTAGGGCTTTTCAGGAATTTTGTAGTATTTTGAAAAGATTTAGGGAATTTTGTGTTGTTTTTCTTGAATTTTGTGGGAAACTGTGGTGATTTAATGGGGCGTTTCTGGAATTTGGTCGAGTTTTCAGAAGATTTAGGGATTTTTGTGGGATTTTTGTGGGATGTTCTGGGAATCGGTGGAGATTTTGTGGGACATTCCTGTGAATTGGTAGGGTTTTGAAATGATTTAGGGAATTTTGTGGGACTTGTCTGTAATTTTGTGGGGATTTTTCTGGAATTGTGTGGGATTCTGAGGAGACTTGAAGAATGTTGAGGAATTTGTTTTAGATTTTGTGGGAATTTTTGGAGATTCTGTGGGATTTTTGTGGAATTTGGTGGGCCTTTTCAAGGACTTTGTGTTGTTTTGAGGAGAGTTGAAGTATTTTGAGGAATTTTTCTTAGATTTTGTGGAAACTTGTGGAGGTTTTCTGTGATTTTTGTGGAATTTTGTGGGATATTGAGGCGATTTAGGGATCTTGAGGGATTTTTCATGTATTTTGTGGGAATTTGTGGAGATTTGGTGGGATATTTTTCTAGAATTTGGTCGTGTTTTAGAAGAATTAGGGAATTTTGTGGGATTTTTCTTGGATTTTGTGGACATTTGTGGACATTTTGTGGGATGTTGGTGGAACTCTGAGGATCTTTTCTGGAATTTTGTGAGATTCTGCAGAGAATTGAGGAATTATCTGTGATTTTTCATGTATTTTGTGGGAATTTGTGGAGATTTGGTGGGATTTTTGTTGAAATTTGGTCGAGTTTTGAGAAGATGTAGGGAATTTGGTGGGATTTTTGTGGAATTTGGTGGGCCTTTTCAAGGACTTTGTGTGGTTTTGAGGAGAGTTGAAGTATTTTGAGGAATTTTTCTTAGATTTTGTGGAAACTTGTGGAGGTTTTCTGTGATTTTTGTGGAATTTTGTGGGATATTGAGGCGATTTAGGGATCTTGAGGGATTTTTCATGTATTTTGTGGGAATTTGTGGAGATTTGGTGGGATTTTTTTTTAGAATTTGGTCGTGTTTTGAGAAGATTTCGGGAATGTTGTGGGATTTTTCCTGGAATTTTGTTGGATTTTGAGGAGATTTTGTGGGATGGTTGTGGAACTTTGAGGGTCTTTTCTGGAATTTTGTGAGATTCGGCAGAGAATTGAGGAATTATCTGTGATTTTTCATGTATTTTGTAAGAATTT
Organism: Cyanistes caeruleus; assembly: GCF_971803275.1. Taxonomy (NCBI): domain Eukaryota; kingdom Metazoa; phylum Chordata; class Aves; order Passeriformes; family Paridae; genus Cyanistes; species Cyanistes caeruleus. Next base: position 117,964,250 of record NC_141703.1, read on the forward strand.
GTGGAGATTTGGTGGGATTTTTGTGGAATTTGGTGGGCCTTTTCAAGGACTTTGTGTGGTTTTGAGGAGAGTTGAAGTATTTTGAGGAATTTTTCTTAGATTTTGTGGAAACTTGTGGAGGTTTTGTGTGATTTTTGTGGAATTTTGTGGGATATTGAGGCGATTTAGGGATCTTGAGGGATTTTTCATGTATTTTGTGGGAATTTGTGGAGATTTGGTGGGATATTTTTCTAGAATTTGGTCGTGTTTTAGAAGAATTAGGGAATTTTGTGGGATTTTTCTTGGATTTTGTGGACATTTGTGGACATTTTGTGGGATGTTGGTGGAACTTTGAGCGTCTTTTCTGGAATTTTGTGAGATTCTGCAGGGAATTGAGGAATTATCTGTGATTTTTCATGTATTTTGTAAGAATTTGTGGAGATTTGGTGGGATTTTTGTTGAAATTTGTAGAGTTTTGAGAAGATGTAGGGAATTTGGTGGGATTTTTGTGGAATTTGGTGGGCCTTTTCAAGGACTTTGTGTGGTTTTGAGGAGAGTTGAAGTATTTTGAGGAATTTTTCTTAGATTTTGTGGAAACTTGTGGAGGTTTTCTGTGATTTTTGTGGAATTTTGTGGGATATTGAGGCGATTTAGGGATCTTGAGGGATTTTTCATGTATTTTGTGGGAATTTGTGGAGATTTGGTGGGATTTTTTTTTAGAATTTGGTCGTGTTTTCAGAAGATTTCGGGAATGTTGTGGGATTTTTCCTGGAATTTTGTTGGATTTTGAGGAGATTTTGTGGGATGGTTGTGGAATTTTGAGGGTCTTTTCTGGAATTTTGTGAGATTCGGCAGAGAATTGAGGAATTATCTGTGATTTTTCATGTATTTTGTAAGAATTTGTGGAGATTTGGTGGGATTTTTGTGGAATTTGGTGGGCCTTTTCAAGGACTTTGTGTGGTTTTGAGGAGAGTTGAAGTATTTTGAGGAATTTTTCTTAGATTTTGTGGAAACTTGTGGAGGTTTTGTGTGATTTTTGTGGAATTTTGTGGGATATTGAGGCGATTTAGGGATCTTGAGGGATTTTTCATGTATTTTGTGGGAATTTGTGGAGATTTGGTGGGATTTTTTTTTAGAATTTGGTCGTGTTTTGAGAAGATTTCGGGAATGTTGTGGGATTTAGGGAATTTTGTGGGATTTTGAGGAGATTTTGTGGGATGGTTGTGGAATTTTGAGGGTCTTTTCTGGAATTTTGTGAGATTCGGCAGAGAATTGAGGAATTATCTGTGATTTTTCATGTATTTTGTAAGAATTTGTGGAGATTTGGTGGGATTTTTGTGGAATTTGGTAGAGTTTTGGAATGATTTAGGTCATTTTGTGGGATATTTCTGGAATTTGGTAGGGCTTTTCAGGAATTTTGTAGTATTTTGAAAAGATTTAGGGAATTTTGTGTTGTTTTTCTTGAATTTTGTGGGAAACTGTGGTGATTTAATGGGGCGTTTCTGGAATTTGGTCGAGTTTTCAGAAGATTTAGGGATTTTTGTGGGATTTTTGTGGGATGTTCTGGGAATCGGTGGAGATTTTGTGGGACATTCCTGTGAATTGGTAGGGTTTTGAAATGATTTAGGGAATTTTGTGGGACTTGTCTGTAATTTTGTGGGGATTTTTCTGGAATTGTGTGGGATTCTGAGGAGACTTGAAGAATGTTGAGGAATTTGTTTTAGATTTTGTGGGAATTTTTGGAGATTCTGTGGGATTTTTGTGGAATTTGGTGGGCCTTTTCAAGGACTTTGTGTTGTTTTGAGGAGAGTTGAAGTATTTTGAGGAATTTTTCTTAGATTTTGTGGAAACTTGTGGAGGTTTTCTGTGATTTTTGTGGAATTTTGTGGGATATTGAGGCGATTTAGGGATCTTGAGGGATTTTTCATGTATTTTGTGGGAATTTGTGGAGATTTGGTGGGATATTTTTCTAGAATTTGGTCGTGTTTTAGAAGAATTAGGGAATTTTGTGGGATTTTTCTTGGATTTTGTGGACATTTGTGGACATTTTGTGGGATGTTGGTGGAACTCTGAGGATCTTTTCTGGAATTTTGTGAGATTCTGCAGAGAATTGAGGAATTATCTGTGATTTTTCATGTATTTTGTGGGAATTTGTGGAGATTTGGTGGGATTTTTGTTGAAATTTGTAGAGTTTTGAGAAGATGTAGGGAATTTGGTGGGATTTTTGTGGAATTTGGTGGGCCTTTTCAAGGACTTTGTGTGGTTTTGAGGAGAGTTGAAGTATTTTGAGGAATTTTTCTTAGATTTTGTGGAAACTTGTGGAGGTTTTCTGTGATTTTTGTGGAATTTTGTGGGATATTGAGGCGATTTAGGGATCTTGAGGGATTTTTCATGTATTTTGTGGGAATTTGTGGAGATTTGGTGGGATTTTTTTTTATAATTTGGTCGTGTTTTGAGAAGATTTCGGGAATGTTGTGGGATTTTTCCTGGAATTTTGTTGGATTTTGAGGAGATTTTGTGGGATGGTTGTGGAACTTTGAGGGTCTTTTCTGGAATTTTGTGAGATTCGGCAGAGAATTGAGGAATTATCTGTGATTTTTCATGTATTTTGTAAGAATTTGTGGAGATTTGGTGGGATTTTTGTGGAATTTGGTGGGCCTTTTCAAGGACTTTGTGTGGTTTTGAGGAGAGTTGAAGTATTTTGAGGAATTTTTCTTAGATTTTGTGGAAACTTGTGGAGGTTTTGTGTGATTTTTGTGGAATTTTGTGGGATATTGAGGCGATTTAGGGATCTTGAGGGATTTTTCATGTATTTTGTGGGAATTTGTGGAGATTTGGTGGGATATTTTTCTAGAATTTGGTCGTGTTTTAGAAGAATTAGGGAATTTTGTGGGATTTTTCTTGGATTTTGTGGACATTTGTGGACATTTTGTGGGATGTTGGTGGAACTTTGAGCGTCTTTTCTGGAATTTTGTGAGATTCTGCAGGGAATTGAGGAATTATCTGTGATTTTTCATGTATTTTGTAAGAATTTGTGGAGATTTGGTGGGATTTTTGTTGAAATTTGTAGAGTTTTGAGAAGATGTAGGGAATTTGGTGGGATTTTTGTGGAATTTGGTGGGCCTTTTCAAGGACTTTGTGTGGTTTTGAGGAGAGTTGAAGTATTTTGAGGAATTTTTCTTAGATTTTGTGGAAACTTGTGGAGGTTTTGTGTGATTTTTGTGGAATTTTGTGGGATATTGAGGCGATTTAGGGATCTTGAGGGATTTTTCATGTATTTTGTGGGAATTTGTGGAGATTTGGTGGGATTTTTTTATATAATTTGGTCGTGTTTTCAGAAGATTTCGGGAATGTTGTGGGATTTTTCCTGGAATTTTGTTGGATTTTGAGGAGATTTTGTGGGATGGTTGTGGAACTTTGAGGGTCTTTTCTGGAATTTTGTGAGATTCGGCAGAGAATTGAGGAATTATCTGTGATTTTTCATGTATTTTGTAAGAATTTGTGGAGATTTGGTGGGATTTTTGTGGAATTTGGTGGGCCTTTTCAAGGACTTTGTGTGGTTTTGAGGAGAGTTGAAGTATTTTGAGGAATTTTTCTTAGATTTTGTGGAAACTTGTGGAGGTTTTGTGTGATTTTTGTGGAATTTTGTGGGATATTGAGGCGATTTAGGGATCTTGAGGGATTTTTCATGTATTTTGTGGGAATTTGTGGAGATTTGGTGGGATTTTTTTTTAGAATTTGGTCGTGTTTTGAGAAGATTTCGGGAATGTTGTGGGATTTTTCCTGGAATTTTGTTGGATTTTGAGGAGATTTTGTGGGATGGTTGTGGAATTTTGAGGGTCTTTTCTGGAATTTTGTGAGATTCGGCAGAGAATTGAGGAATTATCTGTGATTTTTCATGTATTTTGTAAGAATTTGTGGAGATTTGGTGGGATTTTTGTTGAAATTTGTAGAGTTTTGAGAAGATGTAGGGAATTTGGTGGGATTTTTGTGGAATTTGGTGGGCCTTTTCAAGGACTTTGTGTGGTTTTGAGGAGAGTTGAAGTATTTTGAGGAATTTTTCTTAGATTTTGTGGAAACTTGTGGAGGTTTTGTGTGATTTTTGTGGAATTTTGTGGGATATTGAGGCGATTTAGGGATCTTGAGGGATTTTTCATGTATTTTGTGGGAATTTGTGGAGATTTGGTGGGATTTTTTTTTAGAATTTGGTCGTGTTTTGAGAAGATTTCGGGAATGTTGTGGGATTTTTCCTGGAATTTTGTTGGATTTTGAGGAGATTTTGTGGGATGGTTGTGGAATTTTGAGGGTCTTTTCTGGAATTTTGTGAGATTCGGCAGAGAATTGAGGAATTATCTGTGATTTTTCATGTATTTTGTAAGAATTTGTGGAGATTTGGTGGGATTTTTGTTGAAATTTGTAGAGTTTTGAGAAGATGTAGGGAATTTGGTGGGATTTTTGTGGAATTTGGTGGGCCTTTTCAAGGACTTTGTGTGGTTTTGAGGAGAGTTGAAGTATTTTGAGGAATTTTTCTTAGATTTTGTGGAAACTTGTGGAGGTTTTGTGTGATTTTTGTGGAATTTTGTGGGATATTGAGGCGATTTAGGGATCTTGAGGGATTTTTCATGTATTTTGTGGGAATTTGTGGAGATTTGGTGGGATTTTTTTTTATAATTTGGTCGTGTTTTCAGAAGATTTCGGGAATGTTGTGGGATTTTTCCTGGAATTTTGTTGGATTTTGAGGAGATTTTGTGGGATGGTTGTGGAACTTTGAGGGTCTTTTCTGGAATTTTGTGAGATTCGGCAGAGAATTGAGGAATTATCTGTGATTTTTCATGTATTTTGTAAGAATTTGTGGAGATTTGGTGGGATTTTTGTGGAATTTGGTGGGCCTTTTCAAGGACTTTGTGTGGTTTTGAGGAGAGTTGAAGTATTTTGAGGAATTTTTCTTAGATTTTGTGGAAACTTGTGGAGGTTTTGTGTGATTTTTGTGGAATTTTGTGGGATATTGAGGCGATTTAGGGATCTTGAGGGATTTTTCATGTATTTTGTGGGAATTTGTGGAGATTTGGTGGGATTTTTTTTTAGAATTTGGTCGTGTTTTGAGAAGATTTCGGGAATGTTGTGGGATTTAGGGAATTTTGTGGGATTTTGAGGAGATTTTGTGGGATGGTTGTGGAATTTTGAGGGTCTTTTCTGGAATTTTGTGAGATTCGGCAGAGAATTGAGGAATTATCTGTGATTTTTCATGTATTTTGTAAGAATTTGTGGAGATTTGGTGGGATTTTTGTGGAATTTGGTAGAGTTTTGGAATGATTTAGGTCATTTTGTGGGATATTTCTGGAATTTGGTAGGGCTTTTCAGGAATTTTGTAGTATTTTGAAAAGATTTAGGGAATTTTGTGTTGTTTTTCTTGAATTTTGTGGGAAACTGTGGTGATTTAATGGGGCGTTTCTGGAATTTGGTCGAGTTTTCAGAAGATTTAGGGATTTTTGTGGGATTTTTGTGGGATGTTCTGGGAATCGGTGGAGATTTTGTGGGACATTCCTGTGAATTGGTAGGGTTTTGAAATGATTTAGGGAATTTTGTGGGACTTGTCTGTAATTTTGTGGGGATTTTTCTGGAATTGTGTGGGATTCTGAGGAGACTTGAAGAATGTTGAGGAATTTGTTTTAGATTTTGTGGGAATTTGTGGAGATTCTGTGGGATTTTTGTGGAATTTGGTGGGCCTTTTCAAGGACTTTGTGTGGTTTTGAGGAGAGTTGAAGTATTTTGAGGAATTTTTCTTAGATTTTGTGGAAACTTGTGGAGGTTTTCTGTGATTTTTGTGGAATTTTGTGGGATATTGAGGCGATTTAGGGATCTTGAGGGATTTTTCATGTATTTTGTGGGAATTTGTGGAGATTTGGTGGGATATTTTTCTAGAATTTGGTCGTGTTTTAGAAGAATTAGGGAATTTTGTGGGATTTTTCTTGGATTTTGTGGACATTTGTGGACATTTTGTGGGATGTTGGTGGAACTCTGAGGATCTTTTCTGGAATTTTGTGAGATTCTGCAGAGAATTGAGGAATTATCTGTGATTTTTCATGTATTTTGTGGGAATTTGTGGAGATTTGGTGGGATTTTTGTTGAAATTTGTAGAGTTTTGAGAAGATGTAGGGAATTTGGTGGGATTTTTGTGGAATTTGGTGGGCCTTTTCAAGGACTTTGTGTGGTTTTGAGGAGAGTTGAAGTATTTTGAGGAATTTTTCTTAGATTTTGTGGAAACTTGTGGAGGTTTTCTGTGATTTTTGTGGAATTTTGTGGGATATTGAGGCGATTTAGGGATCTTGAGGGATTTTTCATGTATTTTGTGGGAATTTGTGGAGATTTGGTGGGATTTTTTTTTAGAATTTGGTCGTGTTTTGAGAAGATTTCGGGAATGTTGTGGGATTTTTCCTGGAATTTTGTTGGATTTTGAGGAGATTTTGTGGGATGGTTGTGGAACTTTGAGGGTCTTTTCTGGAATTTTGTGAGATTCGGCAGAGAATTGAGGAATTATCTGTGATTTTTCATGTATTTTGTAAGAATTTGTGGAGATTTGGTGGGATTTTTGTGGAATTTGGTGGGCCTTTTCAAGGACTTTGTGTGGTTTTGAGGAGAGTTGAAGTATTTTGAGGAATTTTTCTTAGATTTTGTGGAAACTTGTGGAGGTTTTGTGTGATTTTTGTGGAATTTTGTGGGATATTGAGGCGATTTAGGGATCTTGAGGGATTTTTCATGTATTTTGTGGGAATTTGTGGAGATTTGGTGGGATATTTTTCTAGAATTTGGTCGTGTTTTAGAAGAATTAGGGAATTTTGTGGGATTTTTCTTGGATTTTGTGGACATTTGTGGACATTTTGTGGGATGTTGGTGGAACTTTGAGCGTCTTTTCTGGAATTTTGTGAGATTCTGCAGGGAATTGAGGAATTATCTGTGATTTTTCATGTATTTTGTAAGAATTTGTGGAGATTTGGTGGGATTTTTGTTGAAATTTGTAGAGTTTTGAGAAGATGTAGGGAATTTGGTGGGATTTTTGTGGAATTTGGTGGGCCTTTTCAAGGACTTTGTGTGGTTTTGAGGAGAGTTGAAGTATTTTGAGGAATTTTTCTTAGATTTTGTGGAAACTTGTGGAGGTTTTGTGTGATTTTTGTGGAATTTTGTGGGATATTGAGGCGATTTAGGGATCTTGAGGGATTTTTCATGTATTTTGTGGGAATTTGTGGAGATTTGGTGGGATTTTTTTTTATAATTTGGTCGTGTTTTCAGAAGATTTCGGGAATGTTGTGGGATTTTTCCTGGAATTTTGTTGGATTTTGAGGAGATTTTGTGGGATGGTTGTGGAACTTTGAGGGTCTTTTCTGGAATTTTGTGAGATTCGGCAGAGAATTGAGGAATTATCTGTGATTTTTCATGTATTTTGTAAGAATTTGTGGAGATTTGGTGGGATTTTTGTGGAATTTGGTGGGCCTTTTCAAGGACTTTGTGTGGTTTTGAGGAGAGTTGAAGTATTTTGAGGAATTTTTCTTAGATTTTGTGGAAACTTGTGGAGGTTTTGTGTGATTTTTGTGGAATTTTGTGGGATATTGAGGCGATTTAGGGATCTTGAGGGATTTTTCATGTATTTTGTGGGAATTTGTGGAGATTTGGTGGGATTTTTTTTTAGAATTTGGTCGTGTTTTGAGAAGATTTCGGGAATGTTGTGGGATTTAGGGAATTTTGTGGGATTTTGAGGAGATTTTGTGGGATGGTTGTGGAATTTTGAGGGTCTTTTCTGGAATTTTGTGAGATTCGGCAGAGAATTGAGGAATTATCTGTGATTTTTCATGTATTTTGTAAGAATTTGTGGAGATTTGGTGGGATTTTTGTTGAAATTTGTAGAGTTTTGAGAAGATGTAGGGAATTTGGTGGGATTTTTGTGGAATTTGGTGGGCCTTTTCAAGGACTTTGTGTGGTTTTGAGGAGAGTTGAAGTATTTTGAGGAATTTTTCTTAGATTTTGTGGAAACTTGTGGAGGTTTTCTGTGATTTTTGTGGAATTTTGTGGGATATTGAGGCGATTTAGGGATCTTGAGGGATTTTTCATGTATTTTGTGGGAATTTGTGGAGATTTGGTGGGATTTTTTTTTAGAATTTGGTCGTGTTTTGAGAAGATTTCGGGAATGTTGTGGGATTTTTCCTGGAATTTTGTTGGATTTTGAGGAGATTTTGTGGGATGGTTGTGGAATTTTGAGGGTCTTTTCTGGAATTTTGTGAGATTCGGCAGAGAATTGAGGAATTATCTGTGATTTTTCATGTATTTTGTAAGAATTTGTGGAGATTTGGTGGGATTTTTGTTGAAATTTGTAGAGTTTTGAGAAGATGTAGGGAATTTGGTGGGATTTTTGTGGAATTTGGTGGGCCTTTTCAAGGACTTTGTGTTGTTTTGAGGAGAGTTGAAGTATTTTGAGGAATTTTTCTTAGATTTTGTGGAAACTTGTTGAGGTTTTGTGTGATTTTTGTGGAATTTTGTGGGATATTGAGGCGATTTAGGGATCTTGAGGGATTTTTCATGTATTTTGTGGGAATTTGTGGAGATTTGGTGGGATTTTTTTTTATAATTTGGTCGTGTTTTCAGAAGATTTCGGGAATGTTGTGGGATTTTTCCTGGAATTTTGTTGGATTTTGAGGAGATTTTGTGGGATGGTTGTGGAATTTTGAGGGTCTTTTCTGGAATTTTGTGAGATTCGGCAGAGAATTGAGGAATTATCTGTGATTTTTCATGTATTTTGTAAGAATTTGTGGAGATTTGGTGGGATTTTTGTGGAATTTGGTAGAGTTTTGGAATGATTTAGGTCATTTTGTGGGATATTTCTGGAATTTGGTAGGGCTTTTCAGGAATTTTGTAGTATTTTGAAAAGATTTAGGGAATTTTGTGTTGTTTTTCTTGAATTTTGTGGGAAACTGTGGTGATTTAATGGGGCGTTTCTGGAATTTGGTCGAGTTTTCAGAAGATTTAGGGATTTTTGTGGGATTTTTGTGGGATGTTCTGGGAATCGGTGGAGATTTTGTGGGACATTCCTGTGAATTGGTAGGGTTTTGAAATGATTTAGGGAATTTTGTGGGACTTGTCTGTAATTTTGTGGGGATTTTTCTGGAATTGTGTGGGATTCTGAGGAGACTTGAAGAATGTTGAGGAATTTGTTTTAGATTTTGTGGGAATTTTTGGAGATTCTGTGGGATTTTTGTGGAATTTGGTGGGCCTTTTCAAGGACTTTGTGTTGTTTTGAGGAGAGTTGAAGTATTTTGAGGAATTTTTCTTAGATTTTGTGGAAACTTGTGGAGGTTTTGTGTGATTTTTGTGGAATTTTGTGGGATATTGAGGCGATTTAGGGATCTTGAGGGATTTTTCATGTATTTTGTGGGAATTTGTGGAGATTTGGTGGGATTTTTTTTTAGAATTTGGTCGTGTTTTGAGAAGATTTCGGGAATGTTGTGGGATTTTTCCTGGAATTTTGTTGGATTTTGAGGAGATTTTGTGGGATGGTTGTGGAATTTTGAGGGTCTTTTCTGGAATTTTGTGAGATTCGGCAGAGAATTGAGGAATTATCTGTGATTTTTCATGTATTTTGTAAGAATTTGTGGAGATTTGGTGGGATTTTTGTTGAAATTTGTAGCGTTTTGAGAAGATGTAGGGAATTTGGTGGGATTTTTGTGGAATTTGGTGGGCCTTTTCAAGGACTTTGTGTTGTTTTGAGGAGAGTTGAAGTATTTTGAGGAATTTTTCTTAGATTTTGTGGAAACTTGTGGAGGTTTTGTGTGATTTTTGTGGAATTTTGTGGGATAGTGAGGCGATTTAGGGATCTTGAGGGATTTTTCATGTATTTTGTGGGAATTTGTGGAGATTTGGTGGGATTTTTTTTTAGAATTTGGTCGTGTTTTGAGAAGATTTCGGGAATGTTGTGGGATTTTTCCTGGAACTTTGTTGGATTTTGAGGAGATTTTGTGGGATGGTTGTGGAATTTTGAGGGTCTTTTCTGGAATTTTGTGAGATTCGGCAGAGAATTGAGGAATTATCTGTGATTTTTCATGTATTTTGTAAGAATTTGTGGAGATTTGGTGGGATTTTTGTGGAATTTGGTAGAGTTTTGGAATGATTTAGGTCATTTTGTGGGATATTTCTGGAATTTGGTAGGGCTTTTCAGGAATTTTGTAGTATTTTGAAAAGATTTAGGGAATTTTGTGTTGTTTTTCTTGAATTTTGTGGGAAACTGTGGTGATTTAATGGGGCGTTTCTGGAATTTGGTCGAGTTTTCAGAAGATTTAGGGATTTTTGTGGGATTTTTGTGGGATGTTCTGGAAATCGGTGGAGATTTTGTGGGACATTCCTGTGAATTGGTAGGGTTTTGAAATGATTTAGGGAATTTTGTGGGACTTGTCTGTAATTTTGTGGTGGATTTCTGGAATTGTGTGGGATTCTGAGGAGACTTGAAGAATGTTGAGGAATTTGTTTTAGATTTTGTGGGAATTTGTGGAGATTTGGTGGGATTTTTTTTTAGAATTTGGTCGTGTTTTGAGAAGATTTCGGGAATGTTGTGGGATTTTTCCTGGAATTTTGTTGGATTTTGAGGAGATTTTGTGGGATGGTTGTGGAATTTTGAGGGTCTTTTCTGGAATTTTGTGAGATTCGGCAGAGAATTGAGGAATTATCTGTGATTTTTCATGTATTTTGTAAGAATTTGTGGAGATTTGGTGGGATTTTTGTGGAATTTGGTAGAGTTTTGGAATGATTTAGGTCATTTTGTGGGATATTTCTGGAATTTGGTAGGGCTTTTCAGGAATTTTGTAGTATTTTGAAAAGATTTAGGGAATTTTGTGTTGTTTTTCTTGAATTTTGTGGGAAACTGTGGTGATTTAATGGGGCGTTTCTGGAATTTGGTCGAGTTTTCAGAAGATTTAGGGATTTTTGTGGGATTTTTGTGGGATGTTCTGGAAATCGGTGGAGATTTTGTGGGACATTCCTGTGAATTGGTAGGGTTTTGAAATGATTTAGGGAATTTTGTGGGACTTGTCTGTAATTTTGTGGTGGATTTCTGGAATTGTGTGGGATTCTGAGGAGACTTGAAGAATGTTGAGGAATTTGTTTTAGATTTTGTGGGAATTTGTGGAGATTTGGTGGGATTTTTTTTTAGAATTTGGTCGTGTTTTGAGAAGATTTCGGGAATGTTGTGGGATTTTTCCTGGAATTTTGTTGGATTTTGAGGAGATTTTGTGGGATGGTTGTGGAATTTTGAGGGTCTTTTCTGGAATTTTGTGAGATTCGGCAGAGAATTGAGGAATTATCTGTGATTTTTCATGTATTTTGTAAGAATTTGTGGAGATTTGGTGGGATTTTTGTTGAAATTTGTAGCGTTTTGAGAAGATGTAGGGAATTTGGTGGGATTTTTGTGGAATTTGGTGGGCCTTTTCAAGGACTTTGTGTTGTTTTGAGGAGAGTTGAAGTATTTTGAGGAATTTTTCTTAGATTTTGTGGAAACTTGTGGAGGTTTTGTGTGATTTTTGTGGAATTTTGTGGGATAGTGAGGCGATTTAGGGATCTTGAGGGATTTTTCATGTATTTTGTGGGAATTTGTGGAGATTTGGTGGGATTTTTTTTTAGAATTTGGTCGTGTTTTGAGAAGATTTCGGGAATGTTGTGGGATTTTTCCTGGAATTTTGTTGGATATTGAGGAGATTTTGTGGGATGGTTGTGGAATTTTGAGGGTCTTTTCTGGAATTTTGTGAGATTCGGCAGAGAATTGAGGAATTATCTGTGATTTTTCATGTATTTTGTAAGAATTTGTGGAGATTTGGTGGGATTTTTGTGGAATTTGGTAGAGTTTTGGAATGATTTAGGTCATTTTGTGGGATATTTCTGGAATTTGGTAGGGCTTTTCAGGAATTTTGTAGTATTTTGAAAAGATTTAGGGAATTTTGTGTTGTTTTTCTTGAATTTTGTGGGAAACTGTGGTGATTTAATGGGGCGTTTCTGGAATTTGGTCGAGTTTTCAGAAGATTTAGGGATTTTTGTGGGATTTTTGTGGGATGTTCTGGGAATCGGTGGAGATTTTGTGGGACATTCCTGTGAATTGGTAGGGTTTTGAAATGATTTAGGGAATTTTGTGGGACTTGTCTGTAATTTTGTGGGGATTTTTCTGGAATTGTGTGGGATTCTGAGGAGACTTGAAGAATGTTGAGGAATTTGTTTTAGATTTTGTGGGAATTTGTGGAGATTCTGTGGGATTTTTGTGGAATTTGGTGGGCCTTTTCAAGGACTTTGTGTTGTTTTGAGGAGAGTTGAAGTATTTTGAGGAATTTTTCTTAGATTTTGTGGAAACTTGTGGAGGTTTTCTGTGATTTTTGTGGAATTTTGTGGGATATTGAGGCGATTTAGGGATCTTGAGGGATTTTTCATGTATTTTGTGGGAATTTGTGGAGATTTGGTGGGATTTTTTTTTAGAATTTGGTCGTGTTTTGAGAAGATTTCGGGAATGTTGTGGGATTTTTCCTGGAATTTTGTTGGATTTTGAGGAGATTTTGCGGGATGTTTGTGGAACTTTGAGGGTCTTTTCTGGAATTTTGCGAGATTCTGCAGAGAATTGAGGAATTATCTGTGATTTTTCATGTATTTTGTAAGAATTTGTGGAGATTTGGTGGGATTTTTGTTGAAATTTGTAGAGTTTTGAGAAGATGTAGGGAATTTGGTGGGATTTTTGTGGAATTTGGTGGGCCTTTTCAAGGACTTTGTGTGGTTTTGAGGAGAGTTGAAGTATTTTGAGGAATTTTTCTTAGATTTTGTGGAAACTTGTGGAGGTTTTCTGTGATTTTTGTGGAATTTTGTGGGATATTGAGGCGATTTAGGGATCTTGAGGGATTTTTCATGTATTTTGTGGGAATTTGTGGAGATTTGGTGGGATTTTTTTTAGAATTTGGTCGTGTTTTGAGAAGATTTAGGGAATGTTGTGGGATTTTTCCTGGAATTTTGTTGGATTTTGAGGAGATTTTGCGGGATGGTTGTGGAATTTTGAGGGTCTTTTCTGGAATTTTGTGAGATTCGGCAGAGAATTGAGGAATTATCTGTGATTTTTCATGTATTTTGTAAGAATTTGTGGAGATTTGGTGGGATTTTTGTGGAATTTGGTAGAGTTTTGGAATGATTTAGGTCATTTTGTGGGATATATCTGGAATTTGGTAGGGCTTTTCAGGAATTTTGTAGTATTTTGAAAAGATTTAGGGAATTTTGTGTTGTTTTTCTTGAATTTTGTGGGAAACTGTGGTGATATTATGGGGCGTTTCTGGAATTTGGTCGAGTTTTCAGAAGATTTAGGGATTTTTGTGGGACTTTTGTGGGATGTTCTGGGAATTGGTGGAGATTTTGTGGGACATTCCTGTGAATTGGTAGGGTTTTGAAATGATTTAGGGAATTTTGTGGGACTTGTCTGTAATTTTGTGGGGGTTTTTCTGGAATTGTGTGGGATTCTGAGGAGACTTGAAGAATGTTGAGGAATTTGTTTTAGATTTTGTGGGAATTTGTGGAGATTTGGTGGGATATTTTTCTGGAATTTGGTCGTGTTTTAGAAGAATTAGGGAATTTTGTGGGATTTTTCTTGGATTTTGTGGACATTTGTGGATATTTTGTGGGATGTTGGTGGAACTTTGAGCGTCTTTTCTGGAATTTTGTGAGATTCTGCAGAGAATTGAGGAATTATCTGTGATTTTTCATGTATTTTGTAAGAATTTGTGGAGATTTGGTGGGATTTTTGTTGAAATTTGTAGAGTTTTGAGAAGATGTAGGGAATTTGGTGGGATTTTTGTGGAATTTGGTGGGCCTTTTCAAGGACTTTGTGTGGTTTTGAGGAGAGTTGAAGTATTTTGAGGAATTTTTCTTAGATTTTGTGGAAACTTGTGGAGGTTTTGTGTGATTTTTGTGGAATTTTGTGGGATAGTGAGGCGATTTAGGGATCTTGAGGGATTTTTCATGTATTTTGTGGGAATTTGTGGAGATTTGGTGGGATTTTTTTTTAGAATTTGGTCGTGTTTTGAGAAGATTTAGGGAATGTTGTGGGATTTTTCCTGGAATTTTGTTGGATTTTGAGGAGATTTTGCGGGATGGTTGTGGAATTTTGAGGGTCTTTTCTGGAATTTTGTGAGATTCGGCAGAGAATTGAGGAATTATCTGTGATTTTTCATGTATTTTGTAAGAATTTGTGGAGATTTGGTGGGATTTTTGTGGAATTTGGTAGAGTTTTGGAATGATTTAGGTCATTTTGTGGGATATATCTGGAATTTGGTAGGGCTTTTCAGGAATTTTGTAGTATTTTGAAAAGATTTAGGGAATTTTGTGTTGTTTTTCTTGAATTTTGTGGGAAACTGTGGTGATATTATGGGGCGTTTCTGGAATTTGGTCGAGTTTTCAGAAGATTTAGGGATTTTTGTGGGACTTTTGTGGGATGTTCTGGGAATTGGTGGAGATTTTGTGGGACATTCCTGTGAATTGGTAGGGTTTTGAAATGATTTAGGGAATTTTGTGGGACTTGTCTGTAATTTTGTGGGGGTTTTTCTGGAATTGTGTGGGATTCTGAGGAGACTTGAAGAATGTTGAGGAATTTGTTTTAGATTTTGTGGGAATTTGTGGAGATTTGGTGGGATATTTTTCTGGAATTTGGCCGTGTTTTAGAAGAATTAGGGAATTTTGTGGGATTTTTCTTGGATTTTGTGGACATTTGTGGACATTTGGTGGGATTTTTGTGGAATTTGGTAGAGTTTTGGAATGATTTAGGTCATTTTGTGGGATATTTCTGGAATTTGGTAGGGCTTTTCAGGAATTTTGTAGTATTTTGAAAAGTTTTAGGGAATTTTGTGTTGTTTTTCTTGAATTTTGTGGGAAACTGGTGATTTTATGGGGCGTTTCTGGAATTTGGTCGAGTTTTCAGAAGATTTAGGGATTTTTGTGGGACTTTTGTGGGATGTTCTGGGAATTGGTGGAGATTTTGTGGGACATTCCTGTGAATTGGTAGGGTTTTAAATGATTTAGGGAATTTTGTGGGACTTGTCTGGAATTTTGTGGGGATTTTTCTGGAATTGTGTGGGATTCTGAGGAGACTTGAAGAATGTTGAGGAATTTGTTTTAGATTTTGTGGGAATTTGTGGAGATTCTGTGGGATTTTTGTGGAATTTGGTGGGCCTTTTCAAGGACTTTGTGTGGTTTTGAGGAGAGTTGAAGTATTTTGAGGAATTTTTCTTAGATTTTGTGGAAACTTGTGGAGGTTTTGTGTGATTTTTGTGGAATTTTGTGGGATATTGAGGCGATTTAGGAATCTTGAGGGATTTTTCATGTATTTTGTGGGAATTTGTGGAGATTTGGTGGGATATTTTTCTAGAATTTGGTCGTGTTTTAGAAGAATTAGGGAATTTTGTGGGATTTTTCTTGGATTTTGTGGACATTTGTGGACATTTTGTGGGATGTTGGTGGAACTTTGAGTGTCTTTTCTGGAATTTTGTGAGATTCTGCAGGGAATTGAGGAATTATCTGTGATTTTTCATGTATTTTGTAAGAATTTGTGGAGATTTGGTGGGATTTTTGTTGAAATTTGTAGAGTTTTGAGAAGATGTAGGGAATTTGGTGGGATTTTTGTGGAATTTGGTGGGCCTTTTCAAGGACTTTGTGTGGTTTTGAGGAGAGTTGAAGTATTTTGAGGAATTTTTCTTAGATTTTGTGGAAACTTGTGGAGGTTTTGTGTGATTTTTGTGGAATTTTGTGGGATATTGAGGCGATTTAGGGATCTTGAGGGATTTTTCATGTATTTTGTGGGAATTTGTGGAGATTTGGTGGGATTTTTTTTTAGAATTTGGTCGTGTTTTGAGAAGATTTAGGGAATGTTGTGGGATTTTTCCTGGAATTTTGTTGGATTTTGAGGAGATTTTGCGGGATGGTTGTGGAATTTTGAGGGTCTTTTCTGGAATTTTGTGAGATTCGGCAGAGAATTGAGGAATTATCTGTGATTTTTCATGTATTTTGTAAGAATTTGTGGAGATTTGGTGGGATTTTTGTGGAATTTGGTAGAGTTTTGGAATGATTTAGGTCATTTTGTGGGATATATCTGGAATTTGGTAGGGCTTTTCAGGAATTTTGTAGTATTTTGAAAAGATTTAGGGAATTTTGTGTTGTTTTTCTTGAATTTTGTGGGAAACTGTGGTGATATTATGGGGCGTTTCTGGAATTTGGTCGAGTTTTCAGAAGATTTAGGGATTTTTGTGGGACTTTTGTGGGATGTTCTGGGAATTGGTGGAGATTTTGTGGGACATTCCTGTGAATTGGTAGGGTTTTGAAATGATTTAGGGAATTTTGTGGGACTTGTCTGTAATTTTGTGGGGGTTTTTCTGGAATTGTGTGGGATTCTGAGGAGACTTGAAGAATGTTGAGGAATTTGTTTTAGATTTTGTGGGAATTTGTGGAGATTTGGTGGGATATTTTTCTGGAATTTGGCCGTGTTTTAGAAGAATTAGGGAATTTTGTGGGATTTTTCTTGGATTTTGTGGACATTTGTGGACATTTTGTGGGATGTTGGTGGAACTTTGAGCGTCTTTTCTGGAATTTTGTGAGATTCTGCAGAGAATTGAGGAATTATCTGTGATTTTTCATGTATTTTGTAAGAATTTGTGGAGATTTGGTGGGATTTTTGTTGAAATTTGTAGAGTTTTGAGAAGATGTAGGGAATTTGGTGGGATTTTTGTGGAATTTGGTGGGCCTTTTCAAGGACTTTGTGTGGTTTTGAGGAGAGTTGAAGTATTTTGAGGAATTTTTCTTAGATTTTGTGGAAACTTGTGGAGGTTTTGTGTGATTTTTGTGGAATTTTGTGGGATAGTGAGGCGATTTAGGGATCTTGAGGGATTTTTCATGTATTTTGTGGGAATTTGTGGAGATTTGGTGGGATTTTTTTTTAGAATTTGGTCGTGTTTTGAGAAGATTTAGGGAATGTTGTGGGATTTTTCCTGGAATTTTGTTGGATTTTGAGGAGATTTTGCGGGATGGTTGTGGAATTTTGAGGGTCTTTTCTGGAATTTTGTGAGATTCGGCAGAGAATTGAGGAATTATCTGTGATTTTTCATGTATTTTGTAAGAATTTGTGGAGATTTGGTGGGATTTTTGTGGAATTTGGTAGAGTTTTGGAATGATTTAGGTCATTTTGTGGGATATATCTGGAATTTGGTAGGGCTTTTCAGGAATTTTGTAGTATTTTGAAAAGATTTAGGGAATTTTGTGTTGTTTTTCTTGAATTTTGTGGGAAACTGTGGTGATATTATGGGGCGTTTCTGGAATTTGGTCGAGTTTTCAGAAGATTTAGGGATTTTTGTGGGACTTTTGTGGGATGTTCTGGGAATTGGTGGAGATTTTGTGGGACATTCCTGTGAATTGGTAGGGTTTTGAAATGATTTAGGGAATTTTGTGGGACTTGTCTGTAATTTTGTGGGGGTTTTTCTGGAATTGTGTGGGATTCTGAGGAGACTTGAAGAATGTTGAGGAATTTGTTTTAGATTTTGTGGGAATTTGTGGAGATTTGGTGGGATATTTTTCTGGAATTTGGCCGTGTTTTAGAAGAATTAGGGAATTTTGTGGGATTTTTCTTGGATTTTGTGGACATTTGTGGACATTTGGTGGGATTTTTGTGGAATTTGGTAGAGTTTTGGAATGATTTAGGTCATTTTGTGGGATATTTCTGGAATTTGGTAGGGCTTTTCAGGAATTTTGTAGTATTTTGAAAAGTTTTAGGGAATTTTGTGTTGTTTTTCTTGAATTTTGTGGGAAACTGGTGATTTTATGGGGCGTTTCTGGAATTTGGTCGAGTTTTCAGAAGATTTAGGGATTTTTGTGGGACTTTTGTGGGATGTTCTGGGAATTGGTGGAGATTTTGTGGGACATTCCTGTGAATTGGTAGGGTTTTAAATGATTTAGGGAATTTTGTGGGACTTGTCTGGAATTTTGTGGGGATTTTTCTGGAATTGTGTGGGATTCTGAGGAGACTTGAAGAATGTTGAGGAATTTGTTTTAGATTTTGTGGGAATTTGTGGAGATTCTGTGGGATTTTTGTGGAATTTGGTGGGCCTTTTCAAGGACTTTGTGTTGTTTTGAGGAGAGTTGAAGTATTTTGAGGAATTTTTCTTAGATTTTGTGGAAACTTGTGGAGGTTTTCTGTGATTTTTGTGGAATTTTGTGGGATATTGAGGCGATTTAGGGATCTTGAGGGATTTTTCATGTATTTTGTGGGAATTTGTGGAGATTTGGTGGGATATTTTTCTAGAATTTGGTCGTGTTTTAGAAGAATTAGGGAATTTTGTGGGATTTTTCTTGGATTTTGTGGACATTTGTGGACATTTTGTGGGATGTTGGTGGAACTCTGAGGATCTTTTCTGGAATTTTGTGAGATTCTGCAGAGAATTGAGGAATTATCTGTGATTTTTCATGTATTTTGTGGGAATTTGTGGAGATTTGGTGGGATTTTTGTTGAAATTTGTAGAGTTTTGAGAAGATGTAGGGAATTTGGTGGGATTTTTGTGGAATTTGGTGGGCCTTTTCAAGGACTTTGTGTGGTTTTGAGGAGAGTTGAAGTATTTTGAGGAATTTTTCTTAGATTTTGTGGAAACTTGTGGAGGTTTTCTGTGATTTTTGTGGAATTTTGTGGGATATTGAGGCGATTTAGGGATCTTGAGGGATTTTTCATGTATTTTGTGGGAATTTGTGGAGATTTGGTGGGATTTTTTTTTAGAATTTGGTCGTGTTTTGAGAAGATTTCGGGAATGTTGTGGGATTTTTCCTGGAATTTTGTTGGATTTTGAGGAGATTTTGTGGGATGGTTGTGGAACTTTGAGGGTCTTTTCTGGAATTTTGTGAGATTCGGCAGAGAATTGAGGAATTATCTGTGATTTTTCATGTATTTTGTAAGAATTTGTGGAGATTTGGTGGGATTTTTGTGGAATTTGGTGGGCCTTTTCAAGGACTTTGTGTGGTTTTGAGGAGAGTTGAAGTATTTTGAGGAATTTTTCTTAGATTTTGTGGAAACTTGTGGAGGTTTTGTGTGATTTTTGTGGAATTTTGTGGGATATTGAGGCGATTTAGGGATCTTGAGGGATTTTTCATGTATTTTGTGGGAATTTGTGGAGATTTGGTGGGATATTTTTCTAGAATTTGGTCGTGTTTTAGAAGAATTAGGGAATTTTGTGGGATTTTTCTTGGATTTTGTGGACATTTGTGGACATTTTGTGGGATGTTGGTGGAACTTTGAGCGTCTTTTCTGGAATTTTGTGAGATTCTGCAGGGAATTGAGGAATTATCTGTGATTTTTCATGTATTTTGTAAGAATTTGTGGAGATTTGGTGGGATTTTTGTTGAAATTTGTAGAGTTTTGAGAAGATGTAGGGAATTTGGTGGGATTTTTGTGGAATTTGGTGGGCCTTTTCAAGGACTTTGTGTGGTTTTGAGGAGAGTTGAAGTATTTTGAGGAATTTTTCTTAGATTTTGTGGAAACTTGTGGAGGTTTTGTGTGATTTTTGTGGAATTTTGTGGGATATTGAGGCGATTTAGGGATCTTGAGGGATTTTTCATGTATTTTGTGGGAATTTGTGGAGATTTGGTGGGATTTTTTTTTATAATTTGGTCGTGTTTTCAGAAGATTTCGGGAATGTTGTGGGATTTTTCCTGGAATTTTGTTGGATTTTGAGGAGATTTTGTGGGATGGTTGTGGAACTTTGAGGGTCTTTTCTGGAATTTTGTGAGATTCGGCAGAGAATTGAGGAATTATCTGTGATTTTTCATGTATTTTGTAAGAATTTGTGGAGATTTGGTGGGATTTTTGTGGAATTTGGTGGGCCTTTTCAAGGACTTTGTGTGGTTTTGAGGAGAGTTGAAGTATTTTGAGGAATTTTTCTTAGATTTTGTGGAAACTTGTGGAGGTTTTGTGTGATTTTTGTGGAATTTTGTGGGATATTGAGGCGATTTAGGGATCTTGAGGGATTTTTCATGTATTTTGTGGGAATTTGTGGAGATTTGGTGGGATTTTTTTTTAGAATTTGGTCGTGTTTTGAGAAGATTTCGGGAATGTTGTGGGATTTAGGGAATTTTGTGGGATTTTGAGGAGATTTTGTGGGATGGTTGTGGAATTTTGAGGGTCTTTTCTGGAATTTTGTGAGATTCGGCAGAGAATTGAGGAATTATCTGTGATTTTTCATGTATTTTGTAAGAATTTGTGGAGATTTGGTGGGATTTTTGTTGAAATTTGTAGAGTTTTGAGAAGATGTAGGGAATTTGGTGGGATTTTTGTGGAATTTGGTGGGCCTTTTCAAGGACTTTGTGTGGTTTTGAGGAGAGTTGAAGTATTTTGAGGAATTTTTCTTAGATTTTGTGGAAACTTGTGGAGGTTTTCTGTGATTTTTGTGGAATTTTGTGGGATATTGAGGCGATTTAGGGATCTTGAGGGATTTTTCATGTATTTTGTGGGAATTTGTGGAGATTTGGTGGGATTTTTTTTTAGAATTTGGTCGTGTTTTGAGAAGATTTCGGGAATGTTGTGGGATTTTTCCTGGAATTTTGTTGGATTTTGAGGAGATTTTGTGGGATGGTTGTGGAATTTTGAGGGTCTTTTCTGGAATTTTGTGAGATTCGGCAGAGAATTGAGGAATTATCTGTGATTTTTCATGTATTTTGTAAGAATTTGTGGAGATTTGGTGGGATTTTTGTTGAAATTTGTAGAGTTTTGAGAAGATGTAGGGAATTTGGTGGGATTTTTGTGGAATTTGGTGGGCCTTTTCAAGGACTTTGTGTTGTTTTGAGGAGAGTTGAAGTATTTTGAGGAATTTTTCTTAGATTTTGTGGAAACTTGTTGAGGTTTTGTGTGATTTTTGTGGAATTTTGTGGGATATTGAGGCGATTTAGGGATCTTGAGGGATTTTTCATGTATTTTGTGGGAATTTGTGGAGATTTGGTGGGATTTTTTTTTAGAATTTGGTCGTGTTTTCAGAAGATTTCGGGAATGTTGTGGGATTTTTCCTGGAATTTTGTTGGATTTTGAGGAGATTTTGTGGGATGGTTGTGGAATTTTGAGGGTCTTTTCTGGAATTTTGTGAGATTCGGCAGAGAATTGAGGAATTATCTGTGATTTTTCATGTATTTTGTAAGAATTTGTGGAGATTTGGTGGGATTTTTGTGGAATTTGGTAGAGTTTTGGAATGATTTAGGTCATTTTGTGGGATATTTCTGGAATTTGGTAGGGCTTTTCAGGAATTTTGTAGTATTTTGAAAAGATTTAGGGAATTTTGTGTTGTTTTTCTTGAATTTTGTGGGAAACTGTGGTGATTTAATGGGGCGTTTCTGGAATTTGGTCGAGTTTTCAGAAGATTTAGGGATTTTTGTGGGATTTTTGTGGGATGTTCTGGGAATCGGTGGAGATTTTGTGGGACATTCCTGTGAATTGGTAGGGTTTTGAAATGATTTAGGGAATTTTGTGGGACTTGTCTGTAATTTTGTGGGGATTTTTCTGGAATTGTGTGGGATTCTGAGGAGACTTGAAGAATGTTGAGGAATTTGTTTTAGATTTTGTGGGAATTTTTGGAGATTCTGTGGGATTTTTGTGGAATTTGGTGGGCCTTTTCAAGGACTTTGTGTTGTTTTGAGGAGAGTTGAAGTATTTTGAGGAATTTTTCTTAGATTTTGTGGAAACTTGTGGAGGTTTTGTGTGATTTTTGTGGAATTTTGTGGGATATTGAGGCGATTTAGGGATCTTGAGGGATTTTTCATGTATTTTGTGGGAATTTGTGGAGATTTGGTGGGATTTTTTTTTAGAATTTGGTCGTGTTTTGAGAAGATTTCGGGAATGTTGTGGGATTTTTCCTGGAATTTTGTTGGATTTTGAGGAGATTTTGTGGGATGGTTGTGGAATTTTGAGGGTCTTTTCTGGAATTTTGTGAGATTCGGCAGAGAATTGAGGAATTATCTGTGATTTTTCATGTATTTTGTAAGAATTTGTGGAGATTTGGTGGGATTTTTGTTGAAATTTGTAGCGTTTTGAGAAGATGTAGGGAATTTGGTGGGATTTTTGTGGAATTTGGTGGGCCTTTTCAAGGACTTTGTGTTGTTTTGAGGAGAGTTGAAGTATTTTGAGGAATTTTTCTTAGATTTTGTGGAAACTTGTGGAGGTTTTGTGTGATTTTTGTGGAATTTTGTGGGATAGTGAGGCGATTTAGGGATCTTGAGGGATTTTTCATGTATTTTGTGGGAATTTGTGGAGATTTGGTGGGATTTTTTTTTAGAATTTGGTCGTGTTTTGAGAAGATTTCGGGAATGTTGTGGGATTTTTCCTGGAATTTTGTTGGATATTGAGGAGATTTTGTGGGATGGTTGTGGAATTTTGAGGGTCTTTTCTGGAATTTTGTGAGATTCGGCAGAGAATTGAGGAATTATCTGTGATTTTTCATGTATTTTGTAAGAATTTGTGGAGATTTGGTGGGATTTTTGTGGAATTTGGTAGAGTTTTGGAATGATTTAGGTCATTTTGTGGGATATTTCTGGAATTTGGTAGGGCTTTTCAGGAATTTTGTAGTATTTTGAAAAGATTTAGGGAATTTTGTGTTGTTTTTCTTGAATTTTGTGGGAAACTGTGGTGATTTAATGGGGCGTTTCTGGAATTTGGTCGAGTTTTCAGAAGATTTAGGGATTTTTGTGGGATTTTTGTGGGATGTTCTGGGAATCGGTGGAGATTTTGTGGGACATTCCTGTGAATTGGTAGGGTTTTGAAATGATTTAGGGAATTTTGTGGGACTTGTCTGTAATTTTGTGGGGATTTTTCTGGAATTGTGTGGGATTCTGAGGAGACTTGAAGAACGTTGAGGAATTTGTTTTAGATTTTGTGGGAATTTGTGGAGATTCTGTGGGATTTTTGTGGAATTTGGTGGGCCTTTTCAAGGACTTTGTGTTGTTTTGAGGAGAGTTGAAGTATTTTGAGGAATTTTTCTTAGATTTTGTGGAAACTTGTGGAGGTTTTCTGTGATTTTTGTGGAATTTTGTGGGATATTGAGGCGATTTAGGGATCTTGAGGGATTTTTCATGTATTTTGTGGGAATTTGTGGAGATTTGGTGGGATTTTTTTTTAGAATTTGGTCGTGTTTTGAGAAGATTTCGGGAATGTTGTGGGATTTTTCCTGGAATTTTGTTGGATTTTGAGGAGATTTTGCGGGATGTTTGTGGAACTTTGAGGGTCTTTTCTGGAATTTTGCGAGATTCTGCAGAGAATTGAGGAATTATCTGTGATTTTTCATGTATTTTGTAAGAATTTGTGGAGATTTGGTGGGATTTTTGTTGAAATTTGTAGAGTTTTGAGAAGATGTAGGGAATTTGGTGGGATTTTTGTGGAATTTGGTGGGCCTTTTCAAGGACTTTGTGTGGTTTTGAGGAGAGTTGAAGTATTTTGAGGAATTTTTCTTAGATTTTGTGGAAACTTGTGGAGGTTTTCTGTGATTTTTGTGGAATTTTGTGGGATATTGAGGCGATTTAGGGATCTTGAGGGATTTTTCATGTATTTTGTGGGAATTTGTGGAGATTTGGTGGGATTTTTTTTTAGAATTTGGTCGTGTTTTGAGAAGATTTAGGGAATGTTGTGGGATTTTTCCTGGAATTTTGTTGGATTTTGAGGAGATTTTGCGGGATGGTTGTGGAATTTTGAGGGTCTTTTCTGGAATTTTGTGAGATTCGGCAGAGAATTGAGGAATTATCTGTGATTTTTCATGTATTTTGTAAGAATTTGTGGAGATTTGGTGGGATTTTTGTGGAATTTGGTAGAGTTTTGGAATGATTTAGGTCATTTTGTGGGATATATCTGGAATTTGGTAGGGCTTTTCAGGAATTTTGTAGTATTTTGAAAAGATTTAGGGAATTTTGTGTTGTTTTTCTTGAATTTTGTGGGAAACTGTGGTGATATTATGGGGCGTTTCTGGAATTTGGTCGAGTTTTCAGAAGATTTAGGGATTTTTGTGGGACTTTTGTGGGATGTTCTGGGAATTGGTGGAGATTTTGTGGGACATTCCTGTGAATTGGTAGGGTTTTGAAATGATTTAGGGAATTTTGTGGGACTTGTCTGTAATTTTGTGGGGGTTTTTCTGGAATTGTGTGGGATTCTGAGGAGACTTGAAGAATGTTGAGGAATTTGTTTTAGATTTTGTGGGAATTTGTGGAGATTTGGTGGGATATTTTTCTGGAATTTGGTCGTGTTTTAGAAGAATTAGGGAATTTTGTGGGATTTTTCTTGGATTTTGTGGACATTTGTGGACATTTTGTGGGATGTTGGTGGAACTTTGAGCGTCTTTTCTGGAATTTTGTGAGATTCTGCAGAGAATTGAGGAATTATCTGTGATTTTTCATGTATTTTGTAAGAATTTGTGGAGATTTGGTGGGATTTTTGTTGAAATTTGTAGAGTTTTGAGAAGATGTAGGGAATTTGGTGGGATTTTTGTGGAATTTGGTGGGCCTTTTCAAGGACTTTGTGTGGTTTTGAGGAGAGTTGAAGTATTTTGAGGAATTTTTCTTAGATTTTGTGGAAACTTGTGGAGGTTTTGTGTGATTTTTGTGGAATTTTGTGGGATAGTGAGGCGATTTAGGGATCTTGAGGGATTTTTCATGTATTTTGTGGGAATTTGTGGAGATTTGGTGGGATTTTTTTTTAGAATTTGGTCGTGTTTTGAGAAGATTTAGGGAATGTTGTGGGATTTTTCCTGGAATTTTGTTGGATTTTGAGGAGATTTTGCGGGATGGTTGTGGAATTTTGAGGGTCTTTTCTGGAATTTTGTGAGATTCGGCAGAGAATTGAGGAATTATCTGTGATTTTTCATGTATTTTGTAAGAATTTGTGGAGATTTGGTGGGATTTTTGTGGAATTTGGTAGAGTTTTGGAATGATTTAGGTCATTTTGTGGGATATATCTGGAATTTGGTAGGGCTTTTCAGGAATTTTGTAGTATTTTGAAAAGATTTAGGGAATTTTGTGTTGTTTTTCTTGAATTTTGTGGGAAACTGTGGTGATATTATGGGGCGTTTCTGGAATTTGGTCGAGTTTTCAGAAGATTTAGGGATTTTTGTGGGACTTTTGTGGGATGTTCTGGGAATTGGTGGAGATTTTGTGGGACATTCCTGTGAATTGGTAGGGTTTTGAAATGATTTAGGGAATTTTGTGGGACTTGTCTGTAATTTTGTGGGGGTTTTTCTGGAATTGTGTGGGATTCTGAGGAGACTTGAAGAATGTTGAGGAATTTGTTTTAGATTTTGTGGGAATTTGTGGAGATTTGGTGGGATATTTTTCTGGAATTTGGCCGTGTTTTAGAAGAATTAGGGAATTTTGTGGGATTTTTCTTGGATTTTGTGGACATTTGTGGACATTTGGTGGGATTTTTGTGGAATTTGGTAGAGTTTTGGAATGATTTAGGTCATTTTGTGGGATATTTCTGGAATTTGGTAGGGCTTTTCAGGAATTTTGTAGTATTTTGAAAAGTTTTAGGGAATTTTGTGTTGTTTTTCTTGAATTTTGTGGGAAACTGGTGATTTTATGGGGCGTTTCTGGAATTTGGTCGAGTTTTCAGAAGATTTAGGGATTTTTGTGGGACTTTTGTGGGATGTTCTGGGAATTGGTGGAGATTTTGTGGGACATTCCTGTGAATTGGTAGGGTTTTAAATGATTTAGGGAATTTTGTGGGACTTGTCTGTAATTTTGTGGGGATTTTTCTGGAATTGTGTGGGATTCTGAGGAGACTTGAAGAATGTTGAGGAATTTGTTTTAGATTTTGTGGGAATTTGTGGAGATTCTGTGGGATTTTTGTGGAATTTGGTGGGCCTTTTCAAGGACTTTGTGTGGTTTTGAGGAGAGTTGAAGTATTTTGAGGAATTTTTCTTAGATTTTGTGGAAACTTGTGGAGGTTTTGTGTGATTTTTGTGGAATTTTGTGGGATATTGAGGCGATTTAGGAATCTTGAGGGATTTTTCATGTATTTTGTGGGAATTTGTGGAGATTTGGTGGGATATTTTTCTAGAATTTGGTCGTGTTTTAGAAGAATTAGGGAATTTTGTGGGATTTTTCTTGGATTTTGTGGACATTTGTGGACATTTTGTGGGATGTTGGTGGAACTTTGAGTGTCTTTTCTGGAATTTTGTGAGATTCTGCAGGGAATTGAGGAATTATCTGTGATTTTTCATGTATTTTGTAAGAATTTGTGGAGATTTGGTGGGATTTTTGTTGAAATTTGTAGAGTTTTGAGAAGATGTAGGGAATTTGGTGGGATTTTTGTGGAATTTGGTGGGCCTTTTCAAGGACTTTGTGTGGTTTTGAGGAGAGTTGAAGTATTTTGAGGAATTTTTCTTAGATTTTGTGGAAACTTGTGGAGGTTTTGTGTGATTTTTGTGGAATTTTGTGGGATATTGAGGCGATTTAGGGATCTTGAGGGATTTTTCATGTATTTTGTGGGAATTTGTGGAGATTTGGTGGGATTTTTTTTTAGAATTTGGTCGTGTTTTGAGAAGATTTAGGGAATGTTGTGGGATTTTTCCTGGAATTTTGTTGGATTTTGAGGAGATTTTGCGGGATGGTTGTGGAATTTTGAGGGTCTTTTCTGGAATTTTGTGAGATTCGGCAGAGAATTGAGGAATTATCTGTGATTTTTCATGTATTTTGTAAGAATTTGTGGAGATTTGGTGGGATTTTTGTGGAATTTGGTAGAGTTTTGGAATGATTTAGGTCATTTTGTGGGATATATCTGGAATTTGGTAGGGCTTTTCAGGAATTTTGTAGTATTTTGAAAAGATTTAGGGAATTTTGTGGTGTTTTTCTTGAATTTTGTGGGAAACTGTGGTGATATTATGGGGCGTTTCTGGAATTTGGTCGAGTTTTCAGAAGATTTAGGGATTTTTGTGGGACTTTTGTGGGATGTTCTGGGAATTGGTGGAGATTTTGTGGGACATTCCTGTGAATTGGTAGGGTTTTGAAATGATTTAGGGAATTTTGTGGGACTTGTCTGTAATTTTGTGGGGGTTTTTCTGGAATTGTGTGGGATTCTGAGGAGACTTGAAGAATGTTGAGGAATTTGTTTTAGATTTTGTGGGAATTTGTGGAGATTTGGTGGGATATTTTTCTGGAATTTGGCCGTGTTTTAGAAGAATTAGGGAATTTTGTGGGATTTTTCTTGGATTTTGTGGACATTTGTGGACATTTGGTGGGATTTTTGTGGAATTTGGTAGAGTTTTGGAATGATTTAGGTCATTTTGTGGGATATTTCTGGAATTTGGTAGGGCTTTTCAGGAATTTTGTAGTATTTTGAAAAGTTTTAGGGAATTTTGTGTTGTTTTTCTTGAATTTTGTGGGAAACTGGTGATTTTATGGGGCGTTTCTGGAATTTGGTCGAGTTTTCAGAAGATTTAGGGATTTTTGTGGGACTTTTGTGGGATGTTCTGGGAATTGGTGGAGATTTTGTGGGACATTCCTGTGAATTGGTAGGGTTTTAAATGATTTAGGGAATTTTGTGGGACTTGTCTGGAATTTTGTGGGGATTTTTCTGGAATTGTGTGGGATTCTGAGGAGACTTGAAGAATGTTGAGGAATTTGTTTTAGATTTTGTGGGAATTTGTGGAGATTCTGTGGGATTTTTGTGGAATTTGGTGGGCCTTTTCAAGGACTTTGTGTGGTTTTGAGGAGAGTTGAAGTATTTTGAGGAATTTTTCTTAGATTTTGTGGAAACTTGTGGAGGTTTTGTGTGATTTTTGTGGAATTTTGTGGGATATTGAGGCGATTTAGGGATCTTGAGGGATTTTTCATGTATTTTGTGGGAATTTGTGGAGATTTGGTGGGATATTTTTCTAGAATTTGGTCGTGTTTTAGAAGAATTAGGGAATTTTGTGGGATTTTTCTTGGATTTTGTGGACATTTGTGGACATTTTGTGGGATGTTGGTGGAACTTTGAGTGTCTTTTCTGGAATTTTGTGAGATTCTGCAGGGAATTGAGGAATTATCTGTGATTTTTCATGTATTTTGTAAGAATTTGTGGAGATTTGGTGGGATTTTTGTTGAAATTTGTAGAGTTTTGAGAAGATGTAGGGAATTTGGTGGGATTTTTGTGGAATTTGGTGGGCCTTTTCAAGGACTTTGTGTGGTTTTGAGGAGAGTTGAAGTATTTTGAGGAATTTTTCTTAGATTTTGTGGAAACTTGTGGAGGTTTTGTGTGATTTTTGTGGAATTTTGTGGGATATTGAGGCGATTTAGGGATCTTGAGGGATTTTTCATGTATTTTGTGGGAATTTGTGGAGATTTGGTGGGATTTTTTTTTAGAATTTGGTCGTGTTTTGAGAAGATTTAGGGAATGTTGTGGGATTTTTCCTGGAATTTTGTTGGATTTTGAGGAGATTTTGCGGGATGGTTGTGGAATTTTGAGGGTCTTTTCTGGAATTTTGTGAGATTCGGCAGAGAATTGAGGAATTATCTGTGATTTTTCATGTATTTTGTAAGAATTTGTGGAGATTTGGTGGGATTTTTGTGGAATTTGGTAGAGTTTTGGAATGATTTAGGTCATTTTGTGGGATATATCTGGAATTTGGTAGGGCTTTTCAGGAATTTTGTAGTATTTTGAAAAGATTTAGGGAATTTTGTGTTGTTTTTCTTGAATTTTGTGGGAAACTGTGGTGATATTATGGGGCGTTTCTGGAATTTGGTCGAGTTTTCAGAAGATTTAGGGATTTTTGTGGGACTTTTGTGGGATGTTCTGGGAATTGGTGGAGATTTTGTGGGACATTCCTGTGAATTGGTAGGGTTTTGAAATGATTTAGGGAATTTTGTGGGACTTGTCTGTAATTTTGTGGGGGTTTTTCTGGAATTGTGTGGGATTCTGAGGAGACTTGAAGAATGTTGAGGAATTTGTTTTAGATTTTGTGGGAATTTGTGGAGATTTGGTGGGATATTTTTCTGGAATTTGGCCGTGTTTTAGAAGAATTAGGGAATTTTGTGGGATTTTTCTTGGATTTTGTGGACATTTGTGGACATTTGGTGGGATTTTTGTGGAATTTGGTAGAGTTTTGGAATGATTTAGGTCATTTTGTGGGATATTTCTGGAATTTGGTAGGGCTTTTCAGGAATTTTGTAGTATTTTGAAAAGTTTTAGGGAATTTTGTGTTGTTTTTCTTGAATTTTGTGGGAAACTGGTGATTTTATGGGGCGTTTCTGGAATTTGGTCGAGTTTTCAGAAGATTTAGGGATTTTTGTGGGATTTTTGTGGGATGTTCTGGGAATTGGTGGAGATTTTGTGGGACATTCCTGTGAATTGGTAGGGTTTTAAATGATTTAGGGAATTTTGTGGGACTTGTCTGGAATTTTGTGGGGATTTTTCTGGAATTGTGTGGGATTCTGAGGAGACTTGAAGAATGTTGAGGAATTTGTTTTAGATTTTGTGGGAATTTGTGGAGATTCTGTGGGATTTTTGTGGAATTTGGTGGGCCTTTTCAAGGACTTTGTGTGGTTTTGAGGAGAGTTGAAGTATTTTGAGGAATTTTTCTTAGATTTTGTGGAAACTTGTGGAGGTTTTGTGTGATTTTTGTGGAATTTTGTGGGATATTGAGGCGATTTAGGGATCTTGAGGGATTTTTCATGTATTTTGTGGGAATTTGTGGAGATTTGGTGGGATATTTTTCTAGAATTTGGTCGTGTTTTAGAAGAATTAGGGAATTTTGTGGGATTTTTCTTGGATTTTGTGGACATTTGTGGACATTTTGTGGGATGTTGGTGGAACTTTGAGTGTCTTTTCTGGAATTTTGTGAGATTCTGCAGGGAATTGAGGAATTATCTGTGATTTTTCATGTATTTTGTAAGAATTTGTGGAGATTTGGTGGGATTTTTGTTGAAATTTGTAGAGTTTTGAGAAGATGTAGGGAATTTGGTGGGATTTTTGTGGAATTTGGTGGGCCTTTTCAAGGACTTTGTGTGGTTTTGAGGAGAGTTGAAGTATTTTGAGGAATTTTTCTTAGATTTTGTGGAAACTTGTGGAGGTTTTGTGTGATTTTTGTGGAATTTTGTGGGATATTGAGGCGATTTAGGGATCTTGAGGGATTTTTCATGTATTTTGTGGGAATTTGTGGAGATTTGGTGGGATTTTTTTTTAGAATTTGGTCGTGTTTTGAGAAGATTTCGGGAATGTTGTGGGATTTTTCCTGGAATTTTGTTGGATTTTGAGGAGATTTTGTGGGATGGTTGTGGAACTTTGAGGGTCTTTTCTGGAATTTTGTGAGATTCGGCAGAGAATTGAGGAATTATCTGTGATTTTTCATGTATTTTGTAAGAATTTGTGGAGATTTGGTGGGATTTTTGTGGAATTTGGTGGGCCTTTTCAAGGACTTTGTGTGGTTTTGAGGAGAGTTGAAGTATTTTGAGGAATTTTTCTTAGATTTTGTGGAAACTTGTGGAGGTTTTGTGTGATTTTTGTGGAATTTTGTGGGATATTGAGGCGATTTAGGGATCTTGAGGGATTTTTCATGTATTTTGTGGGAATTTGTGGAGATTTGGTGGGATATTTTTCTAGAATTTGGTCGTGTTTTAGAAGAATTAGGGAATTTTGTGGGATTTTTCTTGGATTTTGTGGACATTTGTGGACATTTTGTGGGATGTTGGTGGAACTCTGAGGGTCTTTTCTGGAATTTTGTGAGATTCGGCAGAGAATTGAGGAATTATCTGTGATTTTTCATGTATTTTGTAAGAATTTGTGGAGATTTGGTGGGATTTTTGTTGAAATTTGTAGAGTTTTGAGAAGATGTAGGGAATTTGGTGGGATTTTTGTGGAATTTGGTGGGCCTTTTCAAGGACTTTGTGTGGTTTTGAGGAGAGTTGAAGTATTTTGAGGAATTTTTCTTAGATTTTGTGGAAACTTGTGGAGGTTTTCTGTGATTTTTGTGGAATTTTGTGGGATATTGAGGCGATTTAGGGATCTTGAGGGATTTTTCATGTATTTTGTGGGAATTTGTGGAGATTTGGTGGGATTTTTTTTTAGAATTTGGTCGTGTTTTGAGAAGATTTCGGGAATGTTGTGGGATTTTTCCTGGAACTTTGTTGGATTTTGAGGAGATTTTGTGGGATGGTTGTGGAATTTTGAGGGTCTTTTCTGGAATTTTGTGAGATTCGGCAGAGAATTGAGGAATTATCTGTGATTTTTCATGTATTTTGTAAGAATTTGTGGAGATTTGGTGGGATTTTTGTTGAAATTTGTAGAGTTTTGAGAAGATGTAGGGAATTTGGTGGGATTTTTGTGGAATTTGGTGGGCCTTTTCAAGGACTTTGTGTGGTTTTGAGGAGAGTTGAAGTATTTTGAGGAATTATTCTTAGATTTTGTGGAAACTTGTGGAGGTTTTGTGTGATTTTTGTGGAATTTTGTGGGATATTGAGGCGATTTAGGGATCTTGAGGGATTTTTCATGTATTTTGTGGGAATTTGTGGAGATTTGGTGGGATTTTTTTTTAGAATTTGGTCGTGTTTTGAGAAGATTTCGGGAATGTTGTGGGATTTTTCCTGGAATTTTGTTGGATTTTGAGGAGATTTTGTGGGATGGTTGTGGAATTTTGAGGGTCTTTTCTGGAATTTTGTGAGATTCTGCAGGGAATTGAGGAATTATCTGTGATTTTTCATGTATTTTGTAAGAATTTGTGGAGATTTGGTGGGATTTTTGTTGAAATTTGTAGAGTTTTGAGAAGATGTAGGGAATTTGGTGGGATTTTTGTGGAATTTGGTGGGCCTTTTCAAGGACTTTGTGTGGTTTTGAGGAGAGTTGAAGTATTTTGAGGAATTTTTCTTAGATTTTGTGGAAACTTGTGGAGGTTTTGTGTGATTTTTGTGGAATTTTGTGGGATATTGAGGCGATTTAGGGATCTTGAGGGATTTTTCATGTATTTTGTGGGAATTTGTGGAGATTTGGTGGGATTTTTTTTTAGAATTTGGTCGTGTTTTCAGAAGATTTCGGGAATGTTGTGGGATTTTTCCTGGAATTTTGTTGGATTTTGAGGAGATTTTGTGGGATGGTTGTGGAACTTTGAGGGTCTTTTCTGGAATTTTGTGAGATTCGGCAGAGAATTGAGGAATTATCTGTGATTTTTCATGTATTTTGTAAGAATTTGTGGAGATTTGGTGGGATTTTTGTGGAATTTGGTGGGCCTTTTCAAGGACTTTGTGTGGTTTTGAGGAGAGTTGAAGTATTTTGAGGAATTTTTCTTAGATTTTGTGGAAACTTGTGGAGGTTTTGTGTGATTTTTGTGGAATTTTGTGGGATATTGAGGCGATTTAGGGATCTTGAGGGATTTTTCATGTATTTTGTGGGAATTTGTGGAGATTTGGTGGGATATTTTTCTAGAATTTGGTCGTGTTTTAGAAGAATTAGGGAATTTTGTGGGATTTTTCTTGGATTTTGTGGACATTTGTGGACATTTTGTGGGATGTTGGTGGAACTCTGAGGGTCTTTTCTGGAATTTTGTGAGATTCGGCAGAGAATTGAGGAATTATCTGTGATTTTTCATGTATTTTGTAAGAATTTGTGGAGATTTGGTGGGATTTTTGTTGAAATTTGTAGAGTTTTGAGAAGATGTAGGGAATTTGGTGGGATTTTTGTGGAATTTGGTGGGCCTTTTCAAGGACTTTGTGTGGTTTTGAGGAGAGTTGAAGTATTTTGAGGAATTTTTCTTAGATTTTGTGGAAACTTGTGGAGGTTTTGTGTGATTTTTGTGGAATTTTGTGGGATATTGAGGCGATTTAGGGATCTTGAGGGATTTTTCATGTATTTTGTGGGAATTTGTGGAGATTTGGTGGGATTTTTTTTTATAATTTGGTCGTGTTTTCAGAAGATTTCGGGAATGTTGTGGGATTTTTCCTGGAATTTTGTTGGATTTTGAGGAGATTTTGTGGGATGGTTGTGGAACTTTGAGGGTCTTTTCTGGAATTTTGTGAGATTCGGCAGAGAATTGAGGAATTATCTGTGATTTTTCATGTATTTTGTAAGAATTTGTGGAGATTTGGTGGGATTTTTGTGGAATTTGGTGGGCCTTTTCAAGGACTTTGTGTGGTTTTGAGGAGAGTTGAAGTATTTTGAGGAATTTTTCTTAGATTTTGTGGAAACTTGTGGAGGTTTTGTGTGATTTTTGTGGAATTTTGTGGGATATTGAGGCGATTTAGGGATCTTGAGGGATTTTTCATGTATTTTGTGGGAATTTGTGGAGATTTGGTGGGATTTTTTTTTAGAATTTGGTCGTGTTTTGAGAAGATTTCGGGAATGTTGTGGGATTTAGGGAATTTTGTGGGATTTTGAGGAGATTTTGTGGGATGGTTGTGGAATTTTGAGGGTCTTTTCTGGAATTTTGTGAGATTCGGCAGAGAATTGAGGAATTATCTGTGATTTTTCATGTATTTTGTAAGAATTTGTGGAGATTTGGTGGGATTTTTGTTGAAATTTGTAGAGTTTTGAGAAGATGTAGGGAATTTGGTGGGATTTTTGTGGAATTTGGTGGGCCTTTTCAAGGACTTTGTGTGGTTTTGAGGAGAGTTGAAGTATTTTGAGGAATTTTTCTTAGATTTTGTGGAAACTTGTGGAGGTTTTGTGTGATTTTTGTGGAATTTTGTGGGATATTGAGGCGATTTAGGGATCTTGAGGGATTTTTCATGTATTTTGTGGGAATTTGTGGAGATTTGGTGGGATATTTTTCTAGAATTTGGTCGTGTTTTAGAAGAATTAGGGAATTTTGTGGGATTTTTCTTGGATTTTGTGGACATTTGTGGACATTTTGTGGGATGTTGGTGGAACTCTGAGGGTCTTTTCTGGAATTTTGTGAGATTCGGCAGAGAATTGAGGAATTATCTGTGATTTTTCATGTATTTTGTAAGAATTTGTGGAGATTTGGTGGGATTTTTGTTGAAATTTGTAGAGTTTTGAGAAGATGTAGGGAATTTGGTGGGATTTTTGTGGAATTTGGTGGGCCTTTTCAAGGACTTTGTGTGGTTTTGAGGAGAGTTGAAGTATTTTGAGGAATTTTTCTTAGATTTTGTGGAAACTTGTGGAGGTTTTGTGTGATTTTTGTGGAATTTTGTGGGATATTGAGGCGATTTAGGGATCTTGAGGGATTTTTCATGTATTTTGTGGGAATTTGTGGAGATTTGGTGGGATTTTTTTTTAGAATTTGGTCGTGTTTTCAGAAGATTTCGGGAATGTTGTGGGATTTTTCCTGGAATTTTGTTGGATTTTGAGGAGATTTTGTGGGATGGTTGTGGAACTTTGAGGGTCTTTTCTGGAATTTTGTGAGATTCGGCAGAGAATTGAGGAATTATCTGTGATTTTTCATGTATTTTGTAAGAATTTGTGGAGATTTGGTGGGATTTTTGTGGAATTTGGTGGGCCTTTTCAAGGACTTTGTGTGGTTTTGAGGAGAGTTGAAGTATTTTGAGGAATTTTTCTTAGATTTTGTGGAAACTTGTGGAGGTTTTGTGTGATTTTTGTGGAATTTTGTGGGATATTGAGGCGATTTAGGGATCTTGAGGGATTTTTCATGTATTTTGTGGGAATTTGTGGAGATTTGGTGGGATTTTTTTTTAGAATTTGGTCGTGTTTTGAGAAGATTTCGGGAATGTTGTGGGATTTAGGGAATTTTGTGGGATTTTGAGGAGATTTTGTGGGATGGTTGTGGAATTTTGAGGGTCTTTTCTGGAATTTTGTGAGATTCGGCAGAGAATTGAGGAATTATCTGTGATTTTTCATGTATTTTGTAAGAATTTGTGGAGATTTGGTGGGGTTTTTGTTGAAATTTGTAGAGTTTTGAGAAGATGTAGGGAATTTGGTGGGATTTTTGTGGAATTTGGTGGGCCTTTTCAAGGACTTTGTGTGGTTTTGAGGAGAGTTGAAGTATTTTGAGGAATTTTTCTTAGATTTTGTGGAAACTTGTGGAGGTTTTCTGTGATTTTTGTGGAATTTTGTGGGATATTGAGGCGATTTAGGGATCTTGAGGGATTTTTCATGTATTTTGTGGGAATTTGTGGAGATTTGGTGGGATTTTTTTTTAGAATTTGGTCGTGTTTTGAGAAGATTTCGGGAATGTTGTGGGATTTTTCCTGGAATTTTGTTGGATTTTGAGGAGATTTTGTGGGATGGTTGTGGAATTTTGAGGGTCTTTTCTGGAATTTTGTGAGATTCGGCAGAGAATTGAGGAATTATCTGTGATTTTTCATGTATTTTGTAAGAATTTGTGGAGATTTGGTGGGATTTTTGTTGAAATTTGTAGAGTTTTGAGAAGATGTAGGGAATTTGGTGGGATTTTTGTGGAATTTGGTGGGCCTTTTCAAGGACTTTGTGTGGTTTTGAGGAGAGTTGAAGTATTTTGAGGAATTTTTCTTAGATTTTGTGGAAACTTGTGGAGGTTTTGTGTGATTTTTGTGGAATTTTGTGGGATATTGAGGCGATTTAGGGATCTTGAGGGATTTTTCATGTATTTTGTGGGAATTTGTGGAGATTTGGTGGGATTTTTTTTTAGAATTTGGTCGTGTTTTGAGAAGATTTCGGGAATGTTGTGGGATTTAGGGAATTTTGTGGGATTTTGAGGAGATTTTGTGGGATGGTTGTGGAATTTTGAGGGTCTTTTCTGGAATTTTGTGAGATTCGGCAGAGAATTGAGGAATTATCTGTGATTTTTCATGTATTTTGTAAGAATTTGTGGAGATTTGGTGGGATTTTTGTGGAATTTGGTAGAGTTTTGGAATGATTTAGGTCATTTTGTGGGATATTTCTGGAATTTGGTAGGGCTTTTCAGGAATTTTGTAGTATTTTGAAAAGATTTAGGGAATTTTGTGTTGTTTTTCTTGAATTTTGTGGGAAACTGTGGTGATTTAATGGGGCGTTTCTGGAATTTGGTCGAGTTTTCAGAAGATTTAGGGATTTTTGTGGGATTTTTGTGGGATGTTCTGGGAATCGGTGGAGATTTTGTGGGACATTCCTGTGAATTGGTAGGGTTTTGAAATGATTTAGGGAATTTTGTGGGACTTGTCTGTAATTTTGTGGGGATTTTTCTGGAATTGTGTGGGATTCTGAGGAGACTTGAAGAATGTTGAGGAATTTGTTTTAGATTTTGTGGGAATTTGTGGAGATTCTGTGGGATTTTTGTGGAATTTGGTGGGCCTTTTCAAGGACTTTGTGTGGTTTTGAGGAGAGTTGAAGTATTTTGAGGAATTTTTCTTAGATTTTGTGGAAACTTGTGGAGGTTTTGTGTGATTTTTGTGGAATTTTGTGGGATAGTGAGGCGATTTAGGGATCTTGAGGGATTTTTCATGTATTTTGTGGGAATTTGTGGAGATTTGGTGGGATTTTTTTTTAGAATTTGGTCGTGTTTTGAGAAGATTTCGGGAATGTTGTGGGATTTTTCCTGGAACTTTGTTGGATTTTGAGGAGATTTTGTGGGATGGTTGTGGAATTTTGAGGGTCTTTTCTGGAATTTTGTGAGATTCGGCAGAGAATTGAGGAATTATCTGTGATTTTTCATGTATTTTGTAAGAATTTGTGGAGATTTGGTGGGATTTTTGTGGAATTTGGTAGAGTTTTGGAATGATTTAGGTCATTTTGTGGGATATTTCTGGAATTTGGTAGGGCTTTTCAGGAATTTTGTAGTATTTTGAAAAGATTTAGGGAATTTTGTGTTGTTTTTCTTGAATTTTGTGGGAAACTGTGGTGATTTAATGGGGCGTTTCTGGAATTTGGTCGAGTTTTCAGAAGATTTAGGGATTTTTGTGGGATTTTTGTGGGATGTTCTGGGAATCGGTGGAGATTTTGTGGGACATTCCTGTGAATTGGTAGGGTTTTGAAA
Source organism: Cyanistes caeruleus (assembly GCF_971803275.1). NCBI lineage: Eukaryota > Metazoa > Chordata > Aves > Passeriformes > Paridae > Cyanistes > Cyanistes caeruleus. The sequence continues at coordinate 118,001,140 of NC_141703.1, forward strand.
TGATTTAGGGAATTTTGTGGGACTTGTCTGTAATTCTGTGGTGGATTTCTGGAATTGTGTGGGATTCTGAGGAGACTTGAAGAATGTTGAGGAATTTGTTTTAGATTTTGTGGGAATTTTTGGAGATTCTGTGGGATTTTTGTGGAATTTCGTGGGCCTTTTCAAGGACTTTGTGTTGTTTTGAGGAGAGTTGAAGTATTTTGAGGAATTTTTCTTAGATTTTGTGGAAACTTGTGGAGGTTTTCTGTGATTTTTGTGGAATTTTGTGGGATATTGAGGCGATTTAGAAATCTTGAGGGATTTTTCATGTATTTTGTGGGAATTTGTGGAGATTTGGTGGGATTTTTTTTTAGAATTTGGTCGTGTTTTGAGAAGATTTCGGGAATGTTGTGGGATTTTTCCTGGAATTTTGTTGGATTTTGAGGAGATTTTGCGGGATGTTTGTGGAACTTTGAGGGTCTTTTCTGGAATTTTGCGAGATTCTGCAGAGAATTGAGGAATTATCTGTGATTTTTCATGTATTTTGTAAGAATTTGTGGAGATTTGGTGGGATTTTTGTTGAAATTTGTAGAGTTTTGAGAAGAAGTAGGGAATTTGGTGGGATTTTTGTGGAATTTGGTGGGCCTTTTCAAGGACTTTGTGTGGTTTTGAGGAGAGTTGAAGTATTTTGAGGAATTTTTCTTAGATTTTGTGGAAACTTGTGGAGGTTTTCTGTGATTTTTGTGGAATTTTGTGGGATATTGAGGCGATTTAGGGATCTTGAGGGATTTTTCATGTATTTTGTGGGAATTTGTGGAGATTTGGTGGGATTTTTTTTTAGAATTTGGTCGTGTTTTGAGAAGATTTAGGGAATGTTGTGGGATTTTTCCTGGAATTTTGTTGGATTTTGAGGAGATTTTGCGGGATGGTTGTGGAATTTTGAGGGTCTTTTCTGGAATTTTGTGAGATTCGGCAGAGAATTGAGGAATTATCTGTGATTTTTCATGTATTTTGTAAGAATTTGTGGAGATTTGGTGGGATTTTTGTGGAATTTGGTAGAGTTTTGGAATGATTTAGGTCATTTTGTGGGATATATCTGGAATTTGGTAGGGCTTTTCAGGAATTTTGTAGTATTTTGAAAAGATTTAGGGAATTTTGTGTTGTTTTTCTTGAATTTTGTGGGAAACTGTGGTGATATTATGGGGCGTTTCTGGAATTTGGTCGAGTTTTCAGAAGATTTAGGGATTTTTGTGGGACTTTTGTGGGATGTTCTGGGAATTGGTGGAGATTTTGTGGGACATTCCTGTGAATTGGTAGGGTTTTGAAATGATTTAGGGAATTTTGTGGGACTTGTCTGTAATTTTGTGGGGGTTTTTCTGGAATTGTGTGGGATTCTGAGGAGACTTGAAGAATGTTGAGGAATTTGTTTTAGATTTTGTGGGAATTTGTGGAGATTTGGTGGGATATTTTTCTGGAATTTGGCCGTGTTTTAGAAGAATTAGGGAATTTTGTGGGATTTTTCTTGGATTTTGTGGACATTTGTGGACATTTTGTGGGATGTTGGTGGAACTTTGAGCGTCTTTTCTGGAATTTTGTGAGATTCTGCAGAGAATTGAGGAATTATCTGTGATTTTTCATGTATTTTGTAAGAATTTGTGGAGATTTGGTGGGATTTTTGTTGAAATTTGTAGAGTTTTGAGAAGATGTAGGGAATTTGGTGGGATTTTTGTGGAATTTGGTGGGCCTTTTCAAGGACTTTGTGTGGTTTTGAGGAGAGTTGAAGTATTTTGAGGAATTTTTCTTAGATTTTGTGGAAACTTGTGGAGGTTTTGTGTGATTTTTGTGGAATTTTGTGGGATAGTGAGGCGATTTAGGGATCTTGAGGGATTTTTCATGTATTTTGTGGGAATTTGTGGAGATTTGGTGGGATTTTTTTTTAGAATTTGGTCGTGTTTTGAGAAGATTTAGGGAATGTTGTGGGATTTTTCCTGGAATTTTGTTGGATTTTGAGGAGATTTTGCGGGATGGTTGTGGAATTTTGAGGGTCTTTTCTGGAATTTTGTGAGATTCGGCAGAGAATTGAGGAATTATCTGTGATTTTTCATGTATTTTGTAAGAATTTGTGGAGATTTGGTGGGATTTTTGTGGAATTTGGTAGAGTTTTGGAATGATTTAGGTCATTTTGTGGGATATATCTGGAATTTGGTAGGGCTTTTCAGGAATTTTGTAGTATTTTGAAAAGATTTAGGGAATTTTGTGTTGTTTTTCTTGAATTTTGTGGGAAACTGTGGTGATATTATGGGGCGTTTCTGGAATTTGGTCGAGTTTTCAGAAGATTTAGGGATTTTTGTGGGACTTTTGTGGGATGTTCTGGGAATTGGTGGAGATTTTGTGGGACATTCCTGTGAATTGGTAAGGTTTTGAAATGATTTAGGGAATTTTGTGGGACTTGTCTGTAATTTTGTGGGGGTTTTTCTGGAATTGTGTGGGATTCTGAGGAGACTTGAAGAATGTTGAGGAATTTGTTTTAGATTTTGTGGGAATTTGTGGAGATTTGGTGGGATATTTTTCTGGAATTTGGCCGTGTTTTAGAAGAATTAGGGAATTTTGTGGGATTTTTCTTGGATTTTGTGGACATTTGTGGACATTTGGTGGGATTTTTGTGGAATTTGGTAGAGTTTTGGAATGATTTAGGTCATTTTGTGGGATATTTCTGGAATTTGGTAGGGCTTTTCAGGAATTTTGTAGTATTTTGAAAAGTTTTAGGGAATTTTGTGTTGTTTTTCTTGAATTTTGTGGGAAACTGGTGATTTTATGGGGCGTTTCTGGAATTTGGTCGAGTTTTCAGAAGATTTAGGGATTTTTGTTGGACTTTTGTGGGATGTTCTGGGAATTGGTGGAGATTTTGTGGGACATTCCTGTGAATTGGTAGGGTTTTAAATGATTTAGGGAATTTTGTGGGACTTGTCTGGAATTTTGTGGGGATTTTTCTGGAATTGTGTGGGATTCTGAGGAGACTTGAAGAATGTTGAGGAATTTGTTTTAGATTTTGTGGGAATTTGTGGAGATTCTGTGGGATTTTTGTGGAATTTGGTGGGCCTTTTCAAGGACTTTGTGTGGTTTTGAGGAGAGTTGAAGTATTTTGAGGAATTTTTCTTAGATTTTGTGGAAACTTGTGGAGGTTTTGTGTGATTTTTGTGGAATTTTGTGGGATATTGAGGCGATTTAGGGATCTTGAGGGATTTTTCATGTATTTTGTGGGAATTTGTGGAGATTTGGTGGGATATTTTTCTAGAATTTGGTCGTGTTTTAGAAGAATTAGGGAATTTTGTGGGATTTTTCTTGGATTTTGTGGACATTTGTGGACATTTTGTGGGATGTTGGTGGAACTTTGAGTGTCTTTTCTGGAATTTTGTGAGATTCTGCAGGGAATTGAGGAATTATCTGTGATTTTTCATGTATTTTGTAAGAATTTGTGGAGATTTGGTGGGATTTTTGTGGAATTTGTAGAGTTTTGAGAAGATGTAGGGAATTTGGTGGGATTTTTGTGGAATTTGGTGGGCCTTTTCAAGGACTTTGTGTGGTTTTGAGGAGAGTTGAAGTATTTTGAGGAATTTTTCTTAGATTTTGTGGAAACTTGTGGAGGTTTTGTGTGATTTTTGTGGAATTTTGTGGGATATTGAGGCGATTTAGGGATCTTGAGGGATTTTTCATGTATTTTGTGGGAATTTGTGGAGATTTGGTGGGATTTTTTTTTAGAATTTGGTCGTGTTTTGAGAAGATTTCGGGAATGTTGTGGGATTTTTCCTGGAATTTTGTTGGATTTTGAGGAGATTTTGTGGGATGGTTGTGGAACTTTGAGGGTCTTTTCTGGAATTTTGTGAGATTCGGCAGAGAATTGAGGAATTATCTGTGATTTTTCATGTATTTTGTAAGAATTTGTGGAGATTTGGTGGGATTTTTGTGGAATTTGGTGGGCCTTTTCAAGGACTTTGTGTGGTTTTGAGGAGAGTTGAAGTATTTTGAGGAATTTTTCTTAGATTTTGTGGAAACTTGTGGAGGTTTTGTGTGATTTTTGTGGAATTTTGTGGGATATTGAGGCGATTTAGGGATCTTGAGGGATTTTTCATGTATTTTGTGGGAATTTGTGGAGATTTGGTGGGATATTTTTCTAGAATTTGGTCGTGTTTTAGAAGAATTAGGGAATTTTGTGGGATTTTTCTTGGATTTTGTGGACATTTGTGGACATTTTGTGGGATGTTGGTGGAACTCTGAGGGTCTTTTCTGGAATTTTGTGAGATTCGGCAGAGAATTGAGGAATTATCTGTGATTTTTCATGTATTTTGTAAGAATTTGTGGAGATTTGGTGGGATTTTTGTTGAAATTTGTAGAGTTTTGAGAAGATGTAGGGAATTTGGTGGGATTTTTGTGGAATTTGGTGGGCCTTTTCAAGGACTTTGTGTGGTTTTGAGGAGAGTTGAAGTATTTTGAGGAATTTTTCTTAGATTTTGTGGAAACTTGTGGAGGTTTTGTGTGATTTTTGTGGAATTTTGTGGGATATTGAGGCGATTTAGGGATCTTGAGGGATTTTTCATGTATTTTGTGGGAATTTGTGGAGATTTGGTGGGATTTTTTTTTAGAATTTGGTCGTGTTTTGAGAAGATTTCGGGAATGTTGTGGGATTTTTCCTGGAATTTTGTTGGATTTTGAGGAGATTTTGTGGGATGGTTGTGGAATTTTGAGGGTCTTTTCTGGAATTTTGTGAGATTCGGCAGAGAATTGAGGAATTATCTGTGATTTTTCATGTATTTTGTAAGAATTTGTGGAGATTTGGTGGGATTTTTGTGGAATTTGGTAGAGTTTTGGAATGATTTAGGTCATTTTGTGGGATATTTCTGGAATTTGGTAGGGCTTTTCAGGAATTTTGTACTATTTTGAAAAGATTTAGGGAATTTTGTGTTGTTTTTCTTGAATTTTGTGGGAAACTGTGGTGATTTAATGGGGCGTTTCTGGAATTTGGTCGAGTTTTCAGAAGATTTAGGGATTTTTGTGGGATTTTTGTGGGATGTTCTGGGAATTGGTGGAGATTTTGTGGGACATTCCTGTGAATTGGTAGGGTTTTGAAATGATTTAGGGAATTTTGTGGGACTTGTCTGGAATTTTGTGGGGATTTTTCTGGAATTGTGTGGGATTCTGAGGAGACTTGAAGAATGTTGAGGAATTTGTTTTAGATTTTGTGGGAATTTGTGGAGATTCTGTGGGATTTTTGTGGAATTTGGTGGGCCTTTTCAAGGACTTTGTGTGGTTTTGAGGAGAGTTGAAGTATTTTGAGGAATTTTTCTTAGATTTTGTGGAAACTTGTGGAGGTTTTGTGTGATTTTTGTGGAATTTTGTGGGATATTGAGGCGATTTAGGGATCTTGAGGGATTTTTCATGTATTTTGTGGGAATTTGTGGAGATTTGGTGGGATTTTTTTTTAGAATTTGGTCGTGTTTTGAGAAGATTTCGGGAATGTTGTGGGATTTTTCCTGGAATTTTGTTGGATTTTGAGGAGATTTTGTGGGATGGTTGTGGAATTTTGAGGGTCTTTTCTGGAATTTTGTGAGATTCGGCAGAGAATTGAGGAATTATCTGTGATTTTTCATGTATTTTGTAAGAATTTGTGGAGATTTGGTGGGATTTTTGTTGAAATTTGTAGAGTTTTGAGAAGATGTAGGGAATTTGGTGGGATTTTTGTGGAATTTGGTGGGCCTTTTCAAGGACTTTGTGTGGTTTTGAGGAGAGTTGAAGTATTTTGAGGAATTTTTCTTAGATTTTGTGGAAACTTGTGGAGGTTTTGTGTGATTTTTGTGGAATTTTGTGGGATATTGAGGCGATTTAGGGATCTTGAGGGATTTTTCATGTATTTTGTGGGAATTTGTGGAGATTTGGTGGGATTTTTTTTTAGAATTTGGTCATGTTTTGAGAAGATTTCGGGAATGTTGTGGGATTTTTCCTGGAATTTTGTTGGATTTTGAGGAGATTTTGTGGGATGGTTGTGGAATTTTGAGGGTCTTTTCTGGAATTTTGTGAGATTCGGCAGAGAATTGAGGAATTATCTGTGATTTTTCATGTATTTTGTAAGAATTTGTAGAGATTTGGTGGGATTTTTGTGGAATTTGGTAGAGTTTTGGAATGATTTAGGTCATTTTGTGGGATATTTCTGGAATTTGGTGGGGCTTTTCAAGAATTTTGTAGTATTTTGAAAAGATTTAGGGAATTTTGTGGTGTTTTTCTTGAATTTTGTGGGAAACTGTGGTGATTTAATGGGGCGTTTCTGGAATTTGGTCGAGTTTTCAGAAGATTTAGGGATTTTTGTGGGATTTTTGTGGGATGTTCTGGGAATCGGTGGAGATTTTGTGGGACATTCCTGTGAATTGGTAGGGTTTTGAAATGATTTAGGGAATTTTGTGGGACTTGTCTGTAATTTTGTGGTGGATTTCTGGAATTGTGTGGGATTCTGAGGAGACTTGAAGAATGTTGAGGAATTTGTTTTAGATTTTGTGGGAATTTTTGGAGATTCTGTGGGATTTTTGTGGAATTTCGTGGGCCTTTTCAAGGACTTTGTGTTGTTTTGAGGAGAGTTGAAGTATTTTGAGGAATTTTTCTTAGATTTTGTGGAAACTTGTGGAGGTTTTCTGTGATTTTTGTGGAATTTTGTGGGATATTGAGGCGATTTAGAAATCTTGAGGGATTTTTCATGTATTTTGTGGGAATTTGTGGAGATTTGGTGGGATTTTTTTTTAGAATTTGGTCGTGTTTTGAGAAGATTTATGGAATGTTGTGGGATTTTTCCTGGAACTTTGTTGGATTTTGAGGAGATTTTGCGGGATGTTTGTGGAACTTTGAGGGTCTTTTCTGGAATTTTGTGAGATTCTGCAGAGAATTGAGGAATTATCTGTGATTTTTCATGTATTTTGTAAGAATTTGTGGAGATTTGGTGGGATTTTTGTTGAAATTTGTAGAGTTTTGAGAAGATGTAGGGAATTTGGTGGGATTTTTGTGGAATTTGGTGGGCCTTTTCAAGGACTTTGTGTGGTTTTGAGGAGAGTTGAAGTATTTTGAGGAATTTTTCTTAGATTTTGTGGAAACTTGTGGAGGTTTTGTGTGATTTTTGTGGAATTTTGTGGGATAGTGAGGCGATTTAGGGATCTTGAGGGATTTTTCATGTATTTTGTGGGAATTTGTGGAGATTTGGTGGGATTTTTTTTTAGAATTTGGTCGTGTTTTGAGAAGATTTAGGGAATGTTGTGGGATTTTTCCTGGAACTTTGTTGGATTTTGAGGAGATTTTGTGGGATGGTTGTGGAATTTTGAGGGTCTTTTCTGGAATTTTGTGAGATTCGGCAGAGAATTGAGGAATTATCTGTGATTTTTCATGTATTTTGTAAGAATTTGTGGAGATTTGGTGGGATTTTTGTGGAATTTGGTAGAGTTTTGGAATGATTTAGGTCATTTTGTGGGATATTTCTGGAATTTGGTAGGGCTTTTCAGGAATTTTGTAGTATTTTGAAAAGATTTAGGGAATTTTGTGTTGTTTTTCTTGAATTTTGTGGGAAACTGTGGTGATTTAATGGGGCGTTTCTGGAATTTGGTCGAGTTTTCAGAAGATTTAGGGATTTTTGTGGGATTTTTGTGGGATGTTCTGGGAATCGGTGGAGATTTTGTGGGACATTCCTGTGAATTGGTAGGGTTTTGAAATGATTTAGGGAATTTTGTGGGACTTGTCTGTAATTTTGTGGGGGTTTTTCTGGAATTGTGTGGGATTCTGAGGAGACTTGAAGAATGTTGAGGAATTTGTTTTAGATTTTGTGGGAATTTGTGGAGATTTGGTGGGATATTTTTCTGGAATTTGGTCGTGTTTTAGAAGAATTAGGGAATTTTGTGGGATTTTTCTTGGATTTTGTGGACATTTGTGGACATTTTGTGGGATGTTGGTGGAACTTTGAGCGTCTTTTCTGGAATTTTGTGAGATTCTGCAGAGAATTGAGGAATTATCTGTGATTTTTCATGTATTTTGTAAGAATTTGTGGAGATTTGGTGGGATTTTTGTTGAAATTTGTAGAGTTTTGAGAAGATGTAGGGAATTTGGTGGGATTTTTGTGGAATTTGGTGGGCCTTTTCAAGGACTTTGTGTGGTTTTGAGGAGAGTTGAAGTATTTTGAGGAATTTTTCTTAGATTTTGTGGAAACTTGTGGAGGTTTTGTGTGATTTTTGTGGAATTTTGTGGGATAGTGAGGCGATTTAGGGATCTTGAGGGATTTTTCATGTATTTTGTGGGAATATGTGGAGATTTGGTGGGATTTTTTTTTAGAATTTGGTCATGTTTTGAGAAGATTTCGGGAATGTTGTGTGATTTTTCCTGGAATTTTGTTGGATTTTGAGGAGATTTTGTGGGATGGTTGTGGAATTTTGAGGGTCTTTTCTGGAATTTTGTGAGATTCGGCAGAGAATTGAGGAATTATCTGTGATTTTTCATGTATTTTGTGAGAATTTGTGGACATTTGGTGGGATTTTTGTGGAATTTGGTAGAGTTTTGGAATGATTTAGGTCATTTTGTGGGATATTTCTGGAATTTGGTAGGGCTTTTCAGGAATTTTGTAGTATTTTGAAAAGATTTAGGGAATTTTGTGTTGTTTTTCTTGAATTTTGTGGGAAACTGGTGATTTTATGGGGCGTTTCTGGAATTTGGTCGAGTTTTCAGAAGATTTAGGGATTTTTGTGGGACTTTTGTGGGATGTTCTGGGAATTGGTGGAGATTTTGTGGGACATTCCTGTGAATTGGTAGGGTTTTAAATGATTTAGGGAATTTTGTGGGACTTGTCTGGAATTTTGTGGGGATTTTTCTGGAATTGTGTGGGATTCTGAGGAGACTTGAAGAATGTTGAGGAATTTGTTTTAGATTTTGTGGGAATTTGTGGAGATTCTGTGGGATTTTTGTGGAATTTGGTGGGCCTTTTCAAGGACTTTGTGTGGTTTTGAGGAGAGTTGAAGTATTTTGAGGAATTTTTCTTAGATTTTGTGGAAACTTGTGGAGGTTTTGTGTGATTTTTGTGGAATTTTGTGGGATATTGAGGCGATTTAGAAATCTTGAGGGATTTTTCATGTATTTTGTGGGAATTTGTGGAGATTTGGTGGGATTTTTTATTAGAATTTGGTCGTGTTTTGAGAAGATTTCGGGAATGTTGTGGGATTTTTCCTGGAACTTTGTTGGATTTTGAGGAGATTTTGCGGGATGTTTGTGGAATTTTGAGGGTCTTTTCTGGAATTTTGTGAGATTCGGCAGAGAATTGAGGAATTATCTGTGATTTTTCATGTATTTTGTAAGAATTTGTGGAGATTTGGTGGGATTTTTGTTGAAATTTGTAGAGTTTTGAGAAGATGTAGGGAATTTGGTGGGATTTTTGTGGAATTTGGTGGGCCTTTTCAAGGACTTTGTGTGGTTTTGAGGAGAGTTGAAGTATTTTGAGGAATTTTTCTTAGATTTTGTGGAAACTTGTGGAGGTTTTGTGTGATTTTTGTGGAATTTTGTGGGATATTGAGGCGATTTAGGGATCTTGAGGGATTTTTCATGTATTTTGTGGGAATTTGTGGAGATTTGGTGGGATTTTTTTTTAGAATTTGGTCGTGTTTTGAGAAGATTTCGGGAATGTTGTGGGATTTTTCCTGGAATTTTGTTGGATTTTGAGGAGATTTTGTGGGATGGTTGTGGAACTTTGAGGGTCTTTTCTGGAATTTTGTGAGATTCGGCAGAGAATTGAGGAATTATCTGTGATTTTTCATGTATTTTGTAAGAATTTGTGGAGATTTGGTGGGATTTTTGTGGAATTTGGTGGGCCTTTTCAAGGACTTTGTGTTGTTTTGAGGAGAGTTGAAGTATTTTGAGGAATTTTTCTTAGATTTTGTGGAAACTTGTGGAGGTTTTCTGTGATTTTTGTGGAATTTTGTGGGATATTGAGGCGATTTAGAAATCTTGAGGGATTTTTCATGTATTTTGTGGGAATTTGTGGAGATTTGGTGGGATTTTTTTTTAGAATTTGGTCGTGTTTTGAGAATATTTCGGGAATGTTGTGGGATTTTTCCTGGAATTTTGTTGGATTTTTAAGGAGATTTTGTGGGATGGTTGTGGAATTTTGAGGGTCTTTTCTGGAATTTTGTGAGATTCGGCAGAGAATTGAGGAATTATCTGTGATTTTTCATGTATTTTGTAAGAATTTGTGGAGATTTGGTGGGATTTTTGTTGAAATTTGTAGAGTTTTGAGAAGATGTAGGGAATTTGGTGGGATTTTTGTGGAATTTGGTGGGCCTTTTCAAGGACTTTGTGTGGTTTTGAGGAGAGTTGAAGTATTTTGAGGAATTTTTCTTAGATTTTGTGGAAACTTGTGGAGGTTTTGTGTGATTTTTGTGGAATTTTGTGGGATATTGAGGCGATTTAGGGATCTTGAGGGATTTTTCATGTATTTTGTGGGAATTTGTGGAGATTTGGTGGGATTTTTTTTTAGAATTTGGTCGTGTTTTGAGAAGATTTCGGGAATGTTGTGGGATTTTTCCTGGAATTTTGTTGGATTTTGAGGAGATTTTGTGGGATGGTTGTGGAATTTTGAGGGTCTTTTCTGGAATTTTGTGAGATTCGGCAGAGAATTGAGGAATTATCTGTGATTTTTCATGTATTTTGTAAGAATTTGTGGAGATTTGGTGGGATTTTTGTGGAATTTGGTAGAGTTTTGGAATGATTTAGGTCATTTTGTGGGATATTTCTGGAATTTGGTAGGGCTTTTCAGGAATTTTGTAGTATTTTGAAAAGATTTAGGGAATTTTGTGTTGTTTTTCTTGAATTTTGTGGGAAACTGTGGTGATTTAATGGGGCGTTTCTGGAATTTGGTCGAGTTTTCAGAAGATTTAGGGATTTTTGTGGGATTTTTGTGGGATGTTCTGGGAATCGGTGGAGATTTTGTGGGACATTCCTGTGAATTGGTAGGGTTTTGAAATGATTTAGGGAATTTCGTGGGACTTGTCTGTAATTTTGTGGGGATTTTTCTGGAATTGTGTGGGATTCTGAGGAGACTTGAAGAATGTTGAGGAATTTGTTTTAGATTTTGTGGGAATTTTTGGAGATTCTGTGGGATTTTTGTGGAATTTTGTGGGCCTTTTCAAGGACTTTGTGTTGTTTTGAGGAGAGTTGAAGTATTTTGAGGAATTTTTCTTAGATTTTGTGGAAACTTGTGGAGGTTTTGTGTGATTTTTGTGGAATTTTGTGGGATATTGAGGCGATTTAGGGATCTTGAGGGATTTTTCATAAATTTTGTGGGAATTTGTGGAGATTTGGTGGGATTTTATTTTAGAATTTGGTCGTGTTTTGAGAAGATTTCGGGAATGTTGTGGGATTTTTCCTGGAATTTTGTTGGATTTTGAGGAGATTTTGCGGGATGTTTGTGGAACTTTGAGGGTCTTTTCTGGAATTTTGTGAGATTCTGCAGAGAATTGAGGAATTATCTGTGATTTTTCATGTATTTTGTAAGAATTTGTGGAGATTTGGTGGGATTTTTGTTGAAATTTGTAGAGTTTTGAGAAGATGTAGGGAATTTGGTGGGATTTTTGTGGAATTTGGTGGGCCTTTTCAAGGACTTTGTGTGGTTTTGAGGAGAGTTGAAGTATTTTGAGGAATTTTTCTTAGATTTTGTGGAAACTTGTGGAGGTTTTGTGTGATTTTTGTGGAATTTTGTGGGATATTGAGGCGATTTAGGGATCTTGAGGGATTTTTCATGTATTTTGTGGGAATTTGTGGAGATTTGGTGGGATTTTTTTTTAGAATTTGGTCGTGTTTTGAGAAGATTTAGGGAATGTTGTGGGATTTTTCCTGGAATTTTGTTGGATTTTGAGGAGATTTTGTGGGATGGTTGTGGAACTTTGAGGGTCTTTTCTGGAATTTTGTGAGATTCGGCAGAGAATTGAGGAATTATCTGTGATTTTTCATGTATTTTGTAAGAATTTGTGGAGATTTGGTGGGATTTTTGTGGAATTTGGTAGAGTTTTGGAATGATTTAGGTCATTTTGTGGGATATATCTGGAATTTGGTAGGGCTTTTCAGGAATTTTGTAGTATTTTGAAAAGATTTAGGGAATTTTGTGGTGTTTTTCTTGAATTTTGTGGGAAACTGTGGTGATTTTATGGGGCGTTTCTGGAATTTGGTCGAGTTTTCAGAAGATTTAGGGATTTTTGTGGGATTTTTGTGGGATGTTCTGGGAATCGGTGGAGATTTTGTGGGACATTCCTGTGAATTGGTAGGGTTTTGAAATGATTTAGGGAATTTTGTGGGACTTGTCTGTAATTTTGTGGGGATTTTTCTGGAATTGTGTGGGATTCTGAGGAGACTTGAAGAACGTTGAGGAATTTGTTTTAGATTTTGTGGGAATTTTTGGAGATTCTGTGGGATTTTTGTGGAATTTGGTGGGCCTTTTCAAGGACTTTGTGTTGTTTTGAGGAGAGTTGAAGTATTTTGAGGAATTTTTCTTAGATTTTGTGGAAACTTGTGGAGGTTTTGTGTGATTTTTGTGGAATTTTGTGGGATATTGAGGCGATTTAGGGATCTTGAGGGATTTTTCATGTATTTTGTGGGAATTTGTGGAGATTTGGTGGGATATTTTTCTAGAATTTGGTCGTGTTTTAGAAGAATTAGGGAATTTTGTGGGATTTTTCTTGGATTTTGTGGACATTTGTGGACATTTTGTGGGATGTTGGTGGAACTCTGAGGATCTTTTCTGGAATTTTGTGAGATTCTGCAGAGAATTGAGGAATTATCTGTGATTTTTCATGTATTTTGTGGGAATTTGTGGAGATTTGGTGGGATTTTTGTTGAAATTTGTAGAGTTTTGAGAAGATGTAGGGAATTTGGTGGGATTTTTGTGGAATTTGGTGGGCCTTTTCAAGGACTTTGTGTGGTTTTGAGGAGAGTTGAAGTATTTTGAGGAATTTTTCTTAGATTTTGTGGAAACTTGTGGAGGTTTTCTGTGATTTTTGTGGAATTTTGTGGGATATTGAGGCGATTTAGGGATCTTGAGGGATTTTTCATGTATTTTGTGGGAATTTGTGGAGATTTGGTGGGATTTTTTTTTAGAATTTGGTCATGTTTTGAGAAGATTTCGGGAATGTTGTGGGATTTTTCCTGGAATTTTGTTGGATTTTGAGGAGATTTTGCGGGATGTTTGTGGAATTTTGAGGGTCTTTTCTGGAATTTTGTGAGATTCGGCAGAGAATTGAGGAATTATCTGTGATTTTTCATGTATTTTGTAAGAATTTGTGGAGATTTGGTGGGATTTTTGTGGAATTTGGTAGAGTTTTGGAATGATTTAGGTCATTTTGTGGGATATTTCTGGAATTTGGTAGGGCTTTTCAGGAATTTTGTAGTATTTTGAAAAGATTTAGGGAATTTTGTGTTGTTTATCTTGAATTTTGTGGGAAACTGTGGTGATTTTATGGGGCGTTTCTGGAATTTGGTCGAGTTTTCAGAAGATTTAGGGATTTTTGTGGGATTTTTGTGGGATGTTCTGGGAATCGGTGGAGATTTTGTGGGACATTCCTGTGAATTGGTAGGGTTTTGAAATGATTTAGGGAATTTCGTGGGACTTGTCTGGAATTTTGTGGGGATTTTTCTGGAATTGTGTGGGATTCTGAGGAGACTTGAAGAATGTTGAGGAATTTGTTTTAGATTTTGTGGGAATTTGTGGAGATTCTGTGGGATTTTTGTGGAATTTGGTGGGCCTTTTCAAGGACTTTGTGTGGTTTTGAGGAGAGTTGAAGTATTTTGAGGAATTTTTCTTAGATTTTGTGGAAACTTGTGGAGGTTTTGTGTGATTTTTGTGGAATTTTGTGGGATATTGAGGCGATTTAGGGATCTTGAGGGATTTTTCATGTATTTTGTGGGAATTTGTGGAGATTTGGTGGGATATTTTTCTAGAATTTGGTCGTGTTTTAGAAGAATTAGGGAATTTTGTGGGATTTTTCTTGGATTTTGTGGACATTTGTGGACATTTTGTGGGATGTTGGTGGAACTTTGAGCGTCTTTTCTGGAATTTTGTGAGATTCTGCAGGGAATTGAGGAATTATCTGTGATTTTTCATGTATTTTGTAAGAATTTGTGGAGATTTGGTGGGATTTTTGTTGAAATTTGTAGAGTTTTGAGAAGATGTAGGGAATTTGGTGGGATTTTTGTGGAATTTGGTGGGCCTTTTCAAAGACTTTGTGTGGTTTTGAGGAGAGTTGAAGTATTTTGAGGAATTTTTCTTAGATTTTGTGGAAACTTGTGGAGGTTTTGTGTGATTTTTGTGGAATTTTGTGGGATATTGAGGCGATTTAGGGATCTTGAGGGATTTTTCATGTATTTTGTGGGAATTTGTGGAGATTTGGTGGGATTTTTTTTAGAATTTGGTCATGTTTTGAGAAGATTTCGGGAATGTTGTGGGATTTTTCCTGGAATTTTGTTGGATTTTGAGGAGATTTTGTGGGATGGTTGTGGAATTTTGAGGGTCTTTTCTGGAATTTTGTGAGATTCGGCAGAGAATTGAGGAATTATCTGTGATTTTTCATGTATTTTGTAAGAATTTGTGGAGATTTGGTGGGATTTTTGTGGAATTTGGTAGAGTTTTGGAATGATTTAGGTCATTTTGTGGGATATTTCTGGAATTTGGTAGGGCTTTTCAGGAATTTTGTAGTATTTTGAAAAGATTTAGGGAATTTTGTGTTGTTTTTCTTGAATTTTGTGGGAAACTGTGGTGATTTAATGGGGCGTTTCTGGAATTTGGTCGAGTTTTCAGAAGATTTAGGGATTTTTGTGGGATTTTTGTGGGATGTTCTGGGAATCGGTGGAGATTTTGTGGGACATTCCTGTGAATTGGTAGGGTTTTGAAATGATTTAGGGAATTTTGTGGGACTTGTCTGTAATTTTGTGGGGATTTTTCTGGAATTGTGTGGGATTCTGAGGGGACTTGAAGAATGTTGAGGAATTTGTTTTAGATTTTGTGGGAATTTTTGGAGATTCTGTGGGATTTTTGTGGAATTTGGTGGGCCTTTTCAAGGACTTTGTGTGGTTTTGAGGAGAGTTGAAGTATTTTGAGGAATTTTTCTTAGATTTTGTGGAAACTTGTGGAGGTTTTCTGTGATTTTTGTGGAATTTTGTGGGATATTGAGGCGATTTAGGGATCTTGAGGGATTTTTCATGTATTTTGTGGGAATTTGTGGAGATTTGGTGGGATTTTTTTTTAGAATTTGGTCGTGTTTTGAGAAGATTTAGGGAATGTTGTGGGATTTTTCCTGGAACTTTGTTGGATTTTGAGGAGATTTTGCGGGATGTTTGTGGAATTTTGAGGGTCTTTTCTGGAATTTTGTGAGATTCGGCAGAGAATTGAGGAATTATCTGTGATTTTTCATGTATTTTGTAAGAATTTGTGGAGATTTGGTGGGATTTTTGTTGAAATTTGTAGAGTTTTGAGAAGATGTAGGGAATTTGGTGGGATTTTTGTGGAATTTGGTGGGCCTTTTCAAGGACTTTGTGTGGTTTTGAGGAGAGTTGAAGTATTTTGAGGAATTTTTCTTAGATTTTGTGGAAACTTGTGGAGGTTTTGTGTGATTTTTGTGGAATTTTGTGGGATATTGAGGCGATTTAGGGATCTTGAGGGATTTTTCATGTATTTTGTGGGAATTTGTGGAGATTTGGTGGGATTTTTTTTTAGAATTTGGTCGTGTTTTGAGAAGATTTCGGGAATGTTGTGGGATTTTTCCTGGAATTTTGTTGGATTTTGAGGAGATTTTGTGGGATGGTTGTGGAACTTTGAGGGTCTTTTCTGGAATTTTGTGAGATTCGGCAGAGAATTGAGGAATTATCTGTGATTTTTCATGTATTTTGTAAGAATTTGTGGAGATTTGGTGGGATTTTTGTGGAATTTGGTGGGCCTTTTCAAGGACTTTGTGTTGTTTTGAGGAGAGTTGAAGTATTTTGAGGAATTTTTCTTAGATTTTGTGGAAACTTGTGGAGGTTTTCTGTGATTTTTGTGGAATTTTGTGGGATATTGAGGCGATTTAGAAATCTTGAGGGATTTTTCATGTATTTTGTGGGAATTTGTGGAGATTTGGTGGGATTTTTTTTTAGAATTTGGTCGTGTTTTAGAAGATTTAGGGAATGTTGTGGGATTTTTCCTGGAATTTTGTTGGATTTTGAGGAGATTTTGTGGGATGGTTGTGGAATTTTGAGGGTCTTTTCTGGAATTTTGTGAGATTCGGCAGAGAATTGAGGAATTATCTGTGATTTTTCATGTATTTTGTAAGAATTTGTGGAGATTTGGTGGGATTTTTGTGGAATTTGGTAGAGTTTTGGAATGATTTAGGTCATTTTGTGGGATATTTCTGGAATTTGGTAGGGCTTTTCAGGAATTTTGTAGTATTTTGAAAAGATTTAGGGAATTTTGTGTTGTTTTTCTTGAATTTTGTGGGAAACTGTGGTGATTTAATGGGGCGTTTCTGGAATTTGGTCGAGTTTTCAGAAGATTTAGGGATTTTTGTGGGATTTTTGTGGGATGTTCTGGGAATCGGTGGAGATTTTGTGGGACATTCCTGTGAATTGGTAGGGTTTTGAAATGATTTAGGGAATTTTGTGGGACTTGTCTGTAATTTTGTGGGGATTTTTCTGGAATTGTGTGGGATTCTGAGGAGACTTGAAGAATGTTGAGGAATTTGTTTTAGATTTTGTGGGAATTTTTGGAGATTCTGTGGGATTTTTGTGGAATTTTGTGGGCCTTTTCAAGGACTTTGTGTGGTTTTGAGGAGAGTTGAAGTATTTTGAGGAATTTTTCTTAGATTTTGTGGAAACTTGTGGAGGTTTTGTGTGATTTTTGTGGAATTTTGTGGGATATTGAGGCGATTTAGGGATCTTGAGGGATTTTTCATGAATTTTGTGGGAATTTGTGGAGATTTGGTGGGATTTTATTTTAGAATTTGGTCGTGTTTTGAGAAGATTTCGGGAATGTTGTGGGATTTTTCCTGGAATTTTGTTGGATTTTGAGGAGATTTTGCGGGATGTTTGTGGAACTTTGAGGGTCTTTTCTGGAATTTTGTGAGATTCGGCAGAGAATTGAGGAATTATCTGTGATTTTTCATGTATTTTGTAAGAATTTGTGGAGATTTGGTGGGATTTTTGTTGAAATTTGTAGAGTTTTGAGAAGATGTAGGGAATTTGGTGGGATTTTTGTGGAATTTGGTGGGCCTTTTCAAGGACTTTGTGTGGTTTTGAGGAGAGTTGAAGTATTTTGAGGAATTTTTCTTAGATTTTGTGGAAACTTGTGGAGGTTTTGTGTGATTTTTGTGGAATTTTGTGGGATATTGAGGCGATTTAGGGATCTTGAGGGATTTTTCATGTATTTTGTGGGAATTTGTGGAGATTTGGTGGGATTTTTTTTTAGAATTTGGTCGTGTTTTGAGAAGATTTAGGGAATGTTGTGGGATTTTTCCTGGAATTTTGTTGGATTTTGAGGAGATTTTGTGGGATGGTTGTGGAACTTTGAGGGTCTTTTCTGGAATTTTGTGAGATTCGGCAGAGAATTGAGGAATTATCTGTGATTTTTCATGTATTTTGTAAGAATTTGTGGAGATTTGGTGGGATTTTTGTGGAATTTGGTGGGCCTTTTCAAGGACTTTGTGTTGTTTTGAGGAGAGTTGAAGTATTTTGAGGAATTTTTCTTAGATTTTGTGGAAACTTGTGGAGGTTTTCTGTGATTTTTGTGGAATTTTGTGGGATATTGAGGCGATTTAGAAATCTTGAGGGATTTTTCATGTATTTTGTGGGAATTTGTGGAGATTTGGTGGGATTTTTTTTTAGAATTTGGTCGTGTTTTGAGAATATTTCGGGAATGTTGTGGGATTTTTCCTGGAATTTTGTTGGATTTTGAGGAGATTTTGTGGGATGGTTGTGGAATTTTGAGGGTCTTTTCTGGAATTTTGTGAGATTCGGCAGAGAATTGAGGAATTATCTGTGATTTTTCATGTATTTTGTAAGAATTTATGGAGATTTGGTGGGATTTTTGTTGAAATTTGTAGAGTTTTGAGAAGATGTAGGGAATTTTGTGGGATTTTTGTGGAATTTGGTGGGCCTTTTCAAGGACTTTGTGTGGTTTTGAGGAGAGTTGAAGTATTTTGAGGAATTTTTCTTAGATTTTGTGGAAACTTGTGGAGGTTTTGTGTGATTTTTGTGGAATTTTGTGGGATATTGAGGCGATTTAGGGATCTTGAGGGATTTTTCATGTATTTTGTGGGAATTTGTGGAGATTTGGTGGGATTTTTTTTTAGAATTTGGTCGTGTTTTCAGAAGATTTCGGGAATGTTGTGGGATTTTTCCTGGAATTTTGTTGGATTTTGAGGAGATTTTGTGGGATGGTTGTGGAATTTTGAGGGTCTTTTCTGGAATTTTGTGAGATTCGGCAGAGAATTGAGGAATTATCTGTGATTTTTCATGTATTTTGTAAGAATTTGTGGAGATTTGGTGGGATTTTTGTGGAATTTGGTAGAGTTTTGGAATGATTTAGGTCATTTTGTGGGATATTTCTGGAATTTGGTAGGGCTTTTCAGGAATTTTGTAGTATTTTGAAAAGATTTAGGGAATTTTGTGTTGTTTTTCTTGAATTTTGTGGGAAACTGTGGTGATTTAATGGGGCGTTTCTGGAATTTGGTCGAGTTTTCAGAAGATTTAGGGATTTTTGTGGGATTTTTGTGGGATGTTCTGGGAATCGGTGGAGATTTTGTGGGACATTCCTGTGAATTGGTAGGGTTTTGAAATGATTTAGGGAATTTTGTGGGACTTGTCTGTAATTTTGTGGGGATTTTTCTGGAATTGTGTGGGATTCTGAGGAGACTTGAAGAATGTTGAGGAATTTGTTTTAGATTTTGTGGGAATTTTTGGAGATTCTGTGGGATTTTTGTGGAATTTTGTGGGCCTTTTCAAGGACTTTGTGTTGTTTTGAGGAGAGTTGAAGTATTTTGAGGAATTTTTCTTAGATTTTGTGGAAACTTGTGGAGGTTTTGTGTGATTTTTGTGGAATTTTGTGGGATATTGAGGCGATTTAGGGATCTTGAGGGATTTTTCATGAATTTTGTGGGAATTTGTGGAGATTTGGTGGGATTTTATTTTAGAATTTGGTCGTGTTTTGAGAAGATTTCGGGAATGTTGTGGGATTTTTCCTGGAATTTTGTTGGATTTTGAGGAGATTTTGCGGGATGTTTGTGGAACTTTGAGGGTCTTTTCTGGAATTTTGTGAGATTCTGCAGAGAATTGAGGAATTATCTGTGATTTTTCATGTATTTTGTAAGAATTTGTGGAGATTTGGTGGGATTTTTGTTGAAATTTGTAGAGTTTTGAGAAGATGTAGGGAATTTGGTGGGATTTTTGTGGAATTTGGTGGGCCTTTTCAAGGACTTTGTGTGGTTTTGAGGAGAGTTGAAGTATTTTGAGGAATTTTTCTTAGATTTTGTGGAAACTTGTGGAGGTTTTGTGTGATTTTTGTGGAATTTTGTGGGATATTGAGGCGATTTAGGGATCTTGAGGGATTTTTCATGTATTTTGTGGGAATTTGTGGAGATTTGGTGGGATTTTTTTTTAGAATTTGGTCGTGTTTTGAGAAGATTTCGGGAATGTTGTGGGATTTTTCCTGGAATTTTGTTGGATTTTGAGGAGATTTTGTGGGATGGTTGTGGAACTTTGAGGGTCTTTTCTGGAATTTTGTGAGATTCGGCAGAGAATTGAGGAATTATCTGTGATTTTTCATGTATTTTGTAAGAATTTGTGGAGATTTGGTGGGATTTTTGTGGAATTTGGTAGAGTTTTGGAATGATTTAGGTCATTTTGTGGGATATATCTGGAATTTGGTAGGGCTTTTCAGGAATTTTGTAGTATTTTGAAAAGATTTAGGGAATTTTGTGGTGTTTTTCTTGAATTTTGTGGGAAACTGTGGTGATTTTATGGGGCGTTTCTGGAATTTGGTCGAGTTTTCAGAAGATTTAGGGATTTTTGTGGGATTTTTGTGGGATGTTCTGGGAATCGGTGGAGATTTTGTGGGACATTCCTGTGAATTGGTAGGGTTTTGAAATGATTTAGGGAATTTTGTGGGACTTGTCTGTAATTTTGTGGGGATTTTTCTGGAATTGTGTGGGATTCTGAGGAGACTTGAAGAATGTTGAGGAATTTGTTTTAGATTTTGTGGGAATTTTTGGAGATTCTGTGGGATTTTTGTGGAATTTGGTGGGCCTTTTCAAGGACTTTGTGTTGTTTTGAGGAGAGTTGAAGTATTTTGAGGAATTTTTCTTAGATTTTGTGGAAACTTGTGGAGGTTTTGTGTGATTTTTGTGGAATTTTGTGGGATATTGAGGCGATTTAGAAATCTTGAGGGATTTTTCATGTATTTTGTGGGAATTTGTGGAGATTTGGTGGGATTTTTTTTTAGAATTTGGTCGTGTTTTGAGAAGATGTCGGGAATGTTGTGGGATTTTTCCTGGAATTTTGTTGGATTTTGAGGAGATTTTGCGGGATGTTTGTGGAACTTTGAGGGTCTTTTCTGGAATTTTGTGAGATTCGGCAGAGAATTGAGGAATTATCTGTGATTTTTCATGTATTTTGTAAGAATTTGTGGAGATTTGGTGGGATTTTTGTTGAAATTTGTAGAGTTTTGAGAAGATGTAGGGAATTTGGTGGGATTTTTGTGGAATTTGGTGGGCCTTTTCAAGGACTTTGTGTGGTTTTGAGGAGAGTTGAAGTATTTTGAGGAATTTTTCTTAGATTTTGTGGAAACTTGTGGAGGTTTTGTGTGATTTTTGTGGAATTTTGTGGGATATTGAGGCGATTTAGGGATCTTGAGGGATTTTTCATGTATTTTGTGGGAATTTGTGGAGATTTGGTGGGATTTTTTTTTAGAATTTGGTCGTGTTTTGAGAAGATTTAGGGAATGTTGTGGGATTTTTCCTGGAATTTTGTTGGATTTTGAGGAGATTTTGTGGGATGTTTGTGGAACTTTGAGGGTCTTTTCTGGAATTTTGTGAGATTCGGCAGAGAATTGAGGAATTATCTGTGATTTTTCATGTATTTTGTAAGAATTTGTGGAGATTTGGTGGGATTTTTGTGGAATTTGGTGGGCCTTTTCAAGGACTTTGTGTGGTTTTGAGGAGAGTTGAAGTATTTTGAGGAATTTTTCTTAGATTTTGTGGAAACTTGTGGAGGTTTTGTGTGATTTTTGTGGAATTTTGTGGGATATTGAGGCGATTTAGGGATCTTGAGGGATTTTTCATGTATTTTGTGGGAATTTGTGGAGATTTGGTGGGATATTTTTCTAGAATTTGGTCGTGTTTTAGAAGAATTAGGGAATTTTGTGGGATTTTTCTTGGATTTTGTGGACATTTGTGGACATTTTGTGGGATGTTGGTGGAACTCTGAGGATCTTTTCTGGAATTTTGTGAGATTCTGCAGAGAATTGAGGAATTATCTGTGATTTTTCATGTATTTTGTGGGAATTTGTGGAGATTTGGTGGGATTTTTGTTGAAATTTGTAGAGTTTTGAGAAGATGTAGGGAATTCTGTGGGATTTTTGTGGAATTTGGTGGGCCTTTTCAAGGACTTTGTGTGGTTTTGAGGAGAGTTGAAGTATTTTGAGGAATTTTTCTTAGATTTTGTGGAAACTTGTGGAGGTTTTGTGTGATTTTTGTGGAATTTTGTGGGATAGTGAGGCGATTTAGGGATCTTGAGGGATTTTTCATGTATTTTGTGGGAATTTGTGGAGATTTGGTGGGATTTTTTTTTAGAATTTGGTCATGTTTTGAGAAGATTTCGGGAATGTTGTGGGATTTTTCCTGGAATTTTGTTGGATTTTGAGGAGATTTTGCGGGATGTTTGTGGAATTTTGAGGGTCTTTTCTGGAATTTTGTGAGATTCGGCAGAGAATTGAGGAATTATCTGTGATTTTTCATGTATTTTGTAAGAATTTGTGGAGATTTGGTGGGATTTTTGTGGAATTTGGTAGAGTTTTGGAATGATTTAGGTCATTTTGTGGGATATTTCTGGAATTTGGTAGGGCTTTTCAGGAATTTTGTAGTATTTTGAAAAGATTTAGGGAATTTTGTGTTGTTTATCTTGAATTTTGTGGGAAACTGTGGTGATTTTATGGGGCGTTTCTGGAATTTGGTCGAGTTTTCAGAAGATTTAGGGATTTTTGTGGGATTTTTGTGGGATGTTCTGGGAATCGGTGGAGATTTTGTGGGACATTCCTGTGAATTGGTAGGGTTTTGAAATGATTTAGGGAATTTTGTGGGACTTGTCTGTAATTTTGTGGGGATTTTTCTGGAATTGTGTGGGATTCTGAGGAGACTTGAAGAATGTTGAGGAATTTGTTTTAGATTTTGTGGGAATTTGTGGAGATTCTGTGGGATTTTTGTGGAATTTGGTGGGCCTTTTCAAGGACTTTGTGTGGTTTTGAGGAGAGTTGAAGTATTTTGAGGAATTTTTCTTAGATTTTGTGGAAACTTGTGGAGGTTTTGTGTGATTTTTGTGGAATTTTGTGGGATATTGAGGCGATTTAGGGATCTTGAGGGATTTTTCATGTATTTTGTGGGAATTTGTGGAGATTTGGTGGGATTTTTTTTTAGAATTTGGTCGTGTTTTGAGAAGATTTCGGGAATGTTGTGGGATTTTTCCTGGAATTTTGTTGGATTTTGAGGAGATTTTGTGGGATGGTTGTGGAATTTTGAGGGTCTTTTCTGGAATTTTGTGAGATTCGGCAGAGAATTGAGGAATTATCTGTGATTTTTCATGTATTTTGTAAGAATTTGTGGAGATTTGGTGGGATTTTTGTTGAAATTTGTAGAGTTTTGAGAAGATGTAGGGAATTTGGTGGGATTTTTGTGGAATTTGGTGGGCCTTTTCAAGGACTTTGTGTGGTTTTGAGGAGAGTTGAAGTATTTTGAGGAATTTTTCTTAGATTTTGTGGAAACTTGTGGAGGTTTTGTGTGATTTTTGTGGAATTTTGTGGGATAGTGAGGCGATTTAGGGATCTTGAGGGATTTTTCATGTATTTTGTGGGAATTTGTGGAGATTTGGTGGGATTTTTTTTTAGAATTCGGTCATGTTTTGATTAGATTTCGGGAATGTTGTGGGATTTTTCCTGGAATTTTGTTGGATTTTGAGGAGATTTTGCGGGATGTTTGTGGAATTTTGAGGGTCTTTTCTGGAATTTTGTGAGATTCGGCAGAGAATTGAGGAATTATCTGTGATTTTTCATGTATTTTGTAAGAATTTGTGAAGATTTGGTGGGATTTTTGTGGAATTTGTTAGAGTTTTGGAATGATTTAGGTCATTTTGTGGGATATTTCTGGAATTTGGTAGGGCTTTTCAGGAATTTTGTAGTATTTTGAAAAGATTTAGGGAATTTTGTGTTGTTTTTCTTGAATTTTGTGGGAAACTGTGGTGATTTTCTGGGGCGTTTCTGGAATTTGGTCGAGTTTTCAGAAGATTTAGGGATTTTTGTGGGATTTTTGTGGGATGTTCTGGGAATCGGTGGAGATTTTGTGGGACATTCCTGTGAATTGGTAGGGTTTTGAAATGATTTAGGGAATTTTGTGGGACTTGTCTGTAATTTTGTGGGGATTTTTCGGGAATTGTGTGGGATTCTGAGGAGACTTGAAGAATTTTGAGGAATTTGTTTTAGATTTTGTGGGAATTTGTGGAGATTTGGTGGGATATTTTTCTAGAATTTGGTCGTGTTTTAGAAGAATTAGGGAATTTTGTGGGATTTTTCTTGGATTTTGTGGACATTTGTGGACGTTTTTTGAGATGTTGGTGGGACTTTGAGGGTCTTTTCTGGAATTTTGTGAGATTCTGCAGAGAATTGAGGAATTATCTGTGGTTTTTCATGTATTTTGTAAGAATTTGTGGAGATTTGGTGGGATTTTTGTTGAAATTTGTAGAGTTTTGAGAAGATGTAGGGAATTTGGTGGGATTTTTGTGGAATTTGGTGGGCCTTTTCAAGGACTTTGTGTGGTTTTGAGGAGAGTTGAAGTATTTTGAGGAATTTTTCTTAGATTTTGTGGAAACTTGTGGAGGTTTTGTGTGATTTTTGTGGAATTTTGTGGGATATTGAGGCGATTTAGGGATCTTGAGGGATTTTTCATGTATTTTGTGGGAATTTGTGGAGATTTGGTGGGATTTTTTTTTAGAATTTGGTCGTGTTTTGAGAAGATTTAGGGAATGTTGTGGGATTTTTCCTGGAATTTTGTTGGATTTTGAGGAGATTTTGCGGGATGTTTGTGGAATTTTGAGGGTCTTTTCTGGAATTTTGTGAGATTCGGCAGAGAATTGAGGAATTATCTGTGATTTTTCATGTATTTTGTAAGAATTTGTGGAGATTTGGTGGGATTTTTGTGGAATTTGGTAGAGTTTTGGAATGATTTAGGTCATTTTGTGGGATATTTCTGGAATTTGGTAGGGCTTTTCAGGAATTTTGTAGTATTTTGAAAAGATTTAGGGAATTTTGTGTTGTTTTTCTTGAATTTTGTGGGAAACTGTGGTGATTTTATGGGGCGTTTCTGGAATTTGGTCGAGTTTTCAGAAGATTTAGGGATTTTTGTGGGATTTTTGTGGGATGTTCTGGGAATCGGTGGAGATTTTGTGGGACATTCCTGTGAATTGGTAGGGTTTTGAAATGATTTAGGGAATTTTGTGGGACTTGTCTGTAATTTTGTGGGGATTTTTCTGGAATTGTGTGGGATTCTGAGGAGACTTGAAGAACGTTGAGGAATTTGTTTTAGATTTTGTGGGAATTTTTGGAGATTCTGTGGGATTTTTGTGGAATTTGGTGGGCCTTTTCAAGGACTTTGTGTGGTTTTGAGGAGAGTTGAAGTATTTTGAGGA
Organism: Cyanistes caeruleus; assembly: GCF_971803275.1. NCBI lineage: Eukaryota > Metazoa > Chordata > Aves > Passeriformes > Paridae > Cyanistes > Cyanistes caeruleus. The sequence goes on from NC_141703.1 coordinate 118,026,082, forward strand.
ATTTTTCTTAGATTTTGTGGAAACTTGTGGAGGTTTTGTGTGATTTTTGTGGAATTTTGTGGGATATTGAGGCGATTTAGGGATCTTGAGGGATTTTTCATGTATTTTGTGGGAATTTGTGGAGATTTGGTGGGATTTTTTTTTAGAATTTGGTCGTGTTTTGAGAAGATTTCGGGAATGTTGTGGGATTTTTCCTGGAATTTTGTTGGATTTTGAGGAGATTTTGCGGGATGTTTGTGGAATTTTGAGGGTCTTTTCTGGAATTTTGTGAGATTCGGCAGAGAATTGAGGAATTATCTGTGATTTTTCATGTATTTTGTAAGAATTTGTGGAGATTTGGTGGGATTTTTGTGGAATTTGGTAGAGTTTTGGAATGATTTAGGTCATTTTGTGGGATATTTCTGGAATTTGGTAGGCCTTTTCAGGAATTTTGTAGTATTTTGAAAAGATTTAGGGAATTTTGTGGTGTTTTTCTTGAATTTTGTGGGAAACTGTGGTGATTTTATGGGGCGTTTCTGGAATTTGGTCGAGTTTTCAGAAGATTTAGGGATTTTTGTGGGATTTTTGTGGGATGTTCTGGGAATCGGTGGAGATTTTGTGGGACATTCCTGTGAATTGGTAGGGTTTTGAAATGATTTAGGGAATTTTGTGGGACTTCTCTGTAATTTTGTGGGGATTTTTCTGGAATTGTGTGGGATTCTGAGGAGACTTGAAGAACGTTGAGGAATTTGTTTTAGATTTTGTGGGAATTTGTGTAGATTCTGTGGGATTTTTGTGGAATTTGGTGGGCCTTTTCAAGGACTTTGTGTGCTTTTGAGGAGAGTTGAAGTATTTTGAGGAATTTTTCTTAGATTTTGTGGAAACTTGTGGAGGTTTTGTGTGATTTTTGTGGAATTTTGCGGGATATTGAGGCGATTTAGGGATCTTGAGGGATTTTTCATGTATTTTGTGGGAATTTGTGGAGATTTGGTGGGATTTTTTTTTAGAATTTGGTCGTGTTTTGAGAAGATTTCGGGAATGTTGTGGGATTTTTCCTGGAATTTTGTTGGATTTTGAGGAGATTTTGTGGGATGGTTGTTGAATTTTGAGGGTCTTTTCTGGAATTTTGTGAGATTCGGCAGAGAATTGAGGAATTATCTGTGATTTTTCATGTATTTTGTAAGAATTTGTGGAGATTTGGTGGGATTTTTGTTGAAATTTGTAGAGTTTTGAGAAGATGTAGGGAATTTAGTGGGATTTTTGTGGAATTTGGTGGGCCTTTTCAAGGACTTTGTGTGGTTTTGAGGAGAGTTGAAGTATTTTGAGGAATTTTTCTTAGATTTTGTGGAAACTTGTGGAGGTTTTGTGTGATTTTTGTGGAATTTTGTGGGATAGTGAGGCGATTTAGGGATCTTGAGGGATTTTTCATGTATTTTGTGGGAATTTGTGGAGATTTGGTGGGATATTTTTCTAGAATTTGGTCGTGTTTTAGAAGAATTAGGGAATTTTGTGGGATTTTTCTTGGATTTTGTGGACATTTGTGGACATTTTGTGGGATGTTGGTGGAACTTTGAGCGTCTTTTCTGGAATTTTGTGAGATTCTGCAGAGAATTGAGGAATTATCTGTGATTTTTCATGTATTTTGTAAGAATTTGTGGAGATTTGGTGGGATTTTTGTTGAAATTTGTAGAGTTTTGAGAAGATGTAGGGAATTTGGTCTGATTTTTGTGGAATTTGGTTGGCCTTTTCAAGGACTTTGTGTGGTTTTGAGGAGAGTTGAAGTATTTTGAGGAATTTTTCTTAGATTTTGTGGAAACTTGTGGAGGTTTTGTGTGATTTTTGTGGAATTTTGTGGGATATTGAGGCGATTTAGGGATCTTGAGGGATTTTTCATGTATTTTGTGGGAATTTGTGGAGATTTGGTGGGATTTTGTTTTAGAATTTGGTCATGTTTTGAGAAGATTTAGGGAATGTTGTGGGATTTTTCCTGGAATTTTGTTGGATTTTGAGGAGATTTTGCGGGATGTTTGTGGAATTTTGAGGGTCTTTTCTGGAATTTTGTGAGATTCGGCAGAGAATTGAGGAATTATCTGTGATTTTTCATGTATTTTGTAAGAATTTGTGGAGATTTGGTGGGATTTTTGTGGAATTTGTTAGAGTTTTGGAATGATTTAGGTCATTTTGTGGGATATTTCTGGAATTTGGTAGGGCTTTTCAGGAATTTTGTAGTATTTTGAAAAGATTTAGGGAATTTTGTGGTGTTTTTCTTGAAGTTTGTGGAAAACTGTGGTGATTTTATGGGGCGTTTCAGGAATTTGGTCGAGTTTTCAGAAGATTTAGGGATTTTTGTGGGATTTTTGTGGGATGTTCTGGGAATTGGCAGAGATTTTGTGGGACATTCCTGTGAATTGGTAGGGTTTTGAAATGATTTAGGGAATTTTGTGGGACTTGTCTGTAATTTTGTGGGGATTTTTCTGGAATTGTGTGGGATTCTGAGGAGACTTGAAGAATGTTGAGGAATTTGTTTTAGATTTTGTGGGAATTTGTGGAGATTCTGTGGGATTTTTGTGGAATTTGGTGGGCCTTTTCAAGGACTTTGTGTGGTTTTGAGGAGAGTTGAAGTATTTTGAGGAATTTTTCTTAGATTTTGTGGAAACTTGTGGAGGTTTTGTGTGATTTTTGTGGAATTTTGTGGGATATTGAGGCGATTTAGGGATCTTGAGGGATTTTTCATGTATTTTGTGGGAATTTGTGGAGATTTGGTTGGATATTTTTCTAGAATTTGGACGTGTTTTAGAAGAATTAGGGAATTTTGTGGGATTTTTCTTGGATTTTGTGGACATTTGTGGACATTTTGTGGGATGTTGGTGGAACTTTGAGCGTCTTTTCTGGAATTTTGTGAGATTCTGCAGGGAATTGAGGAATTATCTGTGATTTTTCATGTATTTTGTAAGAATTTGTGGAGATTTGGTGGGATTTTTGTTGAAATTTGTAGAGTTTTGAGAAGATGTAGGGAATTTGGTCTGATTTTTGTGGAATTTGGTGGGCCTTTTCAAGGACTTTGTGTGGTTTTGAGGAGAGTTGAAGTATTTTGAGGAATTTTTCTTAGATTTTGTGGAAACTTGTGGAGGTTTTGTGTGATTTTTGTGGAATTTTGTGGGATATTGAGGCGATTTAGGGATCTTGAGGGATTTTTCATGTATTTTGTGGGAATTTGTGGAGATTTGGTGGGTTTTTTTTTTAGAATTTGGTCGTGTTTTGAGAAGGGTTTGCAGGGACTAGGTATGGTTTTATTTTTTTCCCTGGGAGCCACCTAGGACCAGATGGTGTTAACACACAAGCATACCCTCTCCCCCAGCTCATCAATGGGAAAGGTCCTGATGTCTGTTGTGACTCAGGATCCTTGATCAGCATTGGTGACCTCTCTGTGAGTTTGGCATGGGTCAAATTAGAGAAGTGCCGTACTTCTACAGGGGTATGTAGAACTACAGGGGGGTCGGGCTCTGTAGGTGAACAATTTAGAAAATTCATAACATGCAGAGCCTTACAGAGCCTCTCAATGGGAAGAATGATCTTTGTTCCTCCCCACTGCTGATCAAGGACTCTTTTAAGGTTCTGATGTGTCTTTTCCACTATTGATTGCCCTGTGGGAGAGTGAGGTATGCCTGTGGCGTGCTTCACCCCGCACTGGCTGAAGAAATCTCTCAGTCTATGGGAGGTGTAAGCGGGCCCATGATCTGTTTTTATTTGTTCTGGGACTCCCAGGGTAGCAAACACAAGGTGAAAATGTTGGCTGGTATGTTTGGCATTTTCTCCTGTGTGGGCTGAAGCAAACACTGCACCTGTGACCTAAGTCCCCATGGAGGCGGGATGGTAGTTTTTGCAGGAGGGATGGAGTGGTGCGGCATTTGATTTGATGTCAGTGCACGGGGCTGTCCCATGCTCTGATTGAAGTTTCCTTAATGCCAGTTTGGTCTGGGTAACCATTGGTGGTTGGGTGGCTATAAAAAATGTCTCTCGGGGCAATCCTTAAAAAAGTGTCCAGGCTTGCCGCAGTTAAAACAGTGGCTTGAGCTTGAGTCCTTTATCATTTCAGCTGCATAGGCACTGGATATCCTTTCTGCCAGCCCTTTAGAACCCGCAAGGGCTACTGTGTTTTCGGTAGAAGTGGAGACATGCTTGGCGCAGGCTTCAACCATTTGGTCTATGGTTGGTTCAGGGTCAAGTGGGAGGGCCTGTAAAACTGCTTTACATTCCATGTTGGCATTGGCCATTGCTATTTTTACCAACAATTCTTTTTGTGCCTTTGGGCACTCTATTTGCTTTTCAATGGCAATTTCAGCTTGTCTATATATTTAATGAAATACTCACTTGCCCCTTGCTTAATGTTAGTGAAGCACTGCGTTGGCACCTTGTTACCTGGGGTGACAAGAAGAGATGTCAGAGATTGCAGCATTGGCAATATCATGGAGAGTGTTATGAATACACGAATACACTAGAAAGAGGGATATATAAGGAAAGGTTTTATTAATTATAGCAAGCCAGCAATAAGCAAAGTCGGCGCCGGGCGGCAGGGAGGAGGAGGAGAAACCTCTTCCCACGGAGCTGCCGCGCTTCCCGCTTCCATGTTTGTCCTTTTATTCGTTTCGGCCTCCTGATGATGTGGCTTTCCTCCGGCGTTTCTGCACATGCGTCTCTGGTCATTAGATGATCTTTCTCTGCCCTCTTGTGGTCGTAGAAGGGAGGCTCCAAGTCTTCCTCACTCCTACTCTACTGACCTTTTCTCACTGTTTCTCTCTCAAGGTTTATCTTGTCCTAGTGTTCCAGGAATTTCTGCTAGTCTGTTATTAATTATGCCAGCTTCAGCAAGTTAGTGGCCTTCAGCCCCTTCTCAACTTTATATCTAAAGTACAATTTCGCAAAGCATTCTATCATATCTTTTTATTTAGGCGAACAAAAGAGTTTCTATCTATCACAACCCCCCCTTTTTCTATTTCTTACTTTTGTTCGCTGAATCTTTGTAGTTCTTTTTTACTTAATTCTAAATAATCTTCTGTTTCTTCTCCCTTTAAGGCCTCATATTTAGCATGTATTAACATAAGGTGTGCTGCTTCTAATCTGTTTTTTACGATATTAATAATTTTATTAAGAATGCAAGGGCCTAAAGTAAGTACTAAAATTAGTAAAATTGAGGGCCCCATTATGGTGGATAATAAAGTACTTAACCAGGGGGAGTAATTAAACCAAGATTCATACCAATTCTGTTGCATTTCTTGTTCTTCTTTTCTCTTTTTCAGTCCTTCCTGTAATTTGGCCATGGTTTCTCTTACTATTCCACTTTTATTTACATGTACACAACGTTCTTCCTTAATGGCAGCACAAAGGCCTCTTTGTCGTAAAAATAATAGATTTAATCCCCTTCTATTTTGTAAGGCCACTTCAGCCAGTGAGTCTAGGGAGTCTGTGAGATCCTTTATAGATTTATCAATTCTTCTTAAATCCTCATCTACTGAAATTCTAAGCTCTCTGAGTCCCTGGTGCCGATTTACTAAAGATGCTACACCTGTTCCTAATCCAGCCCCTCCTATGCCTAGCAATACAGCTACTGTTAGTGCTGTGAGGGGTTCTCGCTTCACTAAATGATGTTCTGGGTTTTGATATTGTGTATACACATATTCTTCAGAATGATAAATAATTCTGGGAACTATTGTGACCTGTATGCAGAATTCATAAGTTTCATTAAAGGCTGTTATAGAAACACATGGGGTTACTCCTAAAGTGTTACAAACCCATTTAGTATTAGGTGCTGGAATCAGCCACTGAGCTGGCTTGCGAGGGTCGTTAATCAGTATTTTTGTTTGGCATAAGTAATTCTTATCTAGGGGCACATTTCCCACACATTTCCCTTTTCCAGTGACTCGAGATAATGTTATTCCTGGAGTATTTTCCCTTCCTGATTGCCATAAGCAAGCAGCAGGATTGGTACCATTCACTCTTTTTGGTTCTGCTATGGAGCCTATGGCCTCATAAAAGGGTGGATTAATGTTATAACATAACCAACATTCTCTAGTTAAATTTGGATGTGTATCATTTAATACTTTAAAGGTAGCTTGCAGAATTTTCCAAAGAGCTTTGTTTCCATATTATTGGGGTGTCTCTACTGTGGTTAATACTTGGGTGTTATTTTCTAATTTTTCTGAATGGTTATTCTGATCCCTTACTTTAGGGTCTTCTACTCCCCACACCACTGGATTTGGTCCAACAGATCCCGAGTCATGGGGAACTACCTCTTTCTTTATGAGTATATGCACCCCCTGATCCCTTCCGGGTTCCCATACTCTGAGACCCCAGGTTCTTCCCAATAACCACCCAGGATCTTGGGATTGTGTAATATTTATATAGTGAAATTTGCAAGTTCCAATATATGTTATCTCCCCTGAGGGGCCTATCCAGGGCTTTACACATCCGTGTGGACCCCGTTCAACCTTTAGATACTTATCTGGGTTTTGTACTTTCCATCCCATGGAAATTGTCTCACAGCCCCAATATCTACAGTAAAATTCTCCGGGATAATTACAATACCCTCTGCCTGGATTAGAAGCTGGGCACATGTATAGTACCTTATGCCCAGGTGGGAAATAATTAATACCCTTCCACTTAATGAGAGAGTCTAGTGTAACTTGAAAGCTAGGGGCTCCAGAGGTAATTTGTGATAGAATAATAACCTGGTCCTCCCATCGGGTTAAGGACCAATTAAAGGGTTCATGAGTCTTACTTGTACAAATGTTAAATGTGCTAATTAAAATTATAAATATTACTGACCTTTTTAATGAGCATTGGCTTCCCTTGCTATAATAGAGGCTTTTCTTTTGTAAAATACCAATTTGGGCTTCCCATAAATTATTTTGCTGGGTTGTCTCATTCCCATTCTTGTGGCATTTCCAGGACCATGACCTTTTGGTCCCATGTATTTTGGAGTGTTTCCCTCCACAGTTTATTACTCCTCTGCCTCTCCCGTCGTCGACCCGGTTGCCTCGGGCCACGGGGTGTACCATCTTCTCGGCAGCAAGAGTATTCTTCAGGAGGGAGATTACTCCTTTTTTTATTCTTTCTTTGTATATATTTTTCCCAACTTCTATGTTTTACTAAAGGGGTATCACACCTCAATTCCTGGAGCCACCGTCTGCACGACCCAGCTACTATATTTATTACAAAAGGTGCAGGTTCGTTTGGATGGTAACAATAATACAAGGAATTGACTCCTTTTGAGTAAATGGACCACCACTTTTCTGATCCTTTCTCAAATTCCCCTGCCTGTGTTTTGGTTCTTAAGGCCCAATCGGTGAGTCTCCTCTGGGCAATGTAGCAAAATCTACACACCCCTCTCGGTGGGTAGCCTCTATGACAGTGGGTCCACCAATGTTCTTCACATACTATACTTTTAAAACAAACAAAAGGGTAACAATTCTGGCATACAGCACAACCTATTTTAACATTACTATTATATATTTCCTCCCTACTAGATGGGGGTATCTTATATTCTATATAAAAGCCTTTATGGAGTTTACTATTCATAAGTTTCTAAGCAGATTAATAATTTTCAGATTTTTTTTTTTTTTTTTTTTTTTTTTTTTTTTTTTTCCCCAGGATATTTTAAGTCTCAGGTCCCCAGCCGGGCTAACCACTTCCCAGTTATTAGTTTTTGGTGGCTCCACAGGTCCCTTAATTCGACTGGCATGTGTCCATCCCTTCTCCGCAGTTCGGATTGCAGAATCAGTTGTTAGCAGGACTTGATACGGTCCTTCCCACTTTGGTGTGAGGGGGTTCTCTTTCCAACTTCTTATCAACACCCAATCTCCGGGTTGTACTTGGTGTAATATAAAATCCAATGGTGGTCTTTGAGCTAGCATTCCTTTTTCCCACAATGCCTTCTTATACTTCATTAATTTTATTAAGTACTTATTGATATACTGATCACTTACATTTGGATGTGTTTGAACTTCTTCTATATTATAAGGCATACCATATAACATCTCAAAAGGGGAAATTCCCAAATCTGCCCTTGGCTGAGTTCAAATATTCAGAAAGGCTAATGGAACACATTTGACCCATGATAGTTTTGTTTCCATTACTAGCTTAGTAAGTTGTTTTTTTATTTCTCCATTCATTCTTTCTACTCTCCCAGAACTTGGAGGGTGCCAAGGGGTGTGTTGTTCCCACTTTATTCCTAATGCCTCCGACACCTCCTGAGTTATTTTTGATGTAAAATGGGGACTTTTGTCAGAGTCTATTGTCTCTGGTACCCCATATCTGGAAATTATTTCTTCCAATAACACCTTTACAACTGTTCGTGAAGTTTCCCTAGATGTAGGGAAAGCTTTTACAAAATGGGTGAGATGATCCACTAGGACCAGGAGATATTTAAGTCTCCCTACCTTTGGTAGTTCTGCAAAGTCAATCTGAATATTTGCAAAAGGTCTTTTTGCTAAGGGTCTCCCTCCATAAGGTAATTTTCTGAGATTCTTTCTATTTGTTTTTAAACATGGGAGGCAGCTTCTAGTAATTTGCTTAGCTAAGTCTCGAATACCTGTGCTCATATACTTTGCTGCAAAATAATCGATTAGTCCTTGTGCTCCCCAATGTGTCCTTTGATGCATTTTTTCTAATATTCTCTGAGCTATGGCTTTTGGTAGTACTTCTCGGCCATCTGGAAGGAACCATCTCCCCTCTGAGTTTTCTATTGCTCCTGTCTCTGGGAGTTTTAATCTCTCTTCCTCAGTAAATTTACTTCTTAAATCACTATCCTTATGTTCCATAATTTCTTCATGCCCCCCTTTTTCTTTTAGGACCATTGTCCGTAATGCCACCCGTTTTGCCTCCTGATCTGCGGCATTATTTCCCCTACTCCTCAAGTCCATTCCCGTCTGATGTCCTTTCAAATGAACCACTGCCAACTTTTTGGGCCCTCTCAGGGCTTTTAATACTGCAATTATGAGTTTTTGATGGACTAAATCTTTCCCTTGGGAATTTATTAAACCTCTTTCTTCCCACAGTTTACCAAACGTATGCACCACTCCATAACTATATCTGGAATCTGTATATATTGTCCCCTCCTTTCCTTCTAATAATTCCAATGCTCTTAATACTGCATACAATTCACAAGCTTGGGCTGACCAAGATTTGTCTAATGGACCTGATTCTAGGACTTGCAAATCAGGTCCTCGTACAATGGCATAGCCTGTTTTCCTCTTTCCTTCTATTACTCTGGAGGACCCATCCACAAACAACTTTTCTCCGCTTTCTAATTCCTCTGCTTCCAAATGAGGTCTAATTTTGGTTTGTTCCTCAATTGTAGTTATACAGTCATGTGTCAGGGATTCGCCTTCGGGTTCTCCATACAAAAATGCAGCCGGATTTTGTAAAGTGGTGGTTTCTAATATTAAGTTTGGGGCCTCAACTAAAATTCCTTCATATTTTAGAAGTCTAGCATCTGAAATCCACTTATCCGCCTTTTGTTGTAACACACCCCGAATATTATGGGGGGACATTACCTTCAAATTGCTATTAAAGGTGATTTTCCTAGCTTCCTCCACCAGCAGGGCACATCCTGCTACTGCTTGCAAACAAGTTGGCCAGCCCTTACTCACGGGGTCCAAGATCTTTGATAGATACCCTATCGGCTTCTTTCTCCCTGCCCACTCCCGAGTCAAAACTCCGAAGGCAATTCCATCTTCCACATTTACAAACAAATAAAAAGGTCTCCTTAAATCTGGGAGACTCAAGACAGGAGCATGAATTAAACTTTCTTTTAGCTCCCGGAATTTTTCTGTATCTTCTAAACTCCATTTCATTAATCCCTCTTGTGTCAATTTATGATATAAAAATGTAACTTTGCTACTATAATTTTCAATCCACTGTCTACAGTATCCTGTTAATCCCAAGATTTGACGTATCTGTCTTTTATTTTTTGGAATTGGTAATGATAAAATTCCTTGTACTCTTTCAGGATCTATCTTTTTTTTTTCCTTCTTTAAGGTAATGACCTAAATATCTTACCTCTTTTTCAACGAATTGGAGCTTTGCCTTGGATACTTTCAATCCCTTTAAACCCAGAAAATTTAACAACTTAATACTCTCTCTCTTTACGTCTTCTTCCTCTTTCCCAGCTAAAAGCAAGCCATCCACATATTGTATCAAGGTCACTCTTGGGTCTATCTGATAATCCTGTAAAATCTGTTCTAATGCTTGCCCAAATAAATTGGGGGATTCGGTGAATCCCTGGGGTAATACCGTCCATCTCAGTTGTTGTCTCCTCCCCGTATCTGGATCTTCCCATTCAAAAGCGAAATAATCTCGACTAGCCTCATCAAGAGGACAGGCCCAGAATGCATCTTTTAAATCTATAACACTGTACCACAAACTGTCAGGCCCCAACTTACTTAATAACGTGTACGAATTTGCAACTACGGGGAACCGTGCTACTGTGCGTTTGTTAATTTCTCTTAAATCTTGTACCAAACGTTATGTCCCATCTGGCTTCTTTACTGGCAGTATGGGTGTGTTAAAAGGTGACATACATGGTTCTAATAGTCCCTTGCTTAACAATCTGTCAATTTCTGGTTTCAACCCTCTTCGTCCCTCAGGTGACAAGGGATATTGTTTTATTCTGACTGGAATTTCTGGGTTTTTAATAGTAACCGAGAATGGGGTTATCTTCAGCTGTCCCACACTCTCAGGTGTATACCACACTTCTGGGTTTATTTTTTCTTCATCTTCTATTCTTAAAGGACATAATCTTATTTTCCACTCCTTATCAACTACATCTAAATGTATTCCCAATTCAATAATTAAATCTCGTCCCAACAAATTATAATCTGCTTCTGGTACTAATAAAAAAATTTCCCACCCCAATTTTTGACTCTGATTCTATTATCACATCTTTAATAACCCCCACTTCAAAGGGTTCCCCCTTTGCTCCCACTACCGTGGCAGTTTCTTTAGATATACTACATCCTGTAGGTAAAAACTGAATGGTTGATCTCTCAGCTCCAGTATCCACCAAGAATGTTATTTCTTGGTGCTGGGGACCCACTTTTAGCTTTATCAAGGGCTCTTTAGGGTGGTCTTGGGTCCCTAAAAAAAAGAGCCCCTGACCTCCCTAGTCTTCTTTGAACATCTTTTCATCCTGGATCCTTACCCTACATTCTCTTTTAAAATGTCCTTTCTTTCCACAGTAAAAACAAGTTTTAGCGTTTTGTTTTTCTTTTGAATCTCTCATTGGTCTTTGTTGTTTCCCTTTCCAGGTTTGATCCCTACTCTCTCTTACAGCAGCCGCCATCATTTTAGTCTGCCTCTTCTGAGCCTCCTCTTCTCTTCTAACATACACTTTTTGTGCTTCTCTCAAAAGTTCATCCAAACTTCTATCTTGCCACCCATCCAATTTTTCTATCTTCTTCCAAATATCCTCCCAGGCTTTTGCCACAAATTGTGCTTTAAGCAGTGCTTGTCCCAGTTGGGTATCTGGATCCATTCCAGAATATAATTGAAAATTCTTTCTTAGTCTTTCTAACCATTCTGTAGGAGTTTCATCCTTCTTTTGCCTCTCATTAAATGCTTTATTAATATTATGACCCCTTGGGACTGCCTCCCTAATTCCCTGAATTATAATAGTTCTTAAATCCTGCATGTGTACTCTATGGGCTGGATTCTGATGATCCCAATGGGGATTTTGAAGGGGCCATTTTACATCTGCCAGTGGTCCCTGGGCATGCTGAGCATCCCAGATGCGCATTCCTTCCCTTCTAATCATGTTTCTCTCTTCTGCCGTAAATAAAATACTCAAAATAGATTGTAATTCTTCCCAGGTGTATATATTAGGTCCTAAGAATTGATCAACTCTTTCTGCAACCCCCAATGGATCTTCCAATAAATGCCCCATCTCCTTTTTAAAATCTCTGACATCCCCCGAACTAAGGGGGACAGATATAAATCCTATTCCAGCTTGGGGGCCACCCATTGGCATCTCTCTCAATGGGAATAGGTTCTCCTGTCTCCTTCTGAATCTATTCCTGGTAATAGGCCCCACCTCTGGCATGTCTAAATCCTCCTCCTCGGGATTCGGAGGGGGAGGGGCTCGTGGTGGTGGTGGTGGTGGTACAAATGGAGGGGGGGGGATTATCAAAGCATCTTCTTTTCGAGGTTTCTTTTTCTTTCCCTTCCCCTCCCCCGAATTCTCTGTCAACCTAAATATAAAAGCCTCAGGATTTACTACCCGGATCTCTGCATAAGCACTTTCCTCTGGGTTAAAGGGAATCTTTGTTCTTACCCATGAATTTAATTTTTGTTTAACCCAATCTTCAGTTGATCCAAATACAGGCCAAAATACATTCCTTGAAATTTCCTTTCCTCCCTGTATTTCTACACAATAATGAATCATTTTTGCCTTATCCTTATTTTCTGTTCCTGGGAAATGCCCCCAATTCTCTAATATAAAACCCAACGGACTATCTCTAGGTACGGGTGGAAGTTTAATAGATACAGGGTGCTTGCTTCTCCCCTGCCCCATTCTTCCGGAGTGCCTTCAATCACACAGCCGCTTTCGCTTCCCCTTGTTTGTGGCCCACGCCCTCGCGGGCTAATGGGAACCGCACTACTGAAGGGCCCGAATTCGCTTGGGGAATCCGTCGACCAGTCCCCCTCTCACACACACCCCACTCGCCACAATCCGGGATCCCGACCCCGACCGAACGGTTCCCGTAATACTCACGCGTCCTGCGTCTTCGTCCGGACTCTGTGCACAGATTTTAAGGGGTCGACCGGTCTCCCTTTTGCTTATTGCTTAGATCTTTTAGGTTCGTCGGTGCAACTGAGGCAGGAACCGGTCCTCCGGACCGCTAAATATTAAAGCGGGGGCGCCCACCGGTGGTGCCGAGTATCCGTCCTGCAGATTGCATCCGAGTCACGGGACCAAATTTGTTATGAATACACTAGAAAGAAATATATAAGGAAAGGTTTTATTAATTATAGCAAGCCAGCAATAAGCAAAGTCGGCGCCGGGCGGCAGGGAGGAGGAGGAAAAACCTCTTCCCACGGAGCTGCCGCGCTTCCCGCTTCCGTGTTTGTCCTTTTATTCGTTTCGGCCTCCTGATGATGTGGCTTTCCTCTGGCGTTTCTGCACATGCGTCTCTGGTCATTAGATGATCTTTCTCTGCCCTCTTATGGTCGTAGAAGGGAGGCTCCAAGTCTTCCTCACTCCTACTCCACTGACCTTTTCTCACTGTTTCTCTCTCAAGGTTTATCTTGTCCTAGTGTTCCAGGAATTTCTGCTAGTCTGTTATTAATTATGCCAGCTTCAGCAAGTTAGTGGCCTTCAGCCCCTTCTCTACTTTATATCTAAAGTACAATTTCGCAAAGCATTCTATCATATCTTTTTATTTAGGCAAACAAAAGAGTTTCTATCCATCACAGAGAGCTGCCTCAGGCAGTTCTCAGGCCTGTTCCCATGGTTTCTAGAAGTCACTTTCTCCTGCCAACTGCTCTAGTGTTAAATTAGGTTTGTTGGCATCTTTCATATATGATGCGTCTGCCAATTGCTTAAAATGTTTCTTCCACTGCCTTTCCCACAGCATATATTCTGATGGGGAGAGAAGACAGTTCATAATATTTTTAATGTCATGGGACACCATGACATGGGCTGCAAAGGTGGCTTCCAGTAAGTGTTTAAAAAAATGAGAGCCTTGACTATGCTCCTCAGTGGCTGCACAGCACCTGCAAATCCCTGTAGTCTAGGGACTCCCATACATTTATGAGTGCCCCTGCCCTGTTCTTCTTATATACCACAGGGAAAGCTAATATTGTTTTAGACAGGGCTGAGTCTCCTGCCCGCGTGGCTTCCCTTTGTACCTCGGCCCAGTGGTCTTCACATTCAGATTCTGAATATGAGGGCTCACTGCTCTCATCTCCTGGTGGGGATGGGGGGGCTCTTGATGACAGTGCATGGCTGTTTCCGGCAACCGGTACTGGCTTGCTTGTGAGCATCTGAAGAAGCCAAGATGGCTTCCTTCCGGTTGCCGCCATTCTGACTTCCAGTCCTCATGTTGGGAGGACTGGAGGTTGGAGTGACATCGAGAGTGGAGCTCTGGTAGGAAGGGGCATGACTGGGGTCCACAACGGGGAGGAGTTTCCCGGTGGATGGGGAAGGGCCTAACGCGGTTACACCCAACGACGCAGTGGAAAGGGAGGAGGAGCAGGGCGTGGCAGGAAGAGAAGGGGTAGAGGCGGGAAAGTGGCCATTTTGAGGTACAAGGGCAGGAAAACTGGCGTGTGAGGGAGACAAGACGGCAGGGCTGGCCATGTTGCCAGCGCCATCTTTAGCATTATCATGAACCGTGGGGGATATAACTGGGTATGTAAGCATAGGGAGGAAGGTAGAAGAAAGACCCAGAAGGGCATGGCCAGTACCATCCTGGCAAGGGTAGAGAGGAGGTGGGGGGGTGTTAGAGAGACGGAAGCAACCCTGTGCCTGGTGGCTACGTCCAGCCACCAACTGCCCCTCAGATAAGGAAGAGGGTTTAAGGACACTCGGAGAGGTTAATGGGGATGGGGGTTTTAACTGGGGATTCCAAACACCCTCAACATTTTTCCCCTCTTTCTCAAATGAAAGAATAATAGTTTGAAACAAAGGAAAAAGCTTAGCAACAAAAAAATCTCCATCCGCTTGAACCATGTACAACTTTCTCTCCACATTGTCCCAAAAATCTCCCAACTAAACAGAATTAGAATCAACTTTAAAATGCTTAAAAATCTAATGAATAGATCTCTCCAATTCCTCTTTTGAAAACTTAAAATTTCCCGCATTAAGGGTGCCCACAACTTGGAGGTAAAAATCTCTCTCAAGAGGGCTCAGCTTGGGTCTAGAAAACTGATTCCCCATCCTTTTCACTCCCCACCCAGCAGCGAAACGCAAACTGAAATAAGAAAGGCCAAAAAAAACCTTGAGAGTATAAATTTACAACTTTTCTTCGGCCGATGCCAATGGAGCCAATGGAAAGGTGGTGGGCAGGTGGTCATCTGGTGGCCGGTCCTCAGGGGCTCTTCTGTCTTCTGTCTTCTTGGCCCCAGATGCTCAACGAGGGTCCCAGTCGCAGCCCTTCGGATTGCCTCTTGCTAGAATGCGAGAGGTTCTCCTCAAGGGGTGGCAGCTCCAACAGCAACACACTCTGCAGTTAAAACTGCAGGCGGACGCTTCTTCCGGGGCTCTTCAGATGCCCCATGTTGGGCGTCACCTGCCGTGATGGGGTCGATGGCAGGGAGTGCCACGACTACTCTGAAGAAGCTGTCCTGAAAAGGACAGCCCAAGAGCACAGGCACGTCCCTTGCCCGGCGAGTGATCTCAGCTCAGCGGCAGCTTGCAGACGACGCGGAGAGAGCGATTAAAGCGCTGTATGGCATTCCACCGAGAAATGGCCTTTATTATAACACAGTCCTCAGTGAAGGGAGCCAGTGACAGCAGCTCTCTTCAACTGGGGAAAAACCACAGTATATATAGGGAAGGAGAGGGGCGGGGGAAACTTAGATACAAGTAGCAGGGTGGAATGACAATGCACCAATGGGGTGCAACAGTTTAACAGAAAACAGGAAAGGGTGTCTGGGAGATACATTTCTCTCACTATGAAGGGAAGTGCCTGGCCTAGTATGAAGCTTTCCAGGGGAGTGCCAGCACTCATCTGTTTGCCAGTTCCTTGCCCCCCACACTAGCAGTAGTTCAAAGTGATCATTGAATTGACAGGATAATCTCCTAACCTTTGGAGAAGGCTATTGAGCAAAACAAACCTTTGGCAGAGGCCTGTAATTATCTAGTCTAAATTAAATCTTGATGAAAAGCAATGCTTCTCTTAAAATCGAGGTCATGAGAAAGAAGGAAAACTTCTCCCTTGTTGAAACGATGATGGATCAGTTACCAAGCTGTTCTGCTCTTCTCAGGGGTGTCTCTCACAGCTCCCCTTTGGAACGTGTTTGATGGAGAGATGTGGCCATATACCCGTGCATCCTGCCTGGACCAACTTCCTCTCTTGGCCGCCCTTTGTCTCTGGACCAGGGGCAAAGGCTTTCCCCACTGCCTGATGCTGCTGCTTCTCACTCTGCTCACCTCACTCCCTAGCTGTTTGGGCTCACCTGTTTTACAGTAAAGAAATGGGTGCTTCAGGCTGTGCAGAGGCTGGTTCTGCCCACTGTGTATGAGCGCTTTACTGGCGGGGCGGGGTAACACAGATGTGGCTCTACTCCTGCTGGGGACGGAGATGGAGATGGAGGAGGCCTTTGTAGTGGCAGGGGTGTGCGGTGCCTCACGGTGTTCCTGGCGCTGCTGCAAGTGGGGTGGGGCCGCCGGGGCTCTCCACACAGCTCCGGACTCCAACTCCCTTTTCCATTTTCTCGACATTTGGGGAGCTGGAGCATGGCTTTAGTTTCTCTTTCCGCAGTGCAGGCAGCATCCCGGAAAGGGTGCAGGCTGAGCCAAAACGGCAGTGCTGCTTCCAGGCACAGGCTGCTGCTGACACGGCTGGCCGGCCCAGCTCCAGCCAGAATGCTACACGCCTGCTTCTTCCCCTGCTCTTGCCCCTCCCCGCCGCCATCTGCTGGTGGTTTGGGCATCCCTCTGGAGAAGGGGATCACACAGGACCCCAAGCTCTTCTGTCTAACTGTTATAAATCCATATTGTGATATTGGCTTTTCGCAAGTATTAAGATGAACGTTATTTGTTATATGCTTTTGCTATGTCTTTTTCTCCTGCTAGCAAGCTTAGGTATAGGTCGAGAAGAATTCTGAATGTTAGAGCGAGGTCCTGACTGTTACAAAACAAGATAACTTCCAGTGGACAAGATGACTGTTATCAGCACTGACCGCCTGCAGAGGAAGGAACCCCAGCCCAAATAAAATTATGAAAAGAAGGAATCAAGCTTCTACGATACATGCTCTAAAAAGATGGCTCCAAGGAGTGGCTATGCAAACTAGTTCTTGGAAAAGAATGCATTAAACTTCTACAGCAAAAATAGATAAAAGGAACATTCCAAAGACACCAGGTGTGGTCTTGGCAGAGAGACAGGCACCTGACCCTTTTTTACCCTTTGATTTCTTATCATTGTCTCCTAAAGGTCTTTTTGTTTATATTAAACCTTTTATAATTTATAAAGCGAGTGGACCTCATTTTTCACATCCCCCACCTCCCCTGTTCCTCCGGCTGTGAAGACCTTTACCCTGCTGGTCCTGGTGGCTGTGCCTTGCTCATGGCCTGCTCTGCTGGCTCCTGTGGAGACTGGCACAGGAGTCCTCCCTTCCCAACTCTGTAGCATCAAACATCCTGTCGGAGCACCACTTGGATTCACGGGCGTTCCAAAACATATTTGTTTCTTTCCTAAGTTGCCAGTCAAACCTCTTGCTTACCTCATTGATGTCTTACATCCTATGCATGTCTTTTTGTCTAGTTCAATTTCTGAAGAGCAACTTTTAAACTTCTGCATACTGGAGGGAAGTGGAGTCTAACCCCACCAATTTTTTGTTTGTTTCTTTTTTTACGTCCTCTTCTTCAGTTGTGAAAGTACAATGCAGAGTACTCTCTTTGCATGCTGAAGTGTGGCTACTATTTAAACCTTTATGTATCTGTCCTTTAATTTTCTTGTATCAGGCCACTTCCTATTAGTGTAGCTCTGTATTTTGAATTAAAAACTGTTGGGTGATTGGGCTGATTGCAGGTTTTTGTTTGTAATTTGTTTCTGCAAAAGCATCCACATATGGTGGGTTTAGTGCTAGCTAAAATCACCAGTGTTCCTACTACAAGAATGTACTCATTTCCTGCTGCGAGATACAAATCTCGGAGGAAGGCAAAAGAGGCTCAGAACTTAAAAGGTATGAAGAAAACTATTAACAAAATTAAAGAATAATAAGAATCAAATTAAAACCTTCTCCTTCCTTCCCCACAATCTCCTTGCTTTTCTACAGACAACGTAGAGAAAAAACCAAGGATTTTCAATCAGTTACTACTCTACAGTAGTCTTTCATCAGTTCCTATATAAAGGGAAGTTTCTCTTTCCATGCCATAGAGACTTCTCCACAAGAAAGAGTTATCCTGTGTCTTCAACTTCACAGTTGTAAAAAACAAGGTCCATTCTCCTAATAAATTTTAAAAGGTTTAATATAAACAAAAAGACAACAGGAGACAAAGATAATAAAGCAAAGGGTTGAAATGGCTGGGTGCTTGGCTCTCTGCCAGGAACACACATGCTGTCTTGGAAACACCCTTTATTTATTGTGCCACGTGGACTTTCATGCATATGTAAATTTTTCCAGGAAATGTTTTGCATAGCCACTCCTTAGATCCGCCTTTTTAGAGGATGCTTATTTCTTAGTTTTGTGGTTTTATCTTCTCTCTTATTATCTTTTCATTTGGGCCTAGGCTTCTTCTTTCACAGGCAGTAAACATTGACAGCAGTGTTGAGTAGCCTGGGCCTCATTCTTCTGTTCACTAGAGGTTATCTTTCCTGTTGAAGTAAGACCTAAATCTAACATCCAAAATTCTTCTGACCTATGCTTAAATTCTAGCTTATAACAGGAGAAAAAGAAAATTACATAGCAAAAGCTATTCTAACATTATACATATAACATTCATCTTAATACTTGCAAAAAGCCAATAGCACAATATATATTTATTACACAATCAATTCGTCGCCCAAGGAAAGGAAAGTCTGTTTGCAGTATCAAAGTCCCTCCCATGTCTTGCAACTTTCCCAAACTGCTTTCATGGGCCAAGTCACCTTTTGGGGTACTATTTCAAGGATAAGATTCTCTATCATAAAAAAACAAAAGTTCTTTTATCTCTGGGAACAGAGGCTTCACTGCTTTTCTCCCTGGGGCAATGTTTCTCATCTCTCTAAAGCTCAAGAGCTCCGGCAGAGAGCAGTAACAACAACAGGTAGCAGCACAAGGAAGGCCCTTGCGGTTACCTTCTCTGAGATCCGGAGTCTCGGCTTCTGCTTTTCTTGCTCTTAAAGCAAGCGGAAAGCTTTTGCACTGCGTCTGGCGAGGAGAACGTGTGACAGGACAACGTATGTTTGTGCAGCCTGGCCCTGCCACTGACGCAAGCACGGATTTGCAGCACCCTATTCCACCCATGGTGTGACAGCTTTCTGTGCTGCGCATGTCATTTCTCTGCATCTGGGAGTGAAAGGGAAAGCGCAATTGTTGTCGCAGAGAGCAGCAGCAGTAGGGAGTAGCAGAAGGAAGTCGTGGCCGTACTTGTTCCACACGACAACTAGCGACTAATCAGCAAGAGTGCGACTGGCAGCCACGTTCCACTTGCAGTCTGAATGTCTCGCGCGACAGATGCCTGTTAAACACCTTATTCGCTTGCCCGCAGCGCTCGCTCTTTCCACCGCCCGCTCGCTAACCGGCACAGTCCCACAGACACGCTTGGTTCAATTGCCGGTTGCCAAAAGCTCGGGAAAGCAGCTTCGGCCGAAGGATGTTCGCCTCTTGCTGTTACCTTCTCCGAGCTGCAGAGTCGCGGTGCCTGCATTTCTTGCTCTTAATGCAAGGTAAAAGGTTTGCACTGCATCTGGCGAGGAGAACGTGTGACAGGACAGCACATGTTTGTGCACCTCACCTCTGCCACTGACGCAAGCACGGATTTGCAGCAACCTATGCCACCCATGGGGTGACAGCTTTCTGTGCTGCACAGAGCTTTCTCTGCGTCTGGGAGTAAAAGGGAAAACGAAATTGTTGTCGCAGAGAGCAGCAGCAGCAGGGAGCAGCAGAAGGAAGTCGTGGTCGTACTTGTTCCACACGACAATTAGCGACTAATCAGCAAGCGTGCGAGTGGCAGCTACGTTCCACTTGCATTCTGAATGTCTCGCGCGCCAGATGCCTGTTAAACACCTTATTCGCTTGCCCGCAGCGCTCGCGCTTTCCACCGCCCGTTCGCTGACAGGCACAGTCCCACAGACACACTTGGTTCAATTGCCGGTTGCCAAAAACTCGGGAAAGCAGCTTCTGCCGAAGGATGTTCGCCTCCTGCGGTTACCTTCTCCGAACTGCGGAGTCGCGCCTTCTGCCTTTCTTGCTCTTAATGCAAGCGGAAAGCTTTTGCACTGCATCTGGCGAGGTGAACTTGTGACAGGACAACATATGTTTGTGCAGCTTGGCCCTGCCACTGACGCAAGCACGGATTTGCAGCACCCTATGCCACCCATGGGGTGACAGGTTTCTGTGCTGCACAGGGCTTTCTCTGCATCTGGGAGTAAAAGAGAAAGCGCAATTGTTGTCGCAGAGAGCAGCAGCAGCAGGGAGCAGCAGAAGGAAGTCGTGGCCGTACTTGTTCCACACGACAACTAGCGACTAATCAGCAAGAGTGCGACTGGCAGCTACGTTCCACTTGCAGTCTGAATGTCTCGCGCGACAGATGCCTGTTAAACACCTTATTCGCTTGCCCGCAGCGCTCGCTCTTTCCACTGCCCGCTCGCTAACCGGCACCGTCCCACAGACACACTTGGTTCACTGGCCGGCTGCCAAGACCTCCGGAAAGCAGCTTCTGCCGAAGGATGCTCGCCTCTTGCGGTTACCTTCTCCGAACTGCGGAGTCGCGCCTTCTGCCTTTCATGCTCTTAATGCAAGCGGAAAGCTTTTGCACTGCGTCTGGCGAGGAGAACGTGTGACAGGACAATGTATGTTTGTGTAGTTTACCCCTGACACTGACGCAAGCACGGATTTGCAGCACCCTATACCACCCATGGTGTGACATGTTTCTGTGCTGCACAGGGCATGTCTCTGCATCTGGGAGTAATAGGGAAAGCGCAATTGTTGTCGCAGAGAACAGCAACAGTAGTAGGGAGCAACAGAAGGAAGTCGTGGTCGTACTTCTTCCACACGACAACTAGCGACTAATCAGCAAGCGTGCGACTGGCACCTACGTTCCACTTGCAGTCTGAATGTCTCGCGCGACAGATGCCTGTTCAACACTTTCCTTATTCGACTGCCCGCAGCGCTCGCGCTTTCCACCGCCCGCTCGCTGACCGGCACAGTCCTACAGACACGCTTGGTTCAATTGCCGGTTGCCAAAAACTCGGGAAAGCAGCTTCTGCCGAAGGATGTTCGCCTCCTGCGGTTACCTTCTCCGAACTGCGGAGTCGCGGTGGGTGCATTTTTTGCTCTTAATGCAAGCGGAAAGCTTTTGCACTGCATCTGGCGAGGTGAACTTGTGACAGGAAAACATATGTTTGTGCAGCTTGGCCCTGCCACGGACGCAAGCACGGATTTGCAGCACCCTATGCCACCCATGGGGTGACAGGTTTCTGTGCTGCGTATGTCATTTCTCTGCATCTGGGAGTGAAAGGGAAAGCGCAATTGTTGTCGCAGGGAGCAGCAGCAGGGAGCAGCAGAAGGAAGTCGTGGCCGTACTTGTTCCACACGACAACTAGCGACTAATCAGCAAGAGTGCGACTGGCAGCTACGTTCCACTTGCAGTCTGAATGTCTCGCGCGACAGATGCCTGTTAAACACCTTATTCGCCTGCCCGCAGCGCTCGCGATTTCCGCCGCCCGCTCGCTAACCGGCACCGTCCCACAGACCCACTTGGTTCATTGGCCGGCTGCCAAGACCTCCGGAAAGCAGCTTCTGCTGAAGGATGCTCGCCTCTTGCGGTTACCATCTCCGAACTGCGGATTCGCGGTGCCTGCATTTCATGCTCTTAATGCAAGCGGAAAGCTTTTGCACTGCGTCTGGCGAGGAGAACGTGTGACACGACAGCACATGTTTGTGCAGCTTAACTCTGCCACTGACGCAAGCACGGATTTGCAGCACCCTATGCCACCCATGGTGTGACAGCTTTCTGTGCTGCACAGGGCTTTCTCTGCGTCTGGGAGTAAAAGGGAAAGCGCAATTGTTGTCGCAGAGAGCAGCAGCAGCAGTAGGGAGCAGCAGAAGGAAGTCGTGGTCGTACTTGTTCCACACGACAACTAGCGACTAATCAGCAAGAGTGCGACTGGCAGCTACGTTCCACTTGCATTCTGAATGTCTCGAAGACAGATGCCTGTTAAACACCTTATTCGTTTGCCCGCAGCGCTCGCGCTTTCCACCGCCCGCACCATGACCGGCACTCTCCTTCAGACACATATGGTACCTTTAGCCGGTTGGCAAGATCTCCGGAAAGCAGCTTCTGCCGAAGGATGTTCGCCTTCTGCGGTTACCTTCTCCGAACTGCGGAGTCGCGCCTTCTGCCTTTCATGCTCTTAATATAAGCGGAAAGCTTTTGCACTGCGTCTGGCGAGGAGAACGTGTGACAGGACAATGTATGTTTGTGTAGTTTACCCCTGACACTGACGCAAGCACAGATTTGCAGCACCCTATACCACCCATGGGGTGACATGTTTCTGTGCTGCACAGGGCATGTCTCTGCATCTGGGAAAGCGCAATTGTTGTCGCAGAGAACAGCAACAGCAGTAGGGAGCAACAGAAGGAAGTCGTGGTCGTACTTGTTCCACACGACAACTAGCGACTAATCAGCAAGCGTGCGATTGGCAGCTACGTTCAACTTGCAGTCTGAAAGTTTCGCGCACCAGATAGCTGCAAAACACCTTCCTTATATCGCTTGCTAGAGGCGTGCCTCCTTCGGCAGAAGCTGCTTTCCGGCGCTCTTGGCAACCGGCCAAAGTACCATGTGTGTGAGGGAGAGTGCCGGTCTGCGCGCGGGTGGTGGAAAGCGCGAGCGCTGCGGGCAAGCGAATAACGAAACTGTTGAACAGGCATCTGGCGCGCGAGACATTCAGAATGCAAGTGGAACGTAGCTGCTACTCGCACTCTTGCTGATTAGTCGCTAGTTGTCGTGTGGAACAAGTACGACCACGACTTCCTTCTGTTGCTCCCTACTGCTGCTGCTGCTCTCTGCGACAACAATTGCACTTCCCCTTTTACTCCCAGACGCAGAGAAAGCCCAGTGCAGCACAGATAGCTGTCACACCATGGGTGGCATAGGGTGCTGCAAATCCGTGCTTGCGTCAGTGGCAGGGGTAAACTACACAAACATGTGCTGTCCTGTCACACGTTCTCCTCGCCAGATGCAGTGCAAACCTTTTACCTTGCATTAAGAGCAAGAAATGCAGGCACTGCGACTCCGCAGCTCGGAGAAGGTAACAGCAAGAGGCGAACATCCTTCGGCAGAAGCTGCTTTCTCGAGCTTTTGGCAGCCGGCCAATGAACCAAGTGTGTCTGTGGGACGGTGCCGGTTAGCGAGCGGGCGGTGGAAAGCGCGAGCGCTGCGGGCAAACGAATAAGGTGTTTAACAGGCATCTGTCTTCGAGACATTCAGAATGCAAGTGGAACGTAGCTGCCAGTCGCACTCTTGCTGATTAGTCGCTAGTTGTCGTGTGGAACAAGTACGGCCACGACTTCCTTCTGCTGCTCCCTGCTGCTGCTGCTGCTCTCTGCGACAACAATTGCGCTTTCCCTTTCACTCCCAGATGCAGAGAAATGACATGCGCAGCACAGAAACCTGTCACACCATGGGTGGCATAGGGTGCTGCAAATCCATGCTTGCGTCAGTGGCAGGGCCAAGCTGCACAAACATATGTTGTCCTGTCTCAAGTTCACCTCGCCAGACGCAGTGCAAAAGCTTTCCGCTTGCATTAAGAGCATGAAAGGCAGAAGGCGCGACTCCGCAGTTCGGAGAAGGTAACCGCAAGAGGCGAGCATCCTTCGGCAGAAGCTGCTTTCCCGAGTTTTTGGCAACCGGCAATTGAACCAAGCGTGTCTGTAGGACTGTGCCTGTCAGCGAGAGGGCGGTGGAAAGCGCGAGCGCTGCGGGCAAGCGAATAAGGTGTTTAACAGGCATCTGGCGCGCGAGATACTCAGAATGCAAGTGGAACGTAGGTGCCACTCGCACGCTTGCTGATTAGTCGCTAATTGTCGTGTGGAACAAGTACGACCACGACTTCCTTCTGTTGCTCCCTACTGCTGCTGCTGCTCTCTGCGACAACAATTGCACTTTCCCTTTTACTCCCAGACGCAGAGAAAGCTCTGTGCAGCACAGAAAGCTGTCACCCCATGGGTGGCATAGGTTGCTGCAAATCCGTGCTTGCGTCAGTGGCAGAGGTGAGGTGCACAAACATGTGCTGTCCTGTCACACGTTCTCCTCGCCAGATGCAGTGCAAACCTTTTACCTTGCATTAAGAGCAAGAAATGCAGGCACCGCGACTCTGCAGCTCGGAGAAGGTAACAGCAAGAGGCGAACATCCTTCGGCCGAAGCTGCTTTCCCGAGCTTTTGGCAACCGGCAATTGAACCAAGCGTGTCTGTGGGACTGTGCCGGTTAGCGAGCGGGCGGTGGAAAGAGCGAGCGCTGCGGGCAAGCGAATAAGGTGTTTAACAGGCATCTGTCGCGCGAGACATTCAGACTGCAAGTGGAACGTGGCTGCCAGTCGCACTCTTGCTGATTAGTCGCTAGTTGTCGTGTGGAACAAGTACGGCCACGACTTCCTTCTGCTACTCCCTACTGCTGCTGCTCTCTGCGACAACAATTGCGCTTTCCCTTTCACTCCCAGATGCAGAGAAATGACATGCGCAGCACAGAAAGCTGTCACACCATGGGTGGAATAGGGTGCTGCAAATCCGTGCTTGCGTCAGTGGCAGGGCCAGGCTGCACAAACATACGTTGTCCTGTCACACGTTCTCCTCGCCAGACGCAGTGCAAAAGCTTTCCGCTTGCTTTAAGAGCAAGAAAAGCAGAAGCCGAGACTCCGGATCTCAGAGAAGGTAACCGCAAGGGCCTTCCTTGTGCTGCTACCTGTTGTTGTTACTGCTCTCTGCCGGAGCTCTTGAGCTTTAGAGAGATGAGAAACATTGCCCCAGGGAGAAAAGCAGTGAAGCCTCTGTTCCCAGAGATAAAAGAACTTTTGTTTTTTTATGATAGAGAATCTTATCCTTGAAATAGTACCCCAAAAGGTGACTTGGCCCATGAAAGCAGTTTGGGAAAGTTGCAAGACATGGGAGGGACTTTGATACTGCAAACAGACTTTCCTTTCCTTGGGCGACGAATTGATTGTGTAATAAATATATATTGTGCTATTGGCTTTTTGCAAGTATTAAGATGAATGTTATATGTATAATGTTAGAATAGCTTTTGCTATGTAATTTTCTTTTTCTCCTGTTATAAGCTAGAATTTAAGCATAGGTCAGAAGAATTTTGGATGTTAGATTTAGGTCTTACTTCAACAGGAAAGATAACCTCTAGTGAACAGAAGAATGAGGCCCAGGCTACTCAACACTGCTGTCAATGTTTACTGCCTGTGAAAGAAGAAGCCTAGGCCCAAATGAAAAGATAATAAGAGAGAAGATAAAACCACAAAACTAAGAAATAAGCATCCTCTAAAAAGGCGGATCTAAGGAGTGGCTATGCAAAACATTTCCTGGAAAAATTTACATATGCATGAAAGTCCACGTGGCACAATAAATAAAGGGTGTTTCCAAGACAGCATGTGTGTTCCTGGCAGAGAGCCAAGCACCCAGCCATTTCAACCCTTTGCTTTATTATCTTTGTCTCCTGTTGTCTTTTTGTTTATATTAAACCTTTTAAAATTTATTAGGAGAATGGACCTTGTTTTTTACAACTGTGAAGTTGAAGACACAGGATAACTCTTTCTTGTGGAGAAGTCTCTATGGCATGGAAAGAGAAACTTCCCTTTATATAGGAACTGATGAAAGACTACTGTAGAGTAGTAACTGATTGAAAATCCTTGGTTTTTTCTCTACGTTGTCTGTAGAAAAGCAAGGAGATTGTGGGGAAGGAAGGAGAAGGTTTTAATTTGATTCTTATTATTCTTTAATTTTGTTAATAGTTTTCTTCATACCTTTTAAGTTCTGAGCCTCTTTTGCCTTCCTCCGAGATTTGTATCTCGCAGCAGGAAATGAGTACATTCTTGTAGTAGGAACACTGGTGATTTTAGCTAGCACTAAACCCACCATATGTGGATGCTTTTGCAGAAACAAATTACAAACAAAAACCTGCAATCAGCCCAATCACCCAACAGTTTTTAATTCAAAATACAGAGCTACACTAATAGGAAGTGGCCTGATACAAGAAAATTAAAGGACAGATACATAAAGGTTTAAATAGTAGCCACACTTCAGCATGCAAAGAGAGTACTCTGCATTGTACTTTCACAACTGAAGAAGAGGACGTAAAAAAAGAAACAAACAAAAAATTGGTGGGGTTAGACTCCACTTCCCTCCAGTATGCAGAAGTTTAAAAGTTGCTCTTCAGAAATTGAACTAGACAAAAAGACATGCATAGGATGTAAGACATCAATGAGGTAAGCAAGAGGTTTGACTGGCAACTTAGGAAAGAAACAAATATGTTTTGGAACGCCCGTGAATCCAAGTGGTGCTCCGACAGGATGTTTGATGCTACAGAGTTGGGAAGGGAGGACTCCTGTGCCAGTCTCCACAGGAGCCAGCAGAGCAGGCCATGAGCAAGGCACAGCCACCAGGACCAGCAGGGTAAAGGTCTTCACAGCCGGAGGAACAGGGGAGGTGGGGGATGTGAAAAATGAGGTCCACTCGCTTTATAAATTATAAAAGGTTTAATATAAACAAAAAGACCTTTAGGAGACAATGATAAGAAATCAAAGGGTAAAAAAGGGTCAGGTGCCTGTCTCTCTGCCAAGACCACACCTGGTGTCTTTGGAATGTTCCTTTTATCTATTTTTGCTGTAGAAGTTTAATGCATTCTTTTCCAAGAACTAGTTTGCATAGCCACTCCTTGGAGCCATCTTTTTAGAGCATGTATCGTAGAAGCTTGATTCCTTCTTTTCATAATTTTATTTGGGCTGGGGTTCCTTCCTCTGCAGGCGGTCAGTGCTGATAACAGTCATCTTGTCCACTGGAAGTTATCTTGTTTTGTAACAGTCAGGACCTCGCTCTAACATTCAGAATTCTTCTCGACCTATACCTAAGCTTGCTAGCAGGAGAAAAAGACATAGCAAAAGCATATAACAAATAACGTTCATCTTAATACTTGCGAAAAGCCAATATCACAATATGGATTTATAACAGTTAGACAGAAGAGCTTGGGGTCCTGTGTGATCCCCTTCTCCAGAGGGATGCCCAAACCACCAGCAGATGGCGGCGGGGAGGGGCAAGAGCAGGGGAAGAAGCAGGCGTGTAGCATTCTGGCTGGAGCTGGGCCGGCCAGCCGTGTCAGCAGCAGCCTGTGCCTGGAAGCAGCACTGCCGTTTTGGCTCAGCCTGCACCCTTCCGGGATGCTGCCTGCACTGCGGAAAGAGAAACTAAAGTCATGCTCCAGCTCCCCAAATGTCGAGAAAATGGAAAAGGGAGTTGGAGTCCGGAGCTGTGTGGAGAGCCCCGGCGGCCCCACCCCACTTGCAGCAGCGCCAGGAACACCGTGAGGCACCGCACACCCCTGCCACTACAAAGGCCTCCTCCATCTCCATCTCCGTCCCCAGCAGGAGTAGAGCCACATCTGTGTTACCCCGCCCCGCCAGTAAAGCGCTCATACACAGTGGGCAGAACCAGCCTCTGCACAGCCTGAAGCACCCATTTCTTTACTGTAAAACAGGTGAGCCCAAACAGCTAGGGAGTGAGGTGAGCAGAGTGAGAAGCAGCAGCATCAGGCAGTGGGGAAAGCCTTTGCCCCTGGTCCAGAGACAAAGGGCTGCCAAGAGAGGAAGTTGGTCCAGGCAGGATGCACGGGTATATGGCCACATCTCTCCATCAAACACGTTCCAAAGGGGAGCTGTGAGAGACACCCCTGAGAAGAGCAGAACAGCTTGGTAACTGATCCATCATCGTTTCAACAAGGGAGAAGTTTTCCTTCTTTCTCATGACCTCGATTTTAAGAGAAGCATTGCTTTTCATCAAGATTTAATTTAGACTAGATAATTACAGGCCTCTGCCAAAGGTTTGTTTTGCTCAATAGCCTTCTCCAAAGGTTAGGAGATTATCCTGTCAATTCAATGATCACTTTGAACTACTGCTAGTGTGGGGGGCAAGGAACTGGCAAACAGATGAGTGCTGGCACTCCCCTGGAAAGCTTCATACTAGGCCAGGCACTTCCCTTCATAGTGAGAGAAATGTATCTCCCAGACACCCTTTCCTGTTTTCTGTTAAACTGTTGCACCCCATTGGTGCATTGTCATTCCACCCTGCTACTTGTATCTAAGTTTCCCCTGCCCCTCTCCTTCCCTATATATACTGTGGTTTTTCCCCAGTTGAAGAGAGCTGCTGTCACTGGCTCCCTTCACTGAGGACTGTGTTATAATAAAGGCCATTTCTCGATGGAATGCCATACAGCGCTTTAATCGCTCTCTCCGCGTCGTCTGCAAGCTGCCGCTGAGCTGAGATCACTCGCCGGGCAAGGGACGTGCCTGTGCTCTTGGGCTGTCCTTTTCAGGACAGCTTCTTCAGAGTAGTCGTGGCACTCCCTGCCATCGACCCCATCACGGCAAGTGACGCCCAACATGGGGCATCTGAAGAGCCCCGGAAGAAGCGTCCGCCTGCAGTTTTAACTGCAGAGTGTGTTGCTGTTGGAGCTGCCACCCCTTGAGGAGAACCTCTCGCATTCTAGCAAGAGGCAATCCGAAGGGCTGCGACTGGGACCCTCGTTGAGCATCTGGGGCCAAGAAGACAGAAGACAGAAGAGCCCCTGAGGACCGGCCACCAGATGACCACCTGCCCACCACCTTTCCATTGGCTCCATTGGCATCGGCCGAAGAAAAGTTGTAAATTTATACTCTCAAGGGTTTTTTTGGCCTTTCTTATTTCAGTTTGCATTTCGCTGCTGGGTGGGGAGTGAAAAGGATGGGGAATCAGTTTTCTAGACCCAAGCTGAGCCCTCTTGAGAGAGATTTTTACCTCCAAGTTGTGGGCACCCTTAATGCGGGAAATTTTAAGTTTTCAAAAGAGGAATTGGAGAGATCTATTCATTAGATTTTTAAGCATTTTAAAGTTGATTCTAATTCTGTTTAGTTGGGAGATTTTTGGGACAATGTGGAGAGAAAGTTGTACATGGTTCAAGCGGATGGAGATTTTTTTGTTGCTAAGCTTTTTCCTTTGTTTCAAACTATTATTCTTTCATTTGAGAAAGAGGGGAAAAATGTTGAGGGTGTTTGGAATCCCCAGTTAAAACCCCCATCCCCATTAACCTCTCCGAGTGTCCTTAAACCCTCTTCCTTATCTGAGGGGCAGTTGGTGGCTGGACGTAGCCACCAGGCACAGGGTTGCTTCCGTCTCTCTAACACCCCCCCACCTCCTCTCTACCCTTGCCAGGATGGTACTGGCCATGCCCTTCTGGGTCTTTCTTCTACCTTCCTCCCTATGCTTACATACCCAGTTATATCCCCCACGGTTCATGATAATGCTAAAGATGGCACTGGCAACATGGCCAGCCCTGCCGTCTTGTCTCCCTCACACGCCAGTTTTCCTGCCCTTGTACCTCAAAATGGCCACTTTCCCGCCTCTACCCCTTCTCTTCCTGCCACGCCCTGCTCCTCCTCCCTTTCCACTGCGTCGTTGGGTGTAACCGCGTTAGGCCCTTCCCCATCCACCGGGAAACTCCTCCCCGTTGTGGACCCCAGTCATGCCCCTTCCTACCAGAGCTCCACTCTCGATGTCACTCCAACCTCCAGTCCTCCCAACATGAGGACTGGAAGTCAGAATGGCGGCAACCGGAAGGAAGCCATCTTGGCTTCTTCAGATGCTCACAAGCAAGCCAGTACCGGTTGCCGGAAACAGCCATGCACTGTCATCAAGAGCTCCCCCATCCCCACCAGGAGATGAGAGCAGTGAGCCCTCATATTCAGAATCTGAATGTGAAGACCACTGGGCCGAGGTACAAAGGGAAGCCACGCGGGCAGGAGACTCAGCCCTGTCTAAAACAATATTAGCTTTCCTTGTGGTATATAAGAAGAACAGGGCAGGGGCACTCATAAATGTATGGGAGTCCCTAGACTACAGGGATTTGCAGGTGCTGTGCAGCCACTGAGGAGCATAGTCAAGGCTCTCATTTTTTTAAACACTTACTGGAAGCCACCTTTGCAGCCCATGTCATGGTGTCCCATGACATTAAAAATATTATGAACTGTCTTCTCTCCCCATCAGAATATATGCTGTGGGAAAGGCAGTGGAAGAAACATTTTAAGCAATTGGCAGACGCATCATATATGAAAGATGCCAACAAACCTAATTTAACACTAGAGCAGTTGGCAGGAGAAAGTGACTTCTAGAAACCATGGGAACAGACCTGAGAACTGCCTGAGGCAGCTCTCTGTGATAGATAGAAACTCTTTTGTTCGCCTAAATATATAGATATGATAGAATGCTTTGCGAAATTGTACTTTAGATATAAAGTAGAGAAGGGGCTGAAGGCCACTAACTTGCTGAAGCTGGCATAATTAATAACAGACTAGCAGAAATTCCTGGAACACTAGGACAAGATAAACCTTGAGAGAGAAACAGTGAGAAAAGGTCAGTGGAGTAGGAGTGAGGAAGACTTGGAGCCTCCCTTCTACGACCACAAGAGGGCAGAGAAAGATCATCTAATGACCAGAGACGCATGTGCAGAAACGCCAGAGGAAAGCCACATCATCAGGAGGCCGAAACGAATAAAAGGACAAACACGGAAGCGGGAAGCGCGGCAGCTCCGTGGGAAGAGGTTTTTCCTCCTCCTCCCTGCCGCCCGGCGCCGACTTTGCTTATTGCTGGCTTGCTATAATTAATAAAACCTTTCCTTATATATTTCTTTCTAGTGTATTCATAACAAATTTGGTCCCGTGACTCGGATGCAATCTGCAGGACGGATACTCGGCACCACCGGTGGGCGCCCCCGCTTTAATATTTAGCGGTCCGGAGGACCGGTTCCTGCCTCAGTTGCACCGACGAACCTAAAAGATCTAAGCAATAAGCAAAAGGGAGACCGGTCGACCCCTTAAAATCTGTGCACAGAGTCCGGACGAAGACGCAGGACGCGTGAGTATTACGGGAACCGTTCGGTCGGGGTCGGGATCCCGGATTGTGGCGAGTGGGGTGTGTGTGAGAGGGGGACTGGTCGACGGATTCCCCAAGCGAATTCGGGCCCTTCAGTAGTGCGGTTCCCATTAGCCCGCGAGGGCGTGGGCCACAAACAAGGGGAAGCGAAAGCGGCTGTGTGATTGAAGGCACTCCGGAAGAATGGGGCAGGGGAGAAGCAAGCACCCTGTATCTATTAAACTTCCACCCGTACCTAGAGATAGTCCGTTGGGTTTTATATTAGAGAATTGGGGGCATTTCCCAGGAACAGAAAATAAGGATAAGGCAAAAATGATTCATTATTGTGTAGAAATACAGGGAGGAAAGGAAATTTCAAGGAATGTATTTTGGCCTGTATTTGGATCAACTGAAGATTGGGTTAAACAAAAATTAAATTCATGGGTAAGAACAAAGATTCCCTTTAACCCAGAGGAAAGTGCTTATGCAGAGATCCGGGTAGTAAATCCTGAGGCTTTTATATTTAGGTTGACAGAGAATTCGGGGGAGGGGAAGGGAAAGAAAAAGAAACCTCGAAAAGAAGATGCTTTGATAATCCCCCCCCCTCCATTTGTACCACCACCACCACCACCACGAGCCCCTCCCCCTCCGAATCCCGAGGAGGAGGATTTAGACATGCCAGAGGTGGGGCCTATTACCAGGAATAGATTCAGAAGGAGACAGGAGAACCTATTCCCATTGAGAGAGATGCCAATGGGTGGCCCCCAAGCTGGAATAGGATTTATATCTGTCCCCCTTAGTTCGGGGGATGTCAGAGATTTTAAAAAGGAGATGGGGCATTTATTGGAAGATCCATTGGGGGTTGCAGAAAGAGTTGATCAATTCTTAGGACCTAATATATACACCTGGGAAGAATTACAATCTATTTTGAGTATTTTATTTACGGCAGAAGAGAGAAACATGATTAGAAGGGAAGGAATGCGCATCTGGGATGCTCAGCATGCCCAGGGACCACTGGCAGATGTAAAATGGCCCCTTCAAAATCCCCATTGGGATCATCAGAATCCAGCCCATAGAGTACACATGCAGGATTTAAGAACTATTATAATTCAGGGAATTAGGGAGGCAGTCCCAAGGGGTCATAATATTAATAAAGCATTTAATGAGAGGCAAAAGAAGGATGAAACTCCTACAGAATGGTTAGAAAGACTAAGAAAGAATTTTCAATTATATTCTGGAATGGATCCAGATACCCAACTGGGACAAGCACTGCTTAAAGCACAATTTGTGGCAAAAGCCTGGGAGGATATTTGGAAGAAGATAGAAAAATTGGATGGGTGGCAAGATAGAAGTTTGGATGAACTTTTGAGAGAAGCACAAAAAGTGTATGTTAGAAGAGAAGAGGAGGCTCAGAAGAGGCAGACTAAAATGATGGCGGCTGCTGTAAGAGAGAGTAGGGATCAAACCTGGAAAGGGAAACAACAGAGACCAATGAGAGATTCAAAAGAAAAACAAAACGCTAAAACTTGTTTTTACTGTGGAAAGAAAGGACATTTTAAAAGAGAATGTAGGGTAAGGATCCAGGATGAAAAGATGTTCAAAGAAGACTAGGGAGGTCAGGGGCTCTTTTTTTTAGGGACCCAAGACCACCCTAAAGAGCCCTTGATAAAGCTAAAAGTGGGTCCCCAGCACCAAGAAATAACATTCTTGGTGGATACTGGAGCTGAGAGATCAACCATTCAGTTTTTACCTACAGGATGTAGTATATCTAAAGAAACTGCCACGGTAGTGGGAGCAAAGGGGGAACCCTTTGAAGTGGGGGTTATTAAAGATGTGATAATAGAATCAGAGTCAAAAATTGGGGTGGGAAATTTTTTTATTAGTACCAGAAGCAGATTATAATTTGTTGGGACGAGATTTAATTATTGAATTGGGAATACATTTAGATGTAGTTGATAAGGAGTGGAAAATAAGATTATGTCCTTTAAGAATAGAAGATGAAGAAAAAATAAACCCAGAAGTGTGGTATACACCTGAGAGTGTGGGACAGCTGAAGATAACCCCATTCTCGGTTACTATTAAAAACCCAGAAATTCCAGTCAGAATAAAACAATATCCCTTGTCACCTGAGGGACGAAGAGGGTTGAAACCAGAAATTGACAGATTGTTAAGCAAGGGACTATTAGAACCATGTATGTCACTTTTTAACACACCCATACTGCCAGTAAAGAAGCCAGATGGGACATAACGTTTGGTACAAGATTTAAGAGAAATTAACAAACGCACAGTAGCACGGTTCCCCGTAGTTGCAAATTCGTACACGTTATTAAGTAAGTTGGGGCCTGACAGTTTGTGGTACAGTGTTATAGATTTAAAAGATGCATTCTGGGCCTGTCCTCTTGATGAGGCTAGTCGAGATTATTTCGCTTTTGAATGGGAAGATCCAGATACGGGGAGGAGACAACAACTGAGATGGACGGTATTACCCCAGGGATTCACCGAATCCCCCAATTTATTTGGGCAAGCATTAGAACAGATTTTACAGGATTATCAGATAGACCCAAGAGTGACCTTGATACAATATGTGGATGGCTTGCTTTTAGCTGGGAAAGAGGAAGAAGACGTAAAGAGAGAGAGTATTAAGTTGTTAAATTTTCTGGGTTTAAAGGGATTGAAAGTATCCAAGGCAAAGCTCCAATTCGTTGAAAAAGAGGTAAGATATTTAGGTCATTACCTTAAAGAAGGAAAAAAAAAAGATAGATCCTGAAAGAGTACAAGGAATTTTATCATTACCAATTCCAAAAAATAAAAGACAGATACGTCAAATCTTGGGATTAACAGGATACTGTAGACAGTGGATTGAAAATTATAGTAGCAAAGTTACATTTTTATATCATAAATTGACACAAGAGGGATTAATGAAATGGAGTTTAGAAGATACAGAAAAATTCCGGGAGCTAAAAGAAAGTTTAATTCATGCTCCTGTCTTGAGTCTCCCAGATTTAAGGAGACCTTTTTATTTGTTTGTAAATGTGGAAGATGGAATTGCCTTCGGAGTTTTGACTCGGGAGTGGGCAGGGAGAAAGAAGCCGATAGGGTATCTATCAAAGATCTTGGACCCCGTGAGTAAGGGCTGGCCAACTTGTTTGCAAGCAGTAGCAGGATGTGCCCTGCTGGTGGAGGAAGCTAGGAAAATCACCTTTAATAGCAATTTGAAGGTAATGTCCCCCCATAATATTCGGGGTGTGTTACAACAAAAGGCGGATAAGTGGATTTCAGATGCTAGACTTCTAAAATATGAAGGAATTTTAGTTGAGGCCCCAAACTTAATATTAGAAACCACCACTTTACAAAATCCGGCTGCATTTTTGTATGGAGAACCCGAAGGCGAATCCCTGACACATGACTGTATAACTACAATTGAGGAACAAACCAAAATTAGACCTCATTTGGAAGCAGAGGAATTAGAAAGCGGAGAAAAGTTGTTTGTGGATGGGTCCTCCAGAGTAATAGAAGGAAAGAGGAAAACAGGCTATGCCATTGTACGAGGACCTGATTTGCAAGTCCTAGAATCAGGTCCATTAGACAAATCTTGGTCAGCCCAAGCTTGTGAATTGTATGCAGTATTAAGAGCATTGGAATTATTAGAAGGAAAGGAGGGGACAATATATACAGATTCCAGATATAGTTATGGAGTGGTGCATACGTTTGGTAAACTGTGGGAAGAAAGAGGTTTAATAAATTCCCAAGGGAAAGATTTAGTCCATCAAAAACTCATAATTGCAGTATTAAAAGCCCTGAGAGGGCCCAAAAAGTTGGCAGTGGTTCATTTGAAAGGACATCAGACGGGAATGGACTTGAGGAGTAGGGGAAATAATGCCGCAGATCAGGAGGCAAAACGGGTGGCATTACGGACAATGGTCCTAAAAGAAAAAGGGGGGCATGAAGAAATTATGGAACATAAGGATAGTGATTTAAGAAGTAAATTTACTGAGGAAGAGAGATTAAAACTCCCAGAGACAGAAGCAATAGAAAACTCAGAGGGGAGATGGTTCCTTCCAGATGGCCGAGAAGTACTACCAAAAGCCATAGCTCAGAGAATATTAGAAAAAATGCATCAAAGGACACATTGGGGAGCACAAGGACTAATCGATTATTTTGCAGCAAAGTATATGAGCACAGGTATTCGAGACTTAGCTAAGCAAATTACTAGAAGCTGCCTCCCATGTTTAAAAACAAATAGAAAGAATCTCAGAAAATTACCTTATGGAGGGAGACCCTTAGCAAAAAGACCTTTTGCAAATATTCAGATTGACTTTGCAGAACTACCAAAGGTAGGGAGACTTAAATATCTCCTGGTCCTAGTGGATCATCTCACCCATTTTGTAAAAGCTTTCCCTACATCTAGGGAAACTTCACGAACAGTTGTAAAGGTGTTATTGGAAGAAATAATTT
The DNA here is from genome assembly GCF_971803275.1 of Cyanistes caeruleus. Lineage (NCBI taxonomy): Eukaryota > Metazoa > Chordata > Aves > Passeriformes > Paridae > Cyanistes > Cyanistes caeruleus. The sequence goes on from NC_141703.1 coordinate 118,061,532, forward strand.
CCAGATATGGGGTACCAGAGACAATAGACTCTGACAAAAGTCCCCATTTTACATCAAAAATAACTCAGGAGGTGTCGGAGGCATTAGGAATAAAGTGGGAACAACACACCCCTTGGCACCCTCCAAGTTCTGGGAGAGTAGAAAGAATGAATGGAGAAATAAAAAAACAACTTACTAAGCTAGTAATGGAAACAAAACTATCATGGGTCAAATGTGTTCCATTAGCCTTTCTGAATATTTGAACTCAGCCAAGGGCAGATTTGGGAATTTCCCCTTTTGAGATGTTATATGGTATGCCTTATAATATAGAAGAAGTTCAAACACATCCAAATGTAAGTGATCAGTATATCAATAAGTACTTAATAAAATTAATGAAGTATAAGAAGGCATTGTGGGAAAAAGGAATGCTAGCTCAAAGACCACCATTGGATTTTATATTACACCAAGTACAACCCGGAGATTGGGTGTTGATAAGAAGTTGGAAAGAGAACCCCCTAACACCAAAGTGGGAAGGACCGTATCAAGTCCTGCTAACAACTGATTCTGCAATCCGAACTGCGGAGAAGGGATGGACACATGCCAGTCGAATTAAGGGACCTGTGGAGCCACCAAAAACTAATAACTGGGAAGTGGTTAGCCCGGCTGGGGACCTGAGACTTAAAATATCCTGGGGAAAAAAAAAAAAAAAAAAAAAAAAAAAAAAAAAAATCTGAAAATTATTAATCTGCTTAGAAACTTATGAATAGTAAACTCCATAAAGGCTTTTATATAGAATATAAGATACCCCCATCTAGTAGGGAGGAAATATATAATAGTAATGTTAAAATAGGTTGTGCTGTATGCCAGAATTGTTACCCTTTTGTTTGTTTTAAAAGTATAGTATGTGAAGAACATTGGTGGACCCACTGTCATAGAGGCTACCCACCGAGAGGGGTGTGTAGATTTTGCTACATTGCCCAGAGGAGACTCACCGATTGAGCCTTAAGAACCAAAACACAGGCAGGGGAATTTGAGAAAGGATCAGAAAAGTGGTGGGCCATTTACTCAAAAGGAGTCAATTCCTTGTATTATTGTTACCATCCAAACGAACCTGCACCTTTTGTAATAAATATAGTAGCTGGGTCGTGCAGACGGTGGCTCCAGGAATTGAGGTGTGATACCCCTTTAGTAAAACATAGAAGTTGGGAAAAATATATACAAAGAAAGAATAAAAAAAGGAGTAATCTCCCTCCTGAAGAATACTCTTGCTGCCGAGAAGATGGTACACCCCGTGGCCCGAGGCAACCGGGTCGACGACGGGAGAGGCAGAGGAGTAATAAACTGTGGAGGGAAACACTCCAAAATACATGGGACCAAAAGGTCATGGTCCTGGAAATGCCACAAGAATGGGAATGAGACAACCCAGCAAAATAATTTATGGGAAGCCCAAATTGGTATTTTACAAAAGAAAAGCCTCTATTATAGCAAGGGAAGCCAATGCTCATTAAAAAGGTCAGTAATATTTATAATTTTAATTAGCACATTTAACATTTGTACAAGTAAGACTCATGAACCCTTTAATTGGTCCTTAACCCGATGGGAGGACCAGGTTATTATTCTATCACAAATTACCTCTGGAGCCCCTAGCTTTCAAGTTACACTAGACTCTCTCATTAAGTGGAAGGGTATTAATTATTTCCCACCTGGGCATAAGGTACTATACATGTGCCCAGCTTCTAATCCAGGCAGAGGGTATTGTAATTATCCCGGAGAATTTTACTGTAGATATTGGGGCTGTGAGACAATTTCCATGGGATGGAAAGTACAAAACCCAGATAAGTATCTAAAGGTTGAACGGGGTCCACACGGATGTGTAAAGCCCTGGATAGGCCCCTCAGGGGAGATAACATATATTGGAACTTGCAAATTTCACTATATAAATATTACACAATCCCAAGATCCTGGGTGGTTATTGGGAAGAACCTGGGGTCTCAGAGTATGGGAACCCGGAAGGGATCGGGGGGTGCATATACTCATAAAGAAAGAGGTAGTTCCCCATGACTCGGGATCTGTTGGGCCAAATCCAGTGGTGTGGGGAGTAGAAGACCCTAAAGTAAGGGATCAGAATAACCATTCAGAAAAATTAGAAAATAACACCCAAGTATTAACCACAGTAGAGACACCCCAAGAATATGGAAACAAAGCTCTTTGGAAAATTCTGCAAGCTACCTTTAAAGTATTAAATGATACACATCCAAATTTAACTAGAGAATGTTGGTTATGTTATAACATTAATCCACCCTTTTATGAGGCCATAGGCTCCATAGCAGAACCAAAAAGAGTGAATGGTACCAATCCTGCTGCTTGCTTATGGCAATCAGGAAGGGAAAATACTCCAGGAATAACATTATCTCGAGTCACTGGAAAAGGGAAATGTGTGGGAAATGTGCCCCTAGATAAGAATTACTTATGCCAAACAAAAATACTGATTAATGACCCTCGCAAGCCAGCTCAGTGGCTGATTCCAGCACCTAATACTAAATGGGTTTGTAACACTTTAGGAGTAACCCCATGTGTTTCTATAACAGCCTTTAATGAAACTTATGAATTCTGCATACAGGTCATAATAGTTCCCAGAATTATTTATCATTCTGAAGAATATGTGTATACACAATATCAAAACCCAGAACATCATTTAGTGAAGCGAGAACCCCTCACAGCACTAACAGTAGCTGTATTGCTAGGCATAGGAGGGGCTGGATTAGGAACAGGTGTAGCATCTTTAGTAAATCGGCACCAGGGACTCAGAGAGCTTAGAATTTCAGTAGATGAGGATTTAAGAAGAATTGATAAATCTATAAAGGATCTCACAGACTCCCTAGACTCACTGGCTGAAGTGGCCTTACAAAATAGAAGGGGATTAAATCTATTATTTTTACGACAAGGAGGCCTTTGTGCTGCCCTTAAGGAAGAACGTTGTGTACATGTAAATAAAAGTGGAATAGTAAGAGAAACCATGGCCAAATTACAGGAAGGACTGAAAAAGAGAAAAGAAGAACAAGAAATGCAACAGAATTGGTATGAATCTTGGTTTAATTACTCCCCCTGGTTAAGTACTTTATTATCCACCATAATGGGGCCCTCAATTTTACTAATTTTAGTACTTACTTTAGGCCCTTGCATTCTTAATAAAATTATTAATATCGTAAAAAACAGATTAGAAGCAGCACACCTTATGTTAATACATGCTAAATATGAGGCCTTAAAGGGAAAAGAAACAGAAGATTATTTAGAATTAAGTAAAAAAGAACTACAAAGATTCAGCGAACAAAAGTAAGAAATAGAAAAAGGGGGGGTTGTGATAGATAGAAACTCTTTTGTTCGCCTAAATAAAAAGATATGATAGAATGCTTTGCGAAATTGTACTTTAGATATAAAGTTGAGAAGGGGCTGAAGGCCACTAACTTGCTGAAGCTGGCATAATTAATAACAGACTAGCAGAAATTCCTGGAACACTAGGACAAGATAAACCTTGAGAGAGAAACAGTGAGAAAAGGTCAGTAGAGTAGGAGTGAGGAAGACTTGGAGCCTCCCTTCTACGACCACAAGAGGGCAGAGAAAGATCATCTAATGACCAGAGACGCATGCGTAGAAACGCCGGAGGAAAGCCACATCATCAGGAGGCCGAAACGAATAAAAGGACAAACATGGAAGCGGGAAGCGCGGCAGCTCCGTGGGAAGAGGTTTTTCCTCCTCCTCCCTGCCGCCCGGCGCCGACTTTGCTTATTGCTGGCTTGCTATAATTAATAAAACCTTTCCTTATATATCTCTCTTTCTAGTGTATTCGTGTATTCATAACACTCTCCATGATATTGCCAATGCTGCAATCTCTGACATCTCTTCTTGTCACCCCAGGTAACAAGGTGCCAACGCAGTGCTTCACTAACATTAAGCAAGGGGCAAGTGAGTATTTCATTAAATATATAGACAAGCTGAAATTGCCATTGAAAAGCAAATAGAGTGCCCAAAGGCACAAAAAGAATTGTTGGTAAAAATAGCAATGGCCAATGCCAACATGGAATGTAAAGCAGTTTTACAGGCCCTCCCACTTGACCCTGAACCAACCATAGACCAAATGGTTGAAGCCTGCGCCAAGCATGTCTCCACTTCTACCGAAAACACAGTAGCCCTTGCGGGTTCTAAAGGGCTGGCAGAAAGGATATCCAGTGCCTATGCAGCTGAAATGATAAAGGACTCAAGCTCAAGCCACTGTTTTAACTGCGGCAAGCCTGGACACTTTTTTAAGGATTGCCCCGAGAGACATTTTTTATAGCCACCCAACCACCAATGGTTACCCAGACCAAACTGGCATTAAGGAAACTTCAATCAGAGCATGGGACAGCCCCGTGCACTGACATCAAATCAAATGCCGCACCACTCCATCCCTTCTGCAAAAACTACCATCCCGCCTCCATGGGGACTTAGGTCACAGGTGCAGTGTTTGCTTCAGCCCACACAGGAGAAAATGCCAAACATACCAGCCAACATTTTCACCTTGTGTTTGCTACCCTGGGAGTCCCAGAACAAATAAAAACAGATCATGGGCCCGCTTACACCTCCCATAGACTGAGAGATTTCTTCAGCCAGTGCGGGGTGAAGCACGCCACAGGCATACCTCACTCTCCCACAGGGCAATCAATAGTGGAAAAGACACATCAGAACCTTAAAAGAGTCCTTGATCAGCAGTGGGGAGGAACAAAGATCATTCTTCCCATTGAGAGGCTCTGTAAGGCTCTGCATGTTATGAATTTTCTAAATTGTTCACCTACAGAGCCCGACCCCCCTGTAGTTCTACATACCCCTATAGAAGTACGGCACTTCTCTAATTTGACCCATGCCAAACTCACAGAGAGGTCACCAATGCTGATCACGGATCCTGAGTCACAACAGACATCAGGACCTTTCCCATTGATTAGCTGGGGGAGAGGGTATGCTTGTGTGTTAACACCATCTGGTCCTAGGTGGCTCCCAGGGAAAAAAATAAAACCATACCTAGTCCCTGCAAACCCTTCTCAAAACACGACCAAATTCTAAAAAAAAAAACCCACCAAATCTCCACAAATTCCCACAAAATACATGAAAAATCCCTCAAGATCCCTAAATCGCCTCACTATCCCACAAAATTCCACAAAAATCACACAAAACCTCCACAAGTTTCCACAAAATCTAAGAAAAATTCCTCAAAATACTTCAACTCTCCTCAAAACCACACAAAGTCCTTGAAAAGGCCCACCAAATTCCAGAAAAATCCCACAGAATCTCCACAAATTCCCAAAAAATACATGAAAAATTTGTGATAATTTGTCAATTCTCTGCAGAATCCCACAAAATTCCAGAGAAGTCCCTCAAAGTTCCTCAAACATCCCACAAAATGTCCACAAATGTCCACAAAATCCAAGAAAAATCCCACAACATTCCCGAAATCTTCGAAAACAAGACCTAATTCTAGAAAAATATCCCTCCAAATCTCCACAAATTCCCACAAAATATATGAAAAATCCCTCAAGATCCCTAAATCGCCTCACTATCCCACAAAATTCCACAAAAATCACACAAAACCTCCACAAGTTTCCACAAAATCTAAGAAAAATTCCTCAAAATACTTCAACTCTCCTCAAAACCACACAAAGTCCTTGAAAAGGCCCACCAAATTCCAGAAAAATCCCAGAGAATCTCCACAAATTCCCACAAAATCTAAAACAAATTCCTCAACATTCTTCAAGTCTCCTCAGAATCCCACACAATTCCAGAAAAATCCCCACAAAATTCCAGACAAGTCCCACAAAACTCCCTAAATCATTTCAAAACCCTACCAATTCATAGGAATGTCCCTCAAAATCTCTGCCAGTTCCCAGAACATCCACAAAAATCCCACAAAAATCCCTAAATCTTCTGAAAACTTGACCAAATTCCTGAAACGCCCCAGAAAATCACCACAGTTTCCCGCAAAATTCAAGAAAAACAACACAAAATTCCCTAAATCTTTTCAAAATACTATAAAATTCTTGAAAAGCCCCACCAAATTCCAGAAATGTCCCACAAAATGACCTAAATCATTCCAAAACTCTACCAAATTTTACAAAAATCCCACCAAATCTCCACAAATTCTTACAAAATACATGAAAAATCACAGATAATTCCTCAATTCTCTGCAGAATCTCACAAAATTCCAGAAAAGACCCTCAAAGTTCCACAAACATCCCACAAAATCTCCTCAATATCCAACAAAATTCCAGGAAAAATCCCACAACATTCCCGAAATCTTCTCAAAACACGACCAAATTCTAAAAAAAAATCCCACCAAATCTCCACAAATTCCCACAAAATACATGAAAAATCCCTCAAGATCCCTAAATCGCCTCACTATCCCACAAAATTCCACAAAAATCACACAAAACCTCCACAAGTTTCCACAAAATCTAAGAAAAATTCCTCAAAATACTTCAACTCTCCTCAAAACCACACAAAGTCCTTGAAAAGGCCCACCAAATTCCACAAAAATCCCACAGAATCTCCACAAATTCCCAAAAAATACATGAAAAATTTGTGATAATTTGTCAATTCTCTGCAGAATCCCACAAAATTCCAGAGAAGTCCCTCAAAGTTCCACAAACATCCCACAAAATGTCCACAAATGTCCACAAAATCCAAGAAAAATCCCACAACATTCCCGAAATCTTCGAAAACACGACCAAATTCTAGAAAAATATCCACCAAATCTCCACAAATTTCCACAAAATACATGAAAAATCCCTCAAGATCCCTAAATCGCCTCACTATCCCACAAAATTCCACAAAAATCACACAAAACCTCCACAAGTTTCCACAAAATCTAAGAAAAATTCCTCAAAATACTTCAACTCTCCTCAAAACCACACAAAGTCCTTGAAAAGGCCCACCAAATTCCACAAAAATCCCACAGAATCTCCACAAATTCCCAAAAAATACATGAAAAATCTGTGATAATTTGTCAATTCTCTGCAGAATCCCACAAAATTCCAGAGAAGTCCCTCAAAGTTCCACAAACATCCCACAAAATCTCCTCAATATCCAACAAAATTCCAGGAAAAATCCCACAACATTCCCGAAATCTTCTCAAAACACGACCAAATTCTAAAAAAAAAATCCCACCAAATCTCCACAAATTCCCACAAAATACATGAAAAATCCCTCAAGATCCCTAAATCGCCTCACTATCCCACAAAATTCCACAAAAATCACGCAAAACCTCCACAAGTTTCCACAAAATCTAAGAAAAATTCCTCAAAATACTTCAACTCTCCTCAAAACCACACAAAGTTCTTGAAAAGGCCCACCAAATTCCACAAAAATCCCACAGAATCTCCACAAATTCCCACAAAATCTGAAACAAATTCCTCAACATTCTTCAAGTCTCCTCAGAATCCCACACAATTCCAGAAAAATCCCCACAAAATTCCAGACAAGTCCCACAAATCTCCCTAAATCATTTCAAAACCCTACCAATTCATAGGAATGTCCCTCAAAATCTCTGCCAATTCCCAGAACATCCCACAAAAATCCCACAAAAATCCCTAAATCTTCTGAAAACTCGACCAAATTCCAGAAACGCCCCAGAAAATCACCACAGTTTCCCGCAAAATTCAAGAAAAACAACACAAAATTCTCTAAATCTTTTCAAAATACTACAAAATTCTTGAAAAGCCCCACCAAATTCCAGAAATATCCCACAAAATGACCTAAATCATTCCAAAACTCTACCAAATTTTACAAAAATCCCACCAAATCTCCACAAATTCTTACAAAATACATGAAAAATCACAGATAATTCCTCAATTCTCTGCAGAATCTCACAAAATTCCAGAAAAGACCCTCAAAGTTCCACAACCATCCCACAAAATCTCCTCAATATCCAACAAAATTCCAGGAAAAATCCCACAACATTCCCGAAATCTTCTCAAAACAGGACCAAATTTTAAAAAAAAATCCCACCAAATCTCCACAAATTCCCACAAAATACATGAAAAATCCCTCAAGATCCCTAAATCGCCTCACTATCCCACAAAATTCCACAAAAATCACACAAAACCTCCACAAGTTTCCACAAAATCTAAGAAAAATTCCTCAAAATACTTCAACTCTCCTCAAAACCACACAAAGTCCTTGAAAAGGCCCACCAAATTCCACAAAAATCCCACAGAATCTCCACAAATTCCCACAAAATCTGAAACAAATTCCTCAACATTCTTCAAGTCTCCTCAGAATCCCACACAATTCCAGAAAAATCCCCACAAAATTCCAGACAAGTCCCACAAAACTCCCTAAATCATTTCAAAACCCTACCAATTCATAGGAATGTCCCTCAAAATCTCTGCCAATTCCCAGAACATCCCACAAAAATCCCACAAAAATCCCTAAATCTTCTGAAAACTCGACCAAATTCCTGAAACGCCCCAGAAAATCACCACAGTTTCCCGCAAAATTCAAGAAAAACAACACAAAATTCCCTAAATCTCTTCAAAATCCTACAAAATTCTTGAAAAGCCCCACCAAATTCCAGAAATATCCCACAAAATGACCTAAATCATTCCAAAACTCTACCAAATTCCACAAAAATCACACCAAATCTCCACAAATTCTTACAAAATACATGAAAAATCACAGATAATTCCTCAATTCTCTGCAGAATCTCACAAAATTCCAGAAAAGACCCTCAAAGTTCCACAAACATCCCACAAAATCTCCTCAATATCCAACAAAATTCCAGGAAAAATCCCACAACATTCCCGAAATCTTCTCAAAACACGACCAAATTCTAAAAAAAAATCCCACTAAATCTCCACAAATTCCCACAAAATACATGAAAAATCCCTCAAGATCCCTAAATCGCCTCACTATCCCACAAAATTCCACAAAAATCACACAAAACCTCCACAAGTTTCCACAAAATCTAAGAAAAATTCCTCAAAATACTTCAACTCTCCTCAAAACCACACCAAGTCCTTGAAAAGGCCCACCAAATTCCACAAAAATCCCACAGAATCTCCACAAATTCCCACAAAATCTGAAACAAATTCCTCAACATTCTTCAAGTCTCCTCAGAATCCCACACAATTCCAGAAAAATCCCCACAAAATTCCAGACAAGTCCCACAAAACTCCCTAAATCATTTCAAAACCCTACCAATTCATAGGAATGTCCCTCAAAATCTCTGCCAGTTCCCAGAACATCCCACAAAAATCCCACAAAAATCCCTAAATCTTCTGAAAACTTGACCAAATTCCTGAAACGCCCCAGAAAATCACCACAGTTTCCCGCAAAATTCAAGAAAAACAACACAAAATTCCCTAAATCTTTTCAAAATACTATAAAATTCTTGAAAAGCCCCACCAAATTCCAGAAATGTCCCACAAAATGACCTAAATCATTCCAAAACTCTACCAAATTTTACAAAAATCCCACCAAATCTCCACAAATTCTTACAAAATACATGAAAAATCACAGATAATTCCTCAATTCTCTGCAGAATCTCACAAAATTCCAGAAAAGACCCTCAAAGTTCCACAACCATCCCACAAAATCTCCTCAAAATCCAACAAAATTCCAGGAAAAATCCCACAACATTCCCGAAATCTTCTCAAAACACGACCAAATTCTAAAAAAAAATCCCACCAAATCTCCACAAATTCCCACAAAATACATGAAAAATCCCTCAAGATCCCTAAATCGCCTCACTATCCCACAAAATTCCACAAAAATCACACAAAACCTCCACAAGTTTCCACAAAATCTAAGAAAAATTCCTCAAAATACTTCAACTCTCCTCAAAACCACACAAAGTCCTTGAAAAGGCCCACCAAATTCCAGAAAAATCCCACAGAATCTCCACAAATTCCCAAAAAATACATGAAAAATTTGTGATAATTTGTCAATTCTCTGCAGAATCCCACAAAATTCCAGAGAAGTCCCTCAAAGTTCCACAAACATCCCACAAAATGTCCACAAATGTCCACAAAATCCAAGAAAAATCCCACAACATTCCCGAAATCTTCGAAAACAAGACCTAATTCTAGAAAAATATCCCTCCAAATCTCCACAAATTCCCACAAAATATATGAAAAATCCCTCAAGATCCCTAAATCGCCTCACTATCCCACAAAATTCCACAAAAATCACACAAAACCTCCACAAGTTTCCACAAAATCTAAGAAAAATTCCTCAAAATACTTCAACTCTCCTCAAAACCACACAAAGTCCTTGAAAAGGCCCACCAAATTCCACAAAAATCCCACAGAATCTCCACAAATTCCCAAAAAATACATGAAAAATTTGTGATAATTTGTCAATTCTCTGCAGAATCCCACAAAATTCCAGAGAAGTCCCTCAAAGTTCCACAAACATCCCACAAAATGTCCACAAATGTCCACAAAATCCAAGAAAAATCCCACAACATTCCCGAAATCTTCGAAAACAAGACCTAATTCTAGAAAAATATCCCTCCAAATCTCCACAAATTCCCACAAAATATATGAAAAATCCCTCAAGATCCCTAAATCGCCTCAATATCCCACAAAATTCCACAAAAATCACACAAAACCTCCACAAGTTTCCACAAAATCTAAGAAAAATTCCTCAAAATACTTCAACTCTCCTCAAAACCACACAAAGTCCTTGAAAAGGCCCACCAAATTCCAGAAAAATCCCAGAGAATCTCCACAAATTCCCACAAAATCTAAAACAAATTCCTCAACATTCTTCAAGTCTCCTCAGAATCCCACACAATTCCAGAAAAATCCCCACAAAATTCCAGACAAGTCCCACAAAACTCCCTAAATCATTTCAAAACCCTACCAATTCATAGGAATGTCCCTCAAAATCTCTGCCAGTTCCCAGAACATTTCACAAAAATCCCACAAAAATCCCTAAATCTTCTGAAAACTTGACCAAATTCCTGAAACGCCCCAGAAAATCACCACAGTTTCCCGCAAAATTCAAGAAAAACAACACAAAATTCCCTAAATCTTTTCAAAATACTATAAAATTCTTGAAAAGCCCCACCAAATTCCAGAAATGTCCCACAAAATGACCTAAATCATTCCAAAACTCTACCAAATTTTACAAAAATCCCACCAAATCTCCACAAATTCTTACAAAATACATGAAAAATCACAGATAATTCCTCAATTCTCTGCAGAATCTCACAAAATTCCAGAAAAGACCCTCAAAGTTCCACAAACATCCCACAAAATCTCCTCAATATCCAACAAAATTCCAGGAAAAATCCCACAACATTCCCGAAATCTTCTCAAAACACGACCAAATTCTAAAAAAAAATCCCACCAAATCTCCACAAATTCCCACAAAATACATGAAAAATCCCTCAAGATCCCTAAATCGCCTCACTATCCCACAAAATTCCACAAAAATCACACAAAACCTCCACAAGTTTCCACAAAATCTAAGAAAAATTCCTCAAAATACTTCAACTCTCCTCAAAACCACACAAAGTCCTTGAAAAGGCCCACCAAATTCCACAAAAATCCCACAGAATCTCCACAAATTCCCAAAAAATACATGAAAAATTTGTGATAATTTGTCAATTCTCTGCAGAATCCCACAAAATTCCAGAGAAGTCCCTCAAAGTTCCACAAACATCCCACAAAATGTCCACAAATGTCCACAAAATCCAAGAAAAATCCCACAACATTCCCGAAATCTTCGAAAACACGACCAAATTCTAGAAAAATATCCACCAAATCTCCACAAATTTCCACAAAATACATGAAAAATCCCTCAAGATCCCTAAATCGCCTCACTATCCCACAAAATTCCACAAAAATCACACAAAACCTCCACAAGTTTCCACAAAATCTAAGAAAAATTCCTCAAAATACTTCAACTCTCCTCAAAACCACACAAAGTCCTTGAAAAGGCCCACCAAATTCCACAAAAATCCCACAGAATCTCCACAAATTCCCAAAAAATACATGAAAAATCTGTGATAATTTGTCAATTCTCTGCAGAATCCCACAAAATTCCAGAGAAGTCCCTCAAAGTTCCACAAACATCCCACAAAATGTCCACAAATGTCCACAAAATCCAAGAAAAATCCCACAACATTCCCGAAATCTTCGAAAACAAGACCAAATTCTAGAAAAATATCCCTCCAAATCTCCACAAATTCCCACAAAATACATGAAAAATCCCTCAAGATCCCTAAATCGCCTCACTATCCCACAAAATTCCACAAAAATCACACAAAACCTCCACAAGTTTCCACAAAATCTAAGAAAAATTCCTCAAAATACTTCAACTCTCCTCAAAACCACACAAAGTCCTTGAAAAGGCCCACCAAATTCCACAAAAATCCCAGAGAATCTCCACAAATTCCCACAAAATCTAAAACAAATTCCTCAACATTCTTCAAGTCTCCTCAGAATCCCACACAATTCCAGAAAAATCCCCACAAAATTCCAGACAAGTCCCACAAAACTCCCTAAATCATTTCAAAACCCTACCAATTCATAGGAATGTCCCTCAAAATCTCTGCCAGTTCCCAGAACATCCCACAAAAATCCCACAAAAATCCCTAAATCTTCTGAAAACTTGACCAAATTCCTGAAACGCCCCAGAAAATCACCACAGTTTCCCGCAAAATTCAAGAAAAACAACACAAAATTCCCTAAATCTTTTCAAAATACTATAAAATTCTTGAAAAGCCCCACCAAATTCCAGAAATGTCCCACAAAATGACCTAAATCATTCCAAAACTCTACCAAATTTTACAAAAATCCCACCAAATCTCCACAAATTCTTACAAAATACATGAAAAATCACAGATAATTCCTCAATTCTCTGCAGAATCTCACAAAATTCCAGAAAAGACTCTCAAAGTTCCACAAACATCCCACAAAATCTCCTCAATATCCAACAAAATTCCAGGAAAAATCCCACAACATTCCCGAAATCTTCTCAAAACACGACCAAATTCTAAAAAAAAATCCCACCAAATCTCCACAAATTCCCACAAAATACATGAAAAATCCCTCAAGATCCCTAAATCGCCTCACTATCCCACAAAATTCCACAAAAATCACACAAAACCTCCACAAGTGTCCACAAAATCTAAGAAAAATTCCTCAAAATACTTCAACTCTCCTCAAAACCACACAAAGTCCTTGAAAAGGCCCACCAAATTCCACAAAAATCCCACAGAATCTCCACAAATTCCCAAAAAATACATGAAAAATTTGTGATAATTTGTCAATTCTCTGCAGAATCCCACAAAATTCCAGAGAAGTCCCTCAAAGTTCCACAAACATCCCACAAAATGTCCACAAATGTCCACAAAATCCAAGAAAAATCCCACAACATTCCCGAAATCTTCGAAAACACGACCAAATTCTAGAAAAATATCCACCAAATCTCCACAAATTTCCACAAAATACATGAAAAATCCCTCAAGATCCCTAAATCGCCTCACTATCCCACAAAATTCCACAAAAATCACACAAAACCTCCACAAGTTTCCACAAAATCTAAGAAAAATTCCTCAAAATACTTCAACTCTCCTCAAAACCACACAAAGTCCTTGAAAAGGCCCACCAAATTCCACAAAAATCCCACCAAATCTCCACAAATTCCCAAAAAATACATGAAAAATCTGTGATAATTTGTCAATTCTCTGCAGAATCCCACAAAATTCCAGAGAAGTCCCTCAAAGTTCCACAAACATCCCACAAAATGTCCACAAATGTCCACAAAATCCAAGAAAAATCCCACAACATTCCCGAAATCTTCGAAAACAAGACCAAATTCTAGAAAAATATCCCTCCAAATCTCCACAAATTCCCACAAAATACATGAAAAATCCCTCAAGATCCCTAAATCGCCTCACTATCCCACAAAATTCCACAAAAATCACACAAAACCTCCACAAGTTTCCACAAAATCTAAGAAAAATTCCTCAAAATACTTCAACTCTCCTCAAAACCACACAAAGTCCTTGAAAAGGCCCACCAAATTCCACAAAAATCCCAGAGAATCTCCACAAATTCCCACAAAATCTAAAACAAATTCCTCAACATTCTTCAAGTCTCCTCAGAATCCCACACAATTCCAGAAAAATCCCCACAAAATTCCAGACAAGTCCCACAAAACTCCCTAAATCATTTCAAAACCCTACCAATTCATAGGAATGTCCCTCAAAATCTCTGCCAGTTCCCAGAACATCCCACAAAAATCCCACAAAAATCCCTAAATCTTCTGAAAACTTGACCAAATTCCTGAAACGCCCCAGAAAATCACCACAGTTTCCCGCAAAATTCAAGAAAAACAACACAAAATTCCCTAAATCTTTTCAAAATACTATAAAATTCTTGAAAAGCCCCACCAAATTCCAGAAATGTCCCACAAAATGACCTAAATCATTCCAAAACTCTACCAAATTTTACAAAAATCCCACCAAATCTCCACAAATTCTTACAAAATACATGAAAAATCACAGATAATTCCTCAATTCTCTGCAGAATCTCACAAAATTCCAGAAAAGACTCTCAAAGTTCCACAAACATCCCACAAAATCTCCTCAATATCCAACAAAATTCCAGGAAAAATCCCACAACATTCCCGAAATCTTCTCAAAACACGACCAAATTCTAAAAAAAAATCCCACCAAATCTCCACAAATTCCCACAAAATACATGAAAAATCCCTCAAGATCCCTAAATCGCCTCACTATCCCACAAAATTCCACAAAAATCACACAAAACCTCCACAAGTTTCCACAAAATCTAAGAAAAATTCCTCAAAATACTTCAACTCTCCTCAAAACCACACAAAGTCCTTGAAAAGGCCCACCAAATTCCACAAAAATCCCACAGAATCTCCACAAATTCCCAAAAAATACATGAAAAATTTGTGATAATTTGTCAATTCTCTGCAGAATCCCACAAAATTCCAGAGAAGTCCCTCAAAGTTCCACAAACATCCCACAAAATGTCCACAAATGTCCACAAAATCCAAGAAAAATCCCACAACATTCCCGAAATCTTCGAAAACACGACCAAATTCTAGAAAAATATCCACCAAATCTCCACAAATTTCCACAAAATACATGAAAAATCCCTCAAGATCCCTAAATCGCCTCACTATCCCACAAAATTCCACAAAAATCACACAAAACCTCCACAAGTTTCCACAAAATCTAAGAAAAATTCCTCAAAATACTTCAACTCTCCTCAAAACCACACAAAGTCCTTGAAAAGGCCCACCAAATTCCACAAAAATCCCACAGAATCTCCACAAATTCCCAAAAAATACATGAAAAATCTGTGATAATTTGTCAATTCTCTGCAGAATCCCACAAAATTCCAGAGAAGTCCCTCAAAGTTCCACAAACATCCCACAAAATGTCCACAAATGTCCACAAAATCCAAGAAAAATCCCACAACATTCCCGAAATCTTCGAAAACAAGACCAAATTCTAGAAAAATATCCCTCCAAATCTCCACAAATTCCCACAAAATACATGAAAAATCCCTCAAGATCCCTAAATCGCCTCACTATCCCACAAAATTCCACAAAAATCACACAAAACCTCCACAAGTTTCCACAAAATCTAAGAAAAATTCCTCAAAATACTTCAACTCTCCTCAAAACCACACAAAGTCCTTGAAAAGGCCCACCAAATTCCACAAAAATCCCACAGAATCTCCACAAATTCCCACAAAATCTAAAACAAATTCCTCAACATTCTTCAAGTCTCCTCAGAATCCCACACAATTCCAGAAAAATCCCCACAAAATTCCAGACAAGTCCCACAAAACTCCCTAAATCATTTCAAAACCCTACCAATTCATAGGAATGTCCCTCAAAATCTCTGCCAATTCCCAGAACATCCCACAAAAATCCCACAAAAATCCCTAAATCTTCTGAAAACTCGACCAAATTCCAGAAACGCCCCGGAAAATCACCACAGTTTCCCGCAAAATTCAAGAAAAACAACACAAAATTCCCTAAATCTTTTCAAAATACTACAAAATTCTTGAAAAGCCCCACCAAATTCCAGAAATATCCCACAAAATGACCTAAATCATTCCAAAACTCTACCAAATTCCACAAAAATCCCACCAAATCTCCACAAATTCTTACAAAATACATGAAAAATCACAGATAATTCCTCAATTCTCTGCAGAATCTCACAAAATTCCAGAAAAGACCCTCAAAGTTCCACAAACATCCCACAAAATCTCCTCAATATCCAACAAAATTCCAGGAAAAATCCCACAACATTCCCGAAATCTTCTCAAAACACGACCAAATTCTAAAAAAAAATCCCAACAAATCTCCACAAATTCCCACAAAATACATGAAAAATCCCTCAAGATCCCTAAATCGCCTCACTATCCCACAAAATTCCACAAAAATCACACAAAACCTCCACAAGTTTCCACAAAATCTAAGAAAAATTCCTCAAAATACTTCAACTCTCCTCAAAACCACACAAAGTCCTTGAAAAGGCCCACCAAATTCCACAAAAATCCCACAGAATCTCCACAAATTCCCACAAAATCTAAAACAAATTCCTCAACATTCTTCAAGTCTCCTCAGAATCCCACAAAATTCCAGAAAAATCCCCACAAAATTCCAGACAAGTCCCACAAAACTCCCTAAATCATTTCAAAACCCTACCAATTCATAGGAATGTCCCTCAAAATCTCTGCCAATTCCCAGAACATCCCACAAAAATCCCACAAGAATCCCTAAATCTTCTGAAAACTCGACCAAATTCCTGAAACGCCCCAGAAAATCACCACAGTTTCCCGCAAAATTCAAGAAAAACAACACAAAATTCCCTAAATCTCTTCAAAATCCTACAAAATTCTTGAAAAGCCCCACCAAATTCCAGAAATATCCCACAAAATGACCTAAATCATTCCAAAACTCTACCAAATTTTACAAAAATCACACCAAATCTCCACAAATTCTTACAAAATACATGAAAAATCACAGATAATTCCTCAATTCTCTGCAGAATCTCACAAAATTCCAGAAAAGACCCTCAAAGTTCCACAAACATCCCACAAAATCTCCTCAATATCCAACAAAATTCCAGGAAAAATCCCACAACATTCCCGAAATCTTCTCAAAACACGACCAAATTCTAAAAAAAAATCCCACCAAATCTCCACAAATTCCCACAAAATACATGAAAAATCCCTCAAGATCCCTAAATCGCCTCACTATCCCACAAAATTCCACAAAAATCACACAAAACCTCCACAAGTTTCCACAAAATCTAAGAAAAATTCCTCAAAATACTTCAACTCTCCTCAAAACCACACAAAGTCCTTGAAAAGGCCCACCAAATTCCACAAAAATCCCACAGAATCTCCACAAATTCCCAAAAAATACATGAAAAATTTGTGATAATTTGTCAATTCTCTGCAGAATCCCACAAAATTCCAGAGAAGTCCCTCAAAGTTCCACAAACATCCCACAAAATGTCCACAAATGTCCACAAAATCCAAGAAAAATCCCACAACATTCCCGAAATCTTCGAAAACACGACCAAATTCTAGAAAAATATCCACCAAATCTCCACAAATTTCCACAAAATACATGAAAAATCCCTCAAGATCCCTAAATCGCCTCACTATCCCACAAAATTCCACAAAAATCACACAAAACCTCCACAAGTTTCCACAAAATCTAAGAAAAATTCCTCAAAATACTTCAACTCTCCTCAAAACCACACAAAGTCCTTGAAAAGGCCCACCAAATTCCACAAAAATCCCACAGAATCTCCACAAATTCCCAAAAAATACATGAAAAATCTGTGATAATTTGTCAATTCTCTGCAGAATCCCACAAAATTCCAGAGAAGTCCCTCAAAGTTCCACAAACATCCCACAAAATGTCCACAAATGTCCACAAAATCCAAGAAAAATCCCACAACATTCCCGAAATCTTCGAAAACAAGACCAAATTCTAGAAAAATATCCCTCCAAATCTCCACAAATTCCCACAAAATACATGAAAAATCCCTCAAGATCCCTAAATCGCCTCACTATCCCACAAAATTCCACAAAAATCACACAAAACCTCCACAAGTTTCCACAAAATCTAAGAAAAATTCCTCAAAATACTTCAACTCTCCTCAAAACCACACAAAGTCCTTGAAAAGGCCCACCAAATTCCACAAAAATCCCACAGAATCTCCACAAATTCCCACAAAATCTAAAACAAATTCCTCAACATTCTTCAAGTCTCCTCAGAATCCCACACAATTCCAGAAAAATCCCCACAAAATTCCAGACAAGTCCCACAAAACTCCCTAAATCATTTCAAAACCCTACCAATTCATAGGAATGTCCCTCAAAATCTCTGCCAGTTCCCAGAACATCCCACAAAAATCCCACAAAAATCCCTAAATCTTCTGAAAACTTGACCAAATTCCTGAAACGCCCCAGAAAATCACCACAGTTTCCCGCAAAATTCAAGAAAAACAACACAAAATTCCCTAAATCTTTTCAAAATACTATAAAATTCTTGAAAAGCCCCACCAAATTCCAGAAATGTCCCACAAAATGACCTAAATCATTCCAAAACTCTACCAAATTTTACAAAAATCCCACCAAATCTCCACAAATTCTTACAAAATACATGAAAAATCACAGATAATTCCTCAATTCTCTGCAGAATCTCACAAAATTCCAGAAAAGACTCTCAAAGTTCCACAAACATCCCACAAAATCTCCTCAATATCCAACAAAATTCCAGGAAAAATCCCACAACATTCCCGAAATCTTCTCAAAACACGACCAAATTCTAAAAAAAAATCCCACCAAATCTCCACAAATTCCCACAAAATACATGAAAAATCCCTCAAGATCCCTAAATCGCCTCACTATCCCACAAAATTCCACAAAAATCACACAAAACCTCCACAAGTGTCCACAAAATCTAAGAAAAATTCCTCAAAATACTTCAACTCTCCTCAAAACCACACAAAGTCCTTGAAAAGGCCCACCAAATTCCACAAAAATCCCACAGAATCTCCACAAATTCCCAAAAAATACATGAAAAATTTGTGATAATTTGTCAATTCTCTGCAGAATCCCACAAAATTCCAGAGAAGTCCCTCAAAGTTCCACAAACATCCCACAAAATGTCCACAAATGTCCACAAAATCCAAGAAAAATCCCACAACATTCCCGAAATCTTCGAAAACACGACCAAATTCTAGAAAAATATCCACCAAATCTCCACAAATTTCCACAAAATACATGAAAAATCCCTCAAGATCCCTAAATCGCCTCACTATCCCACAAAATTCCACAAAAATCACACAAAACCTCCACAAGTTTCCACAAAATCTAAGAAAAATTCCTCAAAATACTTCAACTCTCCTCAAAACCACACAAAGTCCTTGAAAAGGCCCACCAAATTCCACAAAAATCCCACCAAATCTCCACAAATTCCCAAAAAATACATGAAAAATCTGTGATAATTTGTCAATTCTCTGCAGAATCCCACAAAATTCCAGAGAAGTCCCTCAAAGTTCCACAAACATCCCACAAAATGTCCACAAATGTCCACAAAATCCAAGAAAAATCCCACAACATTCCCGAAATCTTCGAAAACAAGACCAAATTCTAGAAAAATATCCCTCCAAATCTCCACAAATTCCCACAAAATACATGAAAAATCCCTCAAGATCCCTAAATCGCCTCACTATCCCACAAAATTCCACAAAAATCACACAAAACCTCCACAAGTTTCCACAAAATCTAAGAAAAATTCCTCAAAATACTTCAACTCTCCTCAAAACCACACAAAGTCCTTGAAAAGGCCCACCAAATTCCACAAAAATCCCAGAGAATCTCCACAAATTCCCACAAAATCTAAAACAAATTCCTCAACATTCTTCAAGTCTCCTCAGAATCCCACACAATTCCAGAAAAATCCCCACAAAATTCCAGACAAGTCCCACAAAACTCCCTAAATCATTTCAAAACCCTACCAATTCATAGGAATGTCCCTCAAAATCTCTGCCAGTTCCCAGAACATCCCACAAAAATCCCACAAAAATCCCTAAATCTTCTGAAAACTTGACCAAATTCCTGAAACGCCCCAGAAAATCACCACAGTTTCCCGCAAAATTCAAGAAAAACAACACAAAATTCCCTAAATCTTTTCAAAATACTATAAAATTCTTGAAAAGCCCCACCAAATTCCAGAAATGTCCCACAAAATGACCTAAATCATTCCAAAACTCTACCAAATTTTACAAAAATCCCACCAAATCTCCACAAATTCTTACAAAATACATGAAAAATCACAGATAATTCCTCAATTCTCTGCAGAATCTCACAAAATTCCAGAAAAGACTCTCAAAGTTCCACAAACATCCCACAAAATCTCCTCAATATCCAACAAAATTCCAGGAAAAATCCCACAACATTCCCGAAATCTTCTCAAAACACGACCAAATTCTAAAAAAAAATCCCACCAAATCTCCACAAATTCCCACAAAATACATGAAAAATCCCTCAAGATCCCTAAATCGCCTCACTATCCCACAAAATTCCACAAAAATCACACAAAACCTCCACAAGTTTCCACAAAATCTAAGAAAAATTCCTCAAAATACTTCAACTCTCCTCAAAACCACACAAAGTCCTTGAAAAGGCCCACCAAATTCCACAAAAATCCCACAGAATCTCCACAAATTCCCAAAAAATACATGAAAAATTTGTGATAATTTGTCAATTCTCTGCAGAATCCCACAAAATTCCAGAGAAGTCCCTCAAAGTTCCACAAACATCCCACAAAATGTCCACAAATGTCCACAAAATCCAAGAAAAATCCCACAACATTCCCGAAATCTTCGAAAACACGACCAAATTCTAGAAAAATATCCACCAAATCTCCACAAATTTCCACAAAATACATGAAAAATCCCTCAAGATCCCTAAATCGCCTCACTATCCCACAAAATTCCACAAAAATCACACAAAACCTCCACAAGTTTCCACAAAATCTAAGAAAAATTCCTCAAAATACTTCAACTCTCCTCAAAACCACACAAAGTCCTTGAAAAGGCCCACCAAATTCCACAAAAATCCCACAGAATCTCCACAAATTCCCAAAAAATACATGAAAAATCTGTGATAATTTGTCAATTCTCTGCAGAATCCCACAAAATTCCAGAGAAGTCCCTCAAAGTTCCACAAACATCCCACAAAATGTCCACAAATGTCCACAAAATCCAAGAAAAATCCCACAACATTCCCGAAATCTTCGAAAACAAGACCAAATTCTAGAAAAATATCCCTCCAAATCTCCACAAATTCCCACAAAATACATGAAAAATCCCTCAAGATCCCTAAATCGCCTCACTATCCCACAAAATTCCACAAAAATCACACAAAACCTCCACAAGTTTCCACAAAATCTAAGAAAAATTCCTCAAAATACTTCAACTCTCCTCAAAACCACACAAAGTCCTTGAAAAGGCCCACCAAATTCCACAAAAATCCCACAGAATCTCCACAAATTCCCACAAAATCTAAAACAAATTCCTCAACATTCTTCAAGTCTCCTCAGAATCCCACACAATTCCAGAAAAATCCCCACAAAATTCCAGACAAGTCCCACAAAACTCCCTAAATCATTTCAAAACCCTACCAATTCATAGGAATGTCCCTCAAAATCTCTGCCAGTTCCCAGAACATCCCACAAAAATCCCACAAAAATCCCTAAATCTTCTGAAAACTTGACCAAATTCCTGAAACGCCCCAGAAAATCACCACAGTTTCCCGCAAAATTCAAGAAAAACAACACAAAATTCCCTAAATCTTTTCAAAATACTATAAAATTCTTGAAAAGCCCCACCAAATTCCAGAAATGTCCCACAAAATGACCTAAATCATTCCAAAACTCTACCAAATTTTACAAAAATCCCACCAAATCTCCACAAATTCTTACAAAATACATGAAAAATCACAGATAATTCCTCAATTCTCTGCAGAATCTCACAAAATTCCAGAAAAGACTCTCAAAGTTCCACAAACATCCCACAAAATCTCCTCAATATCCAACAAAATTCCAGGAAAAATCCCACAACATTCCCGAAATCTTCTCAAAACACGACCAAATTCTAAAAAAAAATCCCACCAAATCTCCACAAATTCCCACAAAATACATGAAAAATCCCTCAAGATCCCTAAATCGCCTCACTATCCCACAAAATTCCACAAAAATCACACAAAACCTCCACAAGTGTCCACAAAATCTAAGAAAAATTCCTCAAAATACTTCAACTCTCCTCAAAACCACACAAAGTCCTTGAAAAGGCCCACCAAATTCCACAAAAATCCCACAGAATCTCCACAAATTCCCAAAAAATACATGAAAAATTTGTGATAATTTGTCAATTCTCTGCAGAATCCCACAAAATTCCAGAGAAGTCCCTCAAAGTTCCACAAACATCCCACAAAATGTCCACAAATGTCCACAAAATCCAAGAAAAATCCCACAACATTCCCGAAATCTTCGAAAACACGACCAAATTCTAGAAAAATATCCACCAAATCTCCACAAATTTCCACAAAATACATGAAAAATCCCTCAAGATCCCTAAATCGCCTCACTATCCCACAAAATTCCACAAAAATCACACAAAACCTCCACAAGTTTCCACAAAATCTAAGAAAAATTCCTCAAAATACTTCAACTCTCCTCAAAACCACACAAAGTCCTTGAAAAGGCCCACCAAATTCAACAAAAATCCCACAGAATCTCCACAAATTCCCAAAAAATACATGAAAAATCCCTGATAATTTGTCAATTCTCTGCAGAATCCCACAAAATTCCAGAGAAGTCCCTCAAAGTTCCACAAACATCCCACAAAATGTCCACAAATGTCCACAAAATCCAAGAAAAATCCCACAACATTCCCGAAATCTTCGAAAACAAGACCAAATTCTAGAAAAATATCCCTCCAAATCTCCACAAATTCCCACAAAATACATGAAAAATCCCTCAAGATCCCTAAATCGCCTCACTATCCCACAAAATTCCACAAAAATCACACAAAACCTCCACAAGTTTCCACAAAATCTAAGAAAAATTCCTCAAAATACTTCAACTCTCCTCAAAACCACACAAAGTCCTTGAAAAGGCCCACCAAATTCCACAAAAATCCCAGAGAATCTCCACAAATTCCCACAAAATCTAAAACAAATTCCTCAACATTCTTCAAGTCTCCTCAGAATCCCACACAATTCCAGAAAAATCCCCACAAAATTACAGACAAGTCCCACAAAACTCCCTAAATCATTTCAAAACCCTACCAATTCATAGGAATGTCCCTCAAAATCTCTGCCAGTTCCCAGAACATCCCACAAAAATCCCACAAAAATCCCTAAATCTTCTGAAAACTTGACCAAATTCCTGAAACGCCCCAGAAAATCACCACAGTTTCCCGCAAAATTCAAGAAAAACAACACAAAATTCCCTAAATCTTTTCAAAATACTATAAAATTCTTGAAAAGCCCCACCAAATTCCAGAAATGTCCCACAAAATGACCTAAATCATTCCAAAACTCTACCAAATTTTACAAAAATCCCACCAAATCTCCACAAATTCTTACAAAATACATGAAAAATCACAGATAATTCCTCAATTCTCTGCAGAATCTCACAAAATTCCAGAAAAGACTCTCAAAGTTCCACAAACATCCCACAAAATCTCCTCAATATCCAACAAAATTCCAGGAAAAATCCCACAACATTCCCGAAATCTTCTCAAAACACGACCAAATTCTAAAAAAAAATCCCACCAAATCTCCACAAATTCCCACAAAATACATGAAAAATCCCTCAAGATCCCTAAATCGCCTCACTATCCCACAAAATTCCACAAAAATCACACAAAACCTCCACAAGTTTCCACAAAATCTAAGAAAAATTCCTCAAAATACTTCAACTCTCCTCAAAACCACACAAAGTCCTTGAAAAGGCCCACCAAATTCCACAAAAATCCCACAGAATCTCCACAAATTCCCAAAAAATACATGAAAAATTTGTGATAATTTGTCAATTCTCTGCAGAATCCCACAAAATTCCAGAGAAGTCCCTCAAAGTTCCACAAACATCCCACAAAATGTCCACAAATGTCCACAAAATCCAAGAAAAATCCCACAACATTCCCGAAATCTTCGAAAACACGACCAAATTCTAGAAAAATATCCACCAAATCTCCACAAATTTCCACAAAATACATGAAAAATCCCTCAAGATCCCTAAATCGCCTCACTATCCCACAAAATTCCACAAAAATCACACAAAACCTCCACAAGTTTCCACAAAATCTAAGAAAAATTCCTCAAAATACTTCAACTCTCCTCAAAACCACACAAAGTCCTTGAAAAGGCCCACCAAATTCCACAAAAATCCCACAGAATCTCCACAAATTCCCAAAAAATACATGAAAAATCCCTGATAATTTGTCAATTCTCTGCAGAATCCCACAAAATTCCAGAGAAGTCCCTCAAAGTTCCACAAACATCCCACAAAATGTCCACAAATGTCCACAAAATCCAAGAAAAATCCCACAACATTCCCGAAATCTTCGAAAACAAGACCAAATTCTAGAAAAATATCCACCAAATCTCCACAAATTCCCACAAAATACATGAAAAATCCCTCAAGATCCCTAAATCGCCTCACTATCCCACAAAATTCCACAAAAATCACACAAAACCTCCACAAGTTTCCACAAAATCTAAGAAAAATTCCTCAAAATACTTCAACTCTCCTCAAAACCACACAAAGTCCTTGAAAAGGCCCACCAAATTCCACAAAAATCCCACAGAATCTCCACAAATTCCCACAAAATCTAAAACAAATTCCTCAACATTCTTCAAGTCTCCTCAGAATCCCACACAATTCCAGAAAAATCCCCACAAAATTCCAGACAAGTCCCACAAAACTCCCTAAATCATTTCAAAACCCTACCAATTCATAGGAATGTCCCTCAAAATCTCTGCCAATTCCCAGAACATCCCACAAAAATCCCACAAAAATCCCTAAATCTTCTGAAAACTCGACCAAATTCCAGAAACGCCCCGGAAAATCACCACAGTTTCCCGCAAAATTCAAGAAAAACAACACAAAATTCCCTAAATCTTTTCAAAATACTACAAAATTCTTGAAAAGCCCCACCAAATTCCAGAAATATCCCACAAAATGACCTAAATCATTCCAAAACTCTACCAAATTCCACAAAAATCACACCAAATCTCCACAAATTCTTACAAAATACATGAAAAATCACAGATAATTCCTCAATTCTCTGCAGAATCTCACAAAATTCCAGAAAAGACCCTCAAAGTTCCACAAACATCCCACAAAATCTCCACAATATCCAACAAAATTACAGGAAAAATCCCACAACATTCCCGAAATCTTCTCAAAACACGACCAAATTCTAAAAAAAAATCCCACCAAATCTCCACAAATTCCCACAAAATACATGAAAAATCCCTCAAGATCCCTAAATCGCCTCACTATCCCACAAAATTCCACAAAAATCACACAAAACCTCCACAAGTTTCCACAAAATCTAAGAAAAATTCCTCAAAATACTTCAACTCTCCTCAAAACCACACAAAGTCCTTGAAAAGGCCCACCAAATTCCACAAAAATCCCACAGAATCTCCACAAATTCCCACAAAATCTAAAACAAATTCCTCAACATTCTTCAAGTCTCCTCAGAATCCCACACAATTCCAGAAAAATCCCCACAAAATTCCAGACAAGTCCCACAAAACTCCCTAAATCATTTCAAAACCCTACCAATTCATAGGAATGTCCCTCAAAATCTCTGCCAATTCCCAGAACATCCCACAAAAATCCCACAAGAATCCCTAAATCTTCTGAAAACTCGACCAAATTCCTGAAACGCCCCAGAAAATCACCACAGTTTCCCGCAAAATTCAAGAAAAACAACACAAAATTCCCTAAATCTCTTCAAAATCCTACAAAATTCTTGAAAAGCCCCACCAAATTCCAGAAATATCCCACAAAATGACCTAAATCATTCCAAAACTCTACCAAATTCCACAAAAATCACACCAAATCTCCACAAATTCTTACAAAATACATGAAAAATCACAGATAATTCCTCAATTCTCTGCAGAATCTCACAAAATTCCAGAAAAGACCCTCAAAGTTCCACAAACATCCCACAAAATCTCCTCAATATCCAACAAAATTCCAGGAAAAATCCCACAACATTCCCGAAATCTTCTCAAAACACGACCAAATTCTAAAAAAAAATCCCATCAAATCTCCACAAATTCCCACAAAATACATGAAAAATCCCTCAAGATCCCTAAATCGCCTCACTATCCCACAAAATTCCACAAAAATCACACAAAACCTCCACAAGTTTCCACAAAATCTAAGAAAAATTCCTCAAAATACTTCAACTCTCCTCAAAACCACACAAAGTCCTTGAAAAGGCCCACCAAATTCCACAAAAATCCCACAGAATCTCCACAAATTCCCACAAAATCTAAAACAAATTCCTCAACATTCTTCAAGTCTCCTCAGAATCCCACACAATTCCAGAAAAATCCCCACAAAATTACAGACAAGTCCCACAAAATTCCCTAAATCATTTCAAAACCCTACCAATTCATAGGAATGTCCCTCAAAATCTCTGCCAATTCCCAGAACATCCCACAAAAATCCCACAAAAATCCCTAAATCTTCTGAAAACTCGACCAAATTCCAGAAACGCCCCAGAAAATCACCACAGTTTCCCGCAAAATTCAAGAAAAACAACACAAAATTCCCTAAATCTTTTCAAAATACTACAAAATTCTTGAAAAGCCCCACCAAATTCCAGAAATATCCCACAAAATGACCTAAATCATTCCAAAACTCTACCAAATTTTACAAAAATCCCAACAAATCTCCACAAATTCTTACAAAATACATGAAAAATCACAGATAATTCCTCAATTCTCTGCAGAATCTCACAAAATTCCAGAAAAGACCCTCAAAGTTCCACAAACATCCCACAAAATCTCCTCAATATCCAACAAAATTCCAGGAAAAATCCCACAACATTCCCGAAATCTTCTCAAAACAGGACCAAATTTTAAAAAAAAATCCCACCAAATCTCCACAAATTCCCACAAAATACATGAAAAATCCCTCAAGATCCCTAAATCGCCTCACTATCCCACAAAATTCCACAAAAATCACACAAAACCTCCACAAGTTTCCACAAAATCTAAGAAAAATTCCTCAAAATACTTCAACTCTCCTCAAAACCACACAAAGTCCTTGAAAAGGCCCACCAAATTCCACAAAAATCCCACAGAATCTCCACAAATTCCCACAAAATACATGAAAAATCCCTCAAGATTCCTAAATCGCCTCACTATCCCTCAAAATTCCACAAAAATCACGCAAAACCTCCACAAGTTTCCACAAAATCTAAGAAAAATTCCTCAAAATACTTCAACTCTCCTCAAAACCACACAAAGTCCTTGAAAAGGCCCACCAAATTCCACAAAAATCCCACAGAATCTACACAAATTCCCACAAAATCTAAAACAAATTCCTCAACATTCTTCAAGTCTCCTCAGAATCCCACACAATTCCAGAAAAATCCCCACAAAATTCCAGACAAGTCCCACAAAACTCCCTAAATCATTTCAAAACCCTACCAATTCATAGGAATGTCCCTCAAAATCTCTGCCAATTCCCAGAACATCCCACAAAAATCCCACAAAAATCCCTAAATCTTCTGAAAACTCGACCAAATTCCAGAAACGCCCCGGAAAATCACCACAGTTTCCCGCAAAATTCAAGAAAAACAACACAAAATTCCCTAAATCTTTTCAAAATACTACAAAATTCTTGAAAAGCCCCACCAAATTCCAGAAATATCCCACAAAATGACCTAAATCATTCCAAAACTCTACCAAATTCCACAAAAATCCCACCAAATCTCCACAAATTCTTACAAAATACATGAAAAATCACAGATAATTCCTCAATTCTCTGCAGAATCTCACAAAATTCCAGAAAAGACCCTCAAAGTTCCACAAACATCCCACAAAATCTCCACAATATCCAACAAAATTACAGGAAAAATCCCACAACATTCCCGAAATCTTCTCAAAACACGACCAAATTCTAAAAAAAAATCCCACCAAATCTCCACAAATTCCCACAAAATACATGAAAAATCCCTCAAGATCCCTAAATCGCCTCACTATCCCACAAAATTCCACAAAAATCACACAAAACCTCCACAAGTTTCCACAAAATCTAAGAAAAATTCCTCAAAATACTTCAACTCTCCTCAAAACCACACAAAGTCCTTGAAAAGGCCCACCAAATTCCACAAAAATCCCACAGAATCTCCACAAATTCCCACAAAATCTGAAACAAATTCCTCAACATTCTTCAAGTCTCCTCAGAATCCCACACAATTCCAGAAAAATCCCCACAAAATTCCAGACAAGTCCCACAAAACTCCCTAAATCATTTCAAAACCCTACCAATTCATAGGAATGTCCCTCAAAATCTCTGCCAATTCCCAGAACATCCCACAAAAATCCCACAAAAATCCCTAAATCTTCTGAAAACTCGACCAAATTCCAGAAACGCCCCAGAAAATCACCACAGTTTCCCGCAAAATTCAAGAAAAACAACACAAAATTCCCTAAATCTTTTCAAAATACAACAAAATTCTTGAAAAGCCCCACCAAATTCCAGAAATGTCCCACAAAATGACCTAAATCATTCCAAAACTCTACCAAATTCCACAAAAATCACACCAAATCTCCACAAATTCTTACAAAATACATGAAAAATCACAGATAATTCCTCAATTCTCTGCAGAATCTCACAAAATTCCAGAAAAGACCCTCAAAGTTCCACAAACATCCCACAAAATCTCCTCAATATCCAACAAAATTCCAGGAAAAATCCCACAACATTCCCGAAATCTTCTCAAAACACGACCAAATTCTAAAAAAAAATCCCACCAAATCTCCACAAATTCCCACAAAATACATGAAAAATCCCTCAAGATCCCTAAATCGCCTCACTATCCCACAAAATTCCACAAAAATCACACAAAACCTCCACAAGTTTTCACAAAATCTAAGAAAAATTCCTCAAAATACTTCAACTCTCCTCAAAACCACACAAAGTCCTTGAAAAGGCCCACCAAATTCCACAAAAATCCCACCAAATTCCCTACATCTTCTCAAAACTCTACAAATTTCAACAAAAATCCCACCAAATCTCCACAAAGTCTTACAAAATACATGAAAAATCACAGATAATTCCTCAATTCTCTGCAGAATCTCACAAAATTCCAGAAAAGACCCTCAAAGTTCCACAAACATCCCACAAAATCTCCTCAATATCCAACAAAATTCCAGGAAAAATCCCACAACATTCCCGAAATCTTCTCAAAACACGACCAAATTCTAAAAAAAAATCCCACCAAATCTCCACAAATTCCCACAAAATACATGAAAAATCCCTCAAGATCCCTAAATCGCCTCACTATCCCACAAAATTCCACAAAAATCACACAAAACCTCCACAAGTTTCCACAAAATCTAAGAAAAATTCCTCAAAATACTTCAACTCTCCTCAAAACCACACAAAGTCCTTGAAAAGGCCCACCAAATTCCACAAAAATCCCACAGAATCTCCACAAATTCCCAAAAAATACATGAAAAATTTGTGATAATTTGTCAATTCTCTGCAGAATCCCACAAAATTCCAGAGAAGTCCCTCAAAGTTCCACAAACATCCCACAAAATGTCCACAAATGTCCACAAAATCCAAGAAAAATCCCACAACATTCCCGAAATCTTCGAAAACACGACCAAATTCTAGAAAAATATCCACCAAATCTCCACAAATTTCCACAAAATACATGAAAAATCCCTCAAGATCCCTAAATCGCCTCACTATCCCACAAAATTCCACAAAAATCACACAAAACCTCCACAAGTTTCCACAAAATCTAAGAAAAATTCCTCAAAATACTTCAACTCTCCTCAAAACCACACAAAGTCCTTGAAAAGGCCCACCAAATTCCACAAAAATCCCACAGAATCTCCACAAATTCCCAAAAAATACATGAAAAATCCCTGATAATTTGTCAATTCTCTGCAGAATCCCACAAAATTCCAGAGAAGTCCCTCAAAGTTCCACAAACATCCCACAAAATGTCCACAAATGTCCACAAAATCCAAGAAAAATCCCACAACATTCCCGAAATCTTCGAAAACAAGACCAAATTCTAGAAAAATATCCACCAAATCTCCACAAATTCCCACAAAATACATGAAAAATCCCTCAAGATCCCTAAATCGCCTCACTATCCCACAAAATTCCACAAAAATCACACAAAACCTCCACAAGTTTCCACAAAATCTAAGAAAAATTCCTCAAAATACTTCAACTCTCCTCAAAACCACACAAAGTCCTTGAAAAGGCCCACCAAATTCCACAAAAATCCCACAGAATCTCCACAAATTCCCACAAAATCTAAAACAAATTCCTCAACATTCTTCAAGTCTCCTCAGAATCCCACACAATTCCAGAAAAATCCCCACAAAATTCCAGACAAGTCCCACAAAACTCCCTAAATCATTTCAAAACCCTACCAATTCATAGGAATGTCCCTCAAAATCTCTGCCAATTCCCAGAACATCCCACAAAAATCCCACAAAAATCCCTAAATCTTCTGAAAACTCGACCAAATTCCAGAAACGCCCCGGAAAATCACCACAGTTTCCCGCAAAATTCAAGAAAAACAACACAAAATTCCCTAAATCTTTTCAAAATACTACAAAATTCTTGAAAAGCCCCACCAAATTCCAGAAATATCCCACAAAATGACCTAAATCATTCCAAAACTCTACCAAATTCCACAAAAATCACACCAAATCTCCACAAATTCTTACAAAATACATGAAAAATCACAGATAATTCCTCAATTCTCTGCAGAATCTCACAAAATTCCAGAAAAGACCCTCAAAGTTCCACAAACATCCCACAAAATCTCCACAATATCCAACAAAATTACAGGAAAAATCCCACAACATTCCCGAAATCTTCTCAAAACACGACCAAATTCTAAAAAAAAATCCCACCAAATCTCCACAAATTCCCACAAAATACATGAAAAATCCCTCAAGATCCCTAAATCGCCTCACTATCCCACAAAATTCCACAAAAATCACACAAAACCTCCACAAGTTTCCACAAAATCTAAGAAAAATTCCTCAAAATACTTCAACTCTCCTCAAAACCACACAAAGTCCTTGAAAAGGCCCACCAAATTCCACAAAAATCCCACAGAATCTCCACAAATTCCCACAAAATCTAAAACAAATTCCTCAACATTCTTCAAGTCTCCTCAGAATCCCACACAATTCCAGAAAAATCCCCACAAAATTCCAGACAAGTCCCACAAAACTCCCTAAATCATTTCAAAACCCTACCAATTCATAGGAATGTCCCTCAAAATCTCTGCCAATTCCCAGAACATCCCACAAAAATCCCACAAGAATCCCTAAATCTTCTGAAAACTCGACCAAATTCCTGAAACGCCCCAGAAAATCACCACAGTTTCCCGCAAAATTCAAGAAAAACAACACAAAATTCCCTAAATCTCTTCAAAATCCTACAAAATTCTTGAAAAGCCCCACCAAATTCCAGAAATATCCCACAAAATGACCTAAATCATTCCAAAACTCTACCAAATTCCACAAAAATCACACCAAATCTCCACAAATTCTTACAAAATACATGAAAAATCACAGATAATTCCTCAATTCTCTGCAGAATCTCACAAAATTCCAGAAAAGACCCTCAAAGTTCCACAAACATCCCACAAAATCTCCTCAATATCCAACAAAATTCCAGGAAAAATCCCACAACATTCCCGAAATCTTCTCAAAACACGACCAAATTCTAAAAAAAAATCCCATCAAATCTCCACAAATTCCCACAAAATACATGAAAAATCCCTCAAGATCCCTAAATCGCCTCACTATCCCACAAAATTCCACAAAAATCACACAAAACCTCCACAAGTTTCCACAAAATCTAAGAAAAATTCCTCAAAATACTTCAACTCTCCTCAAAACCACACAAAGTCCTTGAAAAGGCCCACCAAATTCCACAAAAATCCCACAGAATCTCCACAAATTCCCACAAAATCTAAAACAAATTCCTCAACATTCTTCAAGTCTCCTCAGAATCCCACACAATTCCAGAAAAATCCCCACAAAATTACAGACAAGTCCCACAAAATTCCCTAAATCATTTCAAAACCCTACCAATTCATAGGAATGTCCCTCAAAATCTCTGCCAATTCCCAGAACATCCCACAAAAATCCCACAAAAATCCCTAAATCTTCTGAAAACTCGACCAAATTCCAGAAACGCCCCAGAAAATCACCACAGTTTCCCGCAAAATTCAAGAAAAACAACACAAAATTCCCTAAATCTTTTCAAAATACTACAAAATTCTTGAAAAGCCCCACCAAATTCCAGAAATATCCCACAAAATGACCTAAATCATTCCAAAACTCTACCAAATTTTACAAAAATCCCAACAAATCTCCACAAATTCTTACAAAATACATGAAAAATCACAGATAATTCCTCAATTCTCTGCAGAATCTCACAAAATTCCAGAAAAGACCCTCAAAGTTCCACAAACATCCCACAAAATCTCCTCAATATCCAACAAAATTCCAGGAAAAATCCCACAACATTCCCGAAATCTTCTCAAAACAGGACCAAATTTTAAAAAAAAATCCCACCAAATCTCCACAAATTCCCACAAAATACATGAAAAATCCCTCAAGATCCCTAAATCGCCTCACTATCCCACAAAATTCCACAAAAATCACACAAAACCTCCACAAGTTTCCACAAAATCTAAGAAAAATTCCTCAAAATACTTCAACTCTCCTCAAAACCACACAAAGTCCTTGAAAAGGCCCACCAAATTCCACAAAAATCCCACAGAATCTCCACAAATTCCCACAAAATACATGAAAAATCCCTCAAGATTCCTAAATCGCCTCACTATCCCTCAAAATTCCACAAAAATCACGCAAAACCTCCACAAGTTTCCACAAAATCTAAGAAAAATTCCTCAAAATACTTCAACTCTCCTCAAAACCACACAAAGTCCTTGAAAAGGCCCACCAAATTCCACAAAAATCCCACAGAATCTACACAAATTCCCACAAAATCTAAAACAAATTCCTCAACATTCTTCAAGTCTCCTCAGAATCCCACACAATTCCAGAAAAATCCCCACAAAATTCCAGACAAGTCCCACAAAACTCCCTAAATCATTTCAAAACCCTACCAATTCATAGGAATGTCCCTCAAAATCTCTGCCAATTCCCAGAACATCCCACAAAAATCCCACAAAAATCCCTAAATCTTCTGAAAACTCGACCAAATTCCAGAAACGCCCCGGAAAATCACCACAGTTTCCCGCAAAATTCAAGAAAAACAACACAAAATTCCCTAAATCTTTTCAAAATACTACAAAATTCTTGAAAAGCCCCACCAAATTCCAGAAATATCCCACAAAATGACCTAAATCATTCCAAAACTCTACCAAATTCCACAAAAATCCCACCAAATCTCCACAAATTCTTACAAAATACATGAAAAATCACAGATAATTCCTCAATTCTCTGCAGAATCTCACAAAATTCCAGAAAAGACCCTCAAAGTTCCACAAACATCCCACAAAATCTCCACAATATCCAACAAAATTACAGGAAAAATCCCACAACATTCCCGAAATCTTCTCAAAACACGACCAAATTCTAAAAAAAAATCCCACCAAATCTCCACAAATTCCCACAAAATACATGAAAAATCCCTCAAGATCCCTAAATCGCCTCACTATCCCACAAAATTCCACAAAAATCACACAAAACCTCCACAAGTTTCCACAAAATCTAAGAAAAATTCCTCAAAATACTTCAACTCTCCTCAAAACCACACAAAGTCCTTGAAAAGGCCCACCAAATTCCACAAAAATCCCACAGAATCTCCACAAATTCCCACAAAATCTGAAACAAATTCCTCAACATTCTTCAAGTCTCCTCAGAATCCCACACAATTCCAGAAAAATCCCCACAAAATTCCAGACAAGTCCCACAAAACTCCCTAAATCATTTCAAAACCCTACCAATTCATAGGAATGTCCCTCAAAATCTCTGCCAATTCCCAGAACATCCCACAAAAATCCCACAAAAATCCCTAAATCTTCTGAAAACTCGACCAAATTCCAGAAACGCCCCAGAAAATCACCACAGTTTCCCGCAAAATTCAAGAAAAACAACACAAAATTCCCTAAATCTTTTCAAAATACTACAAAATTCTTGAAAAGCCCCACCAAATTCCAGAAATGTCCCACAAAATGACCTAAATCATTCCAAAACTCTACCAAATTCCACAAAAATCACACCAAATCTCCACAAATTCTTACAAAATACATGAAAAATCACAGATAATTCCTCAATTCTCTGCAGAATCTCACAAAATTCCAGAAAAGACCCTCAAAGTTCCACAAACATCCCACAAAATCTCCTCAATATCCAACAAAATTCCAGGAAAAATCCCACAACATTCCCGAAATCTTCTCAAAACACGACCAAATTCTAAAAAAAAATCCCACCAAATCTCCACAAATTCCCACAAAATACATGAAAAATCCCTCAAGATCCCTAAATCGCCTCACTATCCCACAAAATTCCACAAAAATCACACAAAACCTCCACAAGTTTTCACAAAATCTAAGAAAAATTCCTCAAAATACTTCAACTCTCCTCAAAACCACACAAAGTCCTTGAAAAGGCCCACCAAATTCCACAAAAATCCCACCAAATTCCCTACATCTTCTCAAAACTCTACAAATTTCAACAAAAATCCCACCAAATCTCCACAAAGTCTTACAAAATACATGAAAAATCACAGATAATTCCTCAATTCTCTGCAGAATCTCACAAAATTCCAGAAAAGACCCTCAAAGTTCCACAAACATCCCACAAAATCTCCTCAATATCCAACAAAATTCCAGGAAAAATCCCACAACATTCCCGAAATCTTCTCAAAACACGACCAAATTCTAAAAAAAAATCCCACCAAATCTCCACAAATTCCCACAAAATACATGAAAAATCCCTCAAGATCCCTAAATCGCCTCACTATCCCACAAAATTCCACAAAAATCACACAAAACCTCCACAAGTTTCCACAAAATCTAAGAAAAATTCCTCAAAATACTTCAACTCTCCTCAAAACCACACAAAGTCCTTGAAAAGGCCCACCAAATTCCACAAAAATCCCACAGAATCTCCACAAAATCCCAAAAAATACATGAAAAATTTGTGATAATTTGTCAATTCTCTGCAGAATCCCACAAAATTCCAGAGAAGACCCTCAAAGTTCCACAAACATCCCACAATATCTCCTCAATATCCAACAAAATTCCAGGAAAAATCCCACAACATTCCCGAAATCTTCTCAAAACACGACCAAATTCTAAAAAAAAATCCCAACAAATCTCCACAAATTCCCACAAAATACATGAAAAATCCCTCAAGATCCCTAAATCGCCTCACTATCCCACAAAATTCCACAAAAATCACGCAAAACCTCCACAAGTTTCCACAAAATCTAAGAAAAATTCCTCAAAATACTTCAACTCTCCTCAAAACCACACAAAGTCCTTGAAAAGGCCCACCAAATTCCACAAAAATCCCACAGAATCTCCACAAATTCCCACAAAATCTAAAACAAATTCCTCAACATTCTTCAAGTCTCCTCAGAATCCCACACAATTCCAGAAAAATCCCCACAAAATTCCAGACAAGTCCCACAAAACTCCCTAAATCATTTCAAAACCCTACCAATTCATAGGAATGTCCCTCAAAATCTCTGCCAATTCCCAGAACATCCCACAAAAATCCCACAAAAATCCCTAAATCTTCTGAAAACTCGACCAAATTCCAGAAACGCCCCGGAAAATCACCACAGTTTCCCGCAAAATTCAAGAAAAACAACACAAAATTCCCTAAATCTTTTCAAAATACTACAAAATTCTTGAAAAGCCCCACCAAATTCCAGAAATATCCCACAAAATGACCTAAATCATTCCAAAACTCTACCAAATTCCACAAAAATCACACCAAATCTCCACAAATTCTTACAAAATACATGAAAAATCACAGATAATTCCTCAATTCTCTGCAGAATCTCACAAAATTCCAGAAAAGACCCTCAAAGTTCCACAAACATCCCACAAAATCTCCACAATATCCAACAAAATTACAGGAAAAATCCCACAACATTCCCGAAATCTTCTCAAAACACGACCAAATTCTAAAAAAAAATCCCACCAAATCTCCACAAATTCCCACAAAATACATGAAAAATCCCTCAAGATCCCTAAATCGCCTCACTATCCCACAAAATTCCACAAAAATCACACAAAACCTCCACAAGTTTCCACAAAATCTAAGAAAAATTCCTCAAAATACTTCAACTCTCCTCAAAACCACACAAAGTCCTTGAAAAGGCCCACCAAATTCCACAAAAATCCCACAGAATCTCCACAAATTCCCACAAAATCTGAAACAAATTCCTCAACATTCTTCAAGTCTCCTCAGAATCCCACACAATTCCAGAAAAATCCCCACAAAATTCCAGACAAGTCCCACAAAACTCCCTAAATCATTTCAAAACCCTACCAATTCATAGGAATGTCCCTCAAAATCTCTGCCAATTCCCAGAACATCCCACAAAAATCCCACAAGAATCCCTAAATCTTCTGAAAACTCGACCAAATTCCTGAAACGCCCCAGAAAATCACCACAGTTTCCCGCAAAATTCAAGAAAAACAACACAAAATTCCCTAAATCTCATCAAAATCCTACAAAATTCTTGAAAAGCCCCACCAAATTCCAGAAATATCCCACAAAATGACCTAAATCATTCCAAAACTCTACCAAATTCCACAAAAATCACACCAAATCTCCACAAATTCTTACAAAATACATGAAAAATCACAGATAATTCCTCAATTCTCTGCAGAATCTCACAAAATTCCAGAGAAGACCCTCAAAGTTCCACAAACATCCCACAAAATCTCCTCAATATCCAACAAAATTCCAGGAAAAATCCCACAACATTCCCGAAATCTTCTCAAAACACGACCAAATTCTAAAAAAAAATCCCACCAAATCTCCACAAATTCCCACAAAATACATGAAAAATCCCTCAAGATCCCTAAATCGCCTCACTATCCCACAAAATTCCACAAAAATCACACAAAACCTCCACAAGTTTCCACAAAATCTAAGAAAAATTCCTCAAAATACTTCAACTCTCCTCAAAACCACACAAAGTCCTTGAAAAGGCCCACCAAATTCCACAAAAATCCCACAGAATCTCCACAAATTCCCACAAAATCTGAAACAAATTCCTCAACATTCTTCAAGTCTCCTCAGAATCCCACACAATTCCAGAAAAATCCCCACAAAATTCCAGACAAGTCCCACAAAACTCCCTAAATCATTTCAAAACCCTACCAATTCATAGGAATGTCCCTCAAAATCTCTGCCAATTCCCAGAACATCCCACAAAAATCCCACAAAAATCCCTAAATCTTCTGAAAACTCGACCAAATTCCAGAAACGCCCCAGAAAATCACCACAGTTTCCCGCAAAATTCAAGAAAAACAACACAAAATTCCCTAAATCTTTTCAAAATACTACAAAATTCTTGAAAAGCCCCACCAAATTCCAGAAATATCCCACAAAATGACCTAAATCATTCCAAAACTCTACCAAATTCCACAAAAATCCCACCAAATCTCCACAAATTCTTACAAAATACATGAAAAATCACAGATAATTCCTCAATTCTCTGCAGAATCTCACAAAATTCCAGAAAAGACCCTCAAAGTTCCACAAACATCCCACAAAATCTCCTCAATATCCAACAAAATTCCAGGAAAAATCCCACAACATTCCCGAAATCTTCTCAAAACACGACCAAATTCTAAAAAAAAATCCCACCAAATCTCCACAAATTCCCACAAAATACATGAAAAATCCCTCAAGATCCCTAAATCGCCTCACTATCCCACAAAATTCCACAAAAATCACACAAAACCTCCACAAGTTTCCACAAAATCTAAGAAAAATTCCTCAAAATACTTCAACTCTCCTCAAAACCACACAAAGTCCTTGAAAAGGCCCACCAAATTCCACAAAAATCCCACAGAATCTCCACAAATTCCCACAAAATCTGAAACAAATTCCTCAACATTCTTCAAGTCTCCTCAGAATCCCACACAATTCCAGAAAAATCCCCACAAAATTCCAGACAAGTCCCACAAAACTCCCTAAATCATTTCAAAACCCTACCAATTCATAGGAATGTCCCTCAAAATCTCTGCCAATTCCCAGAACATCCCACAAAAATCCCACAAAAATCCCTAAATCTTCTGAAAACTCGACCAAATTCCTGAAACGCCCCAGAAAATCACCACAGTTTCCCGCAAAATTCAAGAAAAACAACACAAAATTCCCTAAATCTCTTCAAAATCCTACAAAATTCTTGAAAAGCCCCACCAAATTCCAGAAATATCCCACAAAATGACCTAAATCATTCCAAAACTCTACCAAATTCCACAAAAATCACACCAAATCTCCACAAATTCTTACAAAATACATGAAAAATCACAGATAATTCCTCAATTCTCTGCAGAATCTCACAAAATTCCAGAAAAGACCCTCAAAGTTCCACAAACATCCCACAAAATCTCCTCAATATCCAACAAAATTCCAGGAAAAATTTCACAACATTCCCGAAATCTTCTCAAAACACGACCAAATTCTAAAAAAAAATCCCACCAAATCTCCACAAATTCCCACAAAATACATGAAAAATCCCTCAAGATCCCTAAATCGCCTCACTATCCCACAAAATTCCACAAAAATCACACAAAACGTCCACAAGTTTTCACAAAATCTAAGAAAAATTCCTCAAAATACTTCAACTCTCCTCAAAACCACACAAAGTCCTTGAAAAGGCCCACCAAATTCCACAAAAATCCCACCAAATTCCCTACATCTTCTCAAAACTCTACAAATTTCAACAAAAATCCCACCAAATCTCCACAAATTCTTACAAAATACATGAAAAATCACAGATAATTCCTCAATTCTCTGCAGAATCTCACAAAATTCCAGAAAAGACCCTCAAAGTTCCACAACCATCCCACAAAATCTCCACAATATCCAACAAAATTCCAGGAAAAATCCCACAACATTCCCGAAATCTTCTCAAAACACGACCAAATTCTAAAAAAAAATCCCACCAAATCTCCACAAATTCCCACAAAATACATGAAAAATCCCTCAAGATCCCTAAATCGCCTCACTATCCCACAAAATTCCACAAAAATCACACAAAACCTCCACAAGTTTCCACAAAATCTAAGAAAAATTCCTCAAAATACTTCAACTCTCCTCAAAACCACACAAAGTCCTTGAAAAGGCCCACCAAATTCCACAAAAATCCCACAGAATCTCCACAAAATCCCAAAAAATACATGAAAAATTTGTGATAATTTGTCAATTCTCTGCAGAATCCCACAAAATTCCAGAGAAGACCCTCAAAGTTCCACAAACATCCCACAAAATCTCCTCAATATCCAACAAAATTCCAGGAAAAATCCCACAACATTCCCGAAATCTTCTCAAAACACGACCAAATTCTAAAAAAAAATCCCACCAAATCTCCACAAATTCCCACAAAATACATGAAAAATCCCTCAAGATCCCTAAATCGCCTCACTATCCCACAAAATTCCACAAAAATCACACAAAACCTCCACAAGTTTCCACAAAATCTAAGAAAAATTCCTCAAAATACTTCAACTCTCCTCAAAACCACACAAAGTCCTTGAAAAGGCCCACCAAATTCCAGAAAAATCCCACAGAATCTCCACAAATTCCCACAAAATCTAAAACAAATTCCTCAACATTCTTCAAGTCTCCTCAGAATCCCACACAATTCCAGAAAAATCCCCACAAAATTCCAGACAAGTCCCACAAAACTCCCTAAATCATTTCAAAACCCTACCAATTCATAGGAATGTCCCTCAAAATCTCTGCCAATTCCCAGAACATCCCACAAAAATCCCACAAAAATCCCTAAATCTTCTGAAAACTCGACCAAATTCCAGAAACGCCCCGGAAAATCACCACAGTTTCCCGCAAAATTCAAGAAAAACAACACAAAATTCCCTAAATCTTTTCAAAATACTACAAAATTCTTGAAAAGCCCCACCAAATTCCAGAAATATCCCACAAAATGACCTAAATCATTCCAAAACTCTACCAAATTCCACAAAAATCACACCAAATCTCCACAAATTCTTACAAAATACATGAAAAATCACAGATAATTCCTCAATTCTCTGCAGAATCTCACAAAATTCCAGAAAAGACCCTCAAAGTTCCACAAACATCCCACAAAATCTCCACAATATCCAACAAAATTACAGGAAAAATTTCACAACATTCCCGAAATCTTCTCAAAACACGACCAAATTCTAAAAAAAAATCCCACCAAATCTCCACAAATTCCCACAAAATACATGAAAAATCCCTCAAGATCCCTAAATCGCCTCACTATCCCACAAAATTCCACAAAAATCACACAAAACCTCCACAAGTTTCCACAAAATCTAAGAAAAATTCCTCAAAATACTTCAACTCTCCTCAAAACCACACAAAGTCCTTGAAAAGGCCCACCAAATTCCACAAAAATCCCACAGAATCTCCACAAATTCCCACAAAATCTGAAACAAATTCCTCAACATTCTTCAAGTCTCCTCAGAATCCCACACAATTCCAGAAAAATCCCCACAAAATTCCAGACAAGTCCCACAAAACTCCCTAAATCATTTCAAAACCCTACCAATTCATAGGAATGTCCCTCAAAATCTCTGCCAATTCCCAGAACATCCCACAAAAATCCCACAAGAATCCCTAAATCTTCTGAAAACTCGACCAAATTCCTGAAACGCCCCAGAAAATCACCACAGTTTCCCGCAAAATTCAAGAAAAACAACACAAAATTCCCTAAATCTCTTCAAAATCCTACAAAATTCTTGAAAAGCCCCACCAAATTCCAGAAATATCCCACAAAATGACCTAAATCATTCCAAAACTCTACCAAATTCCACAAAAATCACACCAAATCTCCACAAATTCTTACAAAATACATGAAAAATCACAGATAATTCCTCAATTCTCTGCAGAATCTCACAAAATTCCAGAAAAGACCCTCAAAGTTCCACAAACATCCCACAAAATCTCCTCAATATCCAACAAAATTCCAGGAAAAATCCCACAACATTCCCGAAATCTTCTCAAAACACGACCAAATTCTAAAAAAAAATCCCATCAAATCTCCACAAATTCCCACAAAATACATGAAAAATCCCTCAAGATCCCTAAATCGCCTCACTATCCCACAAAATTCCACAAAAATCACACAAAACCTCCACAAGTTTCCACAAAATCTAAGAAAAATTCCTCAAAATACTTCAACTCTCCTCAAAACCACACCAAGTCCTTGAAAAGGCCCACCAAATTCCACAAAAATCCCACAGAATCTCCACAAATTCCCACAAAATCTGAAACAAATTCCTCAACATTCTTCAAGTCTCCTCAGAATCCCACACAATTCCAGAAAAATCCCCACAAAATTCCAGACAAGTCCCACAAAACTCCCTAAATCATTTCAAAACCCTACCAATTCATAGGAATGTCCCTCAAAATCTCTGCCAATTCCCAGAACATCCCACAAAAATCCCACAAAAATCCCTAAATCTTCTGAAAACTCGACCAAATTCCAGAAACGCCCCAGAAAATCACCACAGTTTCCCGCAAAATTCAAGAAAAACAACACAAAATTCCCTAAATCTTTTCAAAATACAACAAAATTCTTGAAAAGCCCCACCAAATTCCAGAAATGTCCCACAAAATGACCTAAATCATTCCAAAACTCTACCAAATTCCACAAAAATCACACCAAATCTCCACAAATTCTTACAAAATACATGAAAAATCACAGATAATTCCTCAATTCTCTGCAGAATCTCACAAAATTCCAGAAAAGACCCTCAAAGTTCCACAAACATCCCACAAAATCTCCTCAATATCCAACAAAATTCCAGGAAAAATCCCACAACATTCCCGAAATCTTCTCAAAACACGACCAAATTCTAAAAAAAAATCCCACCAAATCTCCACAAATTCCCACAAAATACATGAAAAATCCCTCAAGATCCCTAAATCGCCTCACTATCCCACAAAATTCCACAAAAATCACACAAAACCTCCACAAGTTTCCACAAAATCTAAGAAAAATTCCTCAAAATACTTCAACTCTCCTCAAAACCACACAAAGTCCTTGAAAAGGCCCACCAAATTCCACAAAAATCCCAGAGAATCTCCACAAATTCCCACAAAATACATGAAAAATCCCTCAAGATCCCTAAATCGCCTCACTATCCCTCAAAATTCCACAAAAATCACGCAAAACCTCCACAAGTTTCCACAAAATCTAAGAAAAATTCCTCAAAATACTTCAACTCTCCTCAAAACCACACAAAGTCCTTGAAAAGGCCCACCAAATTCCACAAAAATCCCACAGAATCTCCACAAATTCCCACAAAATCTAAAACAAATTCCTCAACATTCTTCAAGTCTCCTCAGAATCCCACACAATTCCAGAAAAATCCCCACAAAATTCCAGACAAGTCCCACAAAACTCCCTAAATCATTTCAAAACCCTACCAATTCATAGGAATGTCCCTCAAAATCTCTGCCAATTCCCAGAACATCCCACAAAAATCCCACAAAAATCCCTAAATCTTCTGAAAACTCGACCAAATTCCAGAAACGCCCCGGAAAATCACCACAGTTTCCCGCAAAATTCAAGAAAAACAACACAAAATTCCCTAAATCTTTTCAAAATACTACAAAATTCTTGAAAAGCCCCACCAAATTCCAGAAATATCCCACAAAATGACCTAAATCATTCCAAAACTCTACCAAATTCCACAAAAATCCCACCAAATCTCCACAAATTCTTACAAAATACATGAAAAATCACAGATAATTCCTCAATTCTCTGCAGAATCTCACAAAATTCCAGAAAAGACCCTCAAAGTTCCACAAACATCCCACAAAATCTCCACAATATCCAACAAAATTCCAGGAAAAATCCCACAACATTCCCGAAATCTTCTCAAAACACGACCAAATTCTAAAAAAAAATCCCACCAAATCTCCACAAATTCCCACAAAATACATGAAAAATCCCTCAAGATCCCTAAATCGCCTCACTATCCCACAAAATTCCACAAAAATCACACAAAACCTCCACAAGTTTCCACAAAATCTAAGAAAAATTCCTCAAAATACTTCAACTCTCCTCAAAACCACACAAAGTCCTTGAAAAGGCCCACCAAATTCCACAAAAATCCCACAGAATCTCCACAAATTCCCACAAAATCTGAAACAAATTCCTCAACATTCTTCAAGTCTCCTCAGAATCCCACACAATTCCAGAAAAATCCCCACAAAATTCCAGACAAGACCCACAAAACTCCCTAAATCATTTCAAAACCTTACCAATTCATAGGAATGTCCCTCAAAATCTCTGCCAATTCCCAGAACATCCCACAAAAATCCCACAAAAATCCCTAAATCTTCTGAAAACTCGACCAAATTCCTGAAACGCCCCAGAAAATCACCACAGTTTCCCGCAAAATTCAAGAAAAACAACACAAAATTCCCTAAATCTCTTCAAAATCCTACAAAATTCTTGAAAAGCCCCACCAAATTCCAGAAATATCCCACAAAATGACCTAAATCATTCCAAAACTCTACCAAATTCCACAAAAATCACACCAAATCTCCACAAATTCTTACAAAATACATGAAAAATCACAGATAATTCCTCAATTCTCTGCAGAATCTCACAAAATTCCAGAAAAGACCCTCAAAGTTCCACAAACATCCCACAAAATCTCCTCAATATCCAACAAAATTCCAGGAAAAATCCCACAACATTCCCGAAATCTTCTCAAAACACGACCAAATTCTAAAAAAAAATCCCACCAAATCTCCACAAATTCCCACAAAATACATGAAAAATCC
The DNA here is from genome assembly GCF_971803275.1 of Cyanistes caeruleus. Lineage (NCBI taxonomy): Eukaryota > Metazoa > Chordata > Aves > Passeriformes > Paridae > Cyanistes > Cyanistes caeruleus. The sequence continues at coordinate 118,105,901 of NC_141703.1, forward strand.
CTCAAGATCCCTAAATCGCCTCACTATCCCACAAAATTCCACAAAAATCACACAAAACCTCCACAAGTTTTCACAAAATCTAAGAAAAATTCCTCAAAATACTTCAACTCTCCTCAAAACCACACAAAGTCCTTGAAAAGGCCCACCAAATTCCACAAAAATCCCACCAAATTCCCTACATCTTCTCAAAACTCTACAAATTTCAACAAAAATCCCACCAAATCTCCACAAATTCTTACAAAATACATGAAAAATCACAGATAATTCCTCAATTCTCTGCAGAATCTCACAAAATTCCAGAAAAGACCCTCAAAGTTCCACAACCATCCCACAAAATCTCCTCAATATCCAACAAAATTCCAGGAAAAATCCCACAACATTCCCGAAATCTTCTCAAAACACGACCAAATTCTAAAAAAAAATCCCACCAAATCTCCACAAATTCCCACAAAATACATGAAAAATCCCTCAAGATCCCTAAATCGCCTCACTATCCCACAAAATTCCACAAAAATCACACAAAACCTCCACAAGTTTCCACAAAATCTAAGAAAAATTCCTCAAAATACTTCAACTCTCCTCAAAACCACACAAAGTCCTTGAAAAGGCCCACCAAATTCCACAAAAATCCCACAGAATCTCCACAAATTCCCAAAAAATACATGAAAAATTTGTGATAATTTGTCAATTCTCTGCAGAATCCCACAAAATTCCAGAGAAGACCCTCAAAGTTCCACAAACATCCCACAAAATCTCCTCAATATCCAACAAAATTCCACAAAAATCCCACAACATTCCCGAAATCTTCTCAAAACACGACCAAATTCTAAAAAAAAATCCCACCAAATCTCCACAAATTCCCACAAAATACATGAAAAATCCCTCAAGATCCCTAAATCGCCTCACTATCCCACAAAATTCCACAAAAATCACACAAAACCTCCACAAGTTTCCACAAAATCTAAGAAAAATTCCTCAAAATACTTCAACTCTCCTCAAAACCACACAAAGTCCTTGAAAAGGCCCACCAAATTCCACAAAAATCCCACAGAATCTCCACAAATTCCCACAAAATCTAAAACAAATTCCTCAACATTCTTCAAGTCTCCTCAGAATCCCACACAATTCCAGAAAAATCCCCACAAAATTCCAGACAAGTCCCACAAAATTCCCTAAATCATTTCAAAACCCTACCAATTCATAGGAATGTCCCTCAAAATCTCTGCCAATTCCCAGAACATCCCACAAAAATCCCACAAAAATCCCTAAATCTTCTGAAAACTCGACCAAATTCCAGAAACGCCCCAGAAAATCACCACAGTTTCCCGCAAAATTCAAGAAAAACAACACAAAATTCCCTAAATCTTTTCAAAATACTACAAAATTCCTGAAAAGCCCCACCAAATTCCAGAAATGTCCCACAAAATGACCTAAATCATTCCAAAACTCTACCAAATTCCACAAAAATCCCACCAAATCTCCACAAATTCTTACAAAATACATGAAAAATCACAGATAATTCCTCAATTCTCTGCAGAATCTCACAAAATTCCAGAAAAGACCCTCAAAGTTCCACAAACATCCCACAAAATCTCCTCAATATCCAACAAAATTCCAGGAAAAATCCCACAACATTCCCGAAATCTTCTCAAAACACGACCAAATTCTAAAAAAAAATCCCACCAAATCTCCACAAATTCCCACAAAATACATGAAAAATCCCTCAAGATCCCTAAATCGCCTCACTATCCCACAAAATTCCACAAAAATCACACAAAACCTCCACAAGTTTCCACAAAATCTAAGAAAAATTCCTCAAAATACTTCAACTCTCCTCAAAACCACACAAAGTCCTTGAAAAGGCCCACCAAATTCCAGAAAAATCCCACAGAATCTCCACAAATTCCCACAAAATCTAAAACAAATTCCTCAACATTCTTCAAGTCTCCTCAGAATCCCACACAATTCCAGAAAAATCCCCACAAAATTCCAGACAAGTCCCACAAAACTCCCTAAATCATTTCAAAACCCTACCAATTCATAGGAATGTCCCTCAAAATCTCTGCCAGTTCCCAGAACATCCCACAAAAATCCCACAAAAATCCCTAAATCTTCTGAAAACTTGACCAAATTCCTGAAACGCCCCAGAAAATCACCACAGTTTCCCGCAAAATTCAAGAAAAACAACACAAAATTCCCTAAATCTTTTCAAAATACTATAAAATTCTTGAAAAGCCCCACCAAATTCCAGAAATGTTCCACAAAATGACCTAAATCATTCCAAAACTCTACCAAATTTTACAAAAATCCCACCAAATCTCCACAAATTCTTACCAAATACATGAAAAATCACAGATAATTCCTCAATTCTCTGCAGAATCTCACAAAATTCCAGAAAAGACCCTCAAAGTTCCACAACCATCCCACAAAATCTCCTCAATATCCAACAAAATTCCAGGAAAAATCCCACAACATTCCCGAAATCTTCTCAAAACACGACCAAATTCTAAAAAAAAATCCCACCAAATCTCCACAAATTCCCACAAAATACATGAAAAATCCCTCAAGATCCCTAAATCGCCTCACTATCCTACAAAATTCCAAAAAATCACACAAAACCTCCACAAGTTTCCACAAAATCTAAGAAAAATTCCTCAAAATACTTCAACTCTCCTCAAAACCACACAAAGTCCTTGAAAAGGCCCACCAAATTCCACAAAAATCCCACAGAATCTCCACAAATTCCCAAAAAATACATGAAAAATTTGTGATAATTTGTCAATTCTCTGCAGAATCCCACAAAATTCCAGAGAAGTCCCTCAAAGTTCCACAAACATCCCACAAAATGTCCACAAATGTCCACAAAATCCAAGAAAAATCCCACAACATTCCCGAAATCTTCGAAAACAAGACCTAATTCTAGAAAAATATCCCTCCAAATCTCCACAAATTCCCACAAAATATATGAAAAATCCCTCAAGATCCCTAAATCGCCTCACTATCCCACAAAATTCCACAAAAATCACACAAAACCTCCACAAGTTTCCACAAAATCTAAGAAAAATTCCTCAAAATACTTCAACTCTCCTCAAAACCACACAAAGTCCTTGAAAAGGCCCACCAAATTCCACAAAAATCCCAGAGAATCTCCACAAATTCCCACAAAATCTAAAACAAATTCCTCAACATTCTTCAAGTCTCCTCAGAATCCCACACAATTCCAGAAAAATCCCCACAAAATTCCAGACAAGTCCCACAAAACTCCCTAAATCATTTCAAAACCCTACCAATTCATAGGAATGTCCCTCAAAATCTCTGCCAGTTCCCAGAACATCCCACAAAAATCCCACAAAAATCCCTAAATCTTCTGAAAACTTGACCAAATTCCTGAAACGCCCCAGAAAATCACCACAGTTTCCCGCAAAATTCAAGAAAAACAACACAAAATTCCCTAAATCTTTTCAAAATACTATAAAATTCTGAAAAGCCCCACCAAATTCCAGAAATGTCCCACAAAATGACCTAAATCATTCCAAAACTCTACCAAATTTTACAAAAATCCCACCAAATCTCCACAAATTCTTACAAAATACATGAAAAATCACAGATAATTCCTCAATTCTCTGCAGAATCTCACAAAATTCCAGAGAAGTCCCTCAAAGTTCCACAAACATCCCACAAAATGTCCACAAATGTCCACAAAATCCAAGAAAAATCCCACAACATTCCCGAAATCTTCGAAAACACGACCAAATTCTAGAAAAATATCCACCAAATCTCCACAAATTTCCACAAAATACATGAAAAATCCCTCAAGATCCCTAAATCGCCTCACTATCCCACCAAATTCCACAAAAATCACACAAAACCTCCACAAGTTTCCACAAAATCTAAGAAAAATTCCTCAAAATACTTCAACTCTCCTCAAAACCACACAAAGTCCTCGAAAAGGCCCACCAAATTCCACAAAAATCCCACAGAATCTCCACAAATTCCCAAAAAATACATGAAAAATCTGTGATAATTTGTCAATTCTCTGCAGAATCCCACAAAATTCCAGAGAAGTCCCTCAAAGTTCCACAAACATCCCACAAAATGTCCACAAATGTCCACAAAATCCAAGAAAAATCCCACAACATTCCCGAAATCTTCGAAAACACGACCAAATTCTAGAAAAATATCCCTCCAAATCTCCACAAATTCCCACAAAATACATGAAAAATCCCTCAAGATCCCTAAATCGCCTCACTATCCCACAAAATTCCACAAAAATCACACAAAACCTCCACAAGTTTCCACAAAATCTAAGAAAAATTCCTCAAAATACTTCAACTCTCCTCAAAACCACACAAAGTCCTTGAAAAGGCCCACCAAATTCCACAAAAATCCCACAGAATCTCCACAAATTCCCACAAAATCTAAAACAAATTCCTCAACATTCTTCAAGTCTCCTCAGAATCCCACACAATTCCAGAAAAATCCCCACAAAATTACAGACAAGTCCCACAAAACTCCCTAAATCATTTCAAAACCCTACCAATTCATAGGAATGTCCCTCAAAATCTCTGCCAATTCCCAGAACATCCCACAAAAATCCCACAAAAATCCCTAAATCTTCTGAAAACTCGACCAAATTCCAGAAACGCCCCGGAAAATCACCACAGTTTCCCGCAAAATTCAAGAAAAACAACACAAAATTCCCTAAATCTTTTCAAAATCCTACAAAATTCTTGAAAAGCCCCACCAAATTCCAGAAATATCCCACAAAATGACCTAAATCATTCCAAAACTCTACCAAATTCCACAAAAATCACACCAAATCTCCACAAATTCTTACAAAATACATGAAAAATCACAGATAATTCCTCAATTCTCTGCAGAATCTCACAAAATTCCAGAAAAGACCCTCAAAGTTCCACAAACATCCCACAAAATCTCCTCAATATCCAACAAAATTCCAGGAAAAATCCCACAACATTCCCGAAATCTTCTCAAAACACGACCAAATTCTAAAAAAAAATCCCACCAAATCTCCACAAATTCCCACAAAATACATGAAAAATCCCTCAAGATCCCTAAATCGCCTCACTATCCCACAAGATTCCACAAAAATCACACAAAACCTCCACAAGTTTCCACAAAATCTAAGAAAAATTCCTCAAAATACTTCAACTCTCCTCAAAACCACACAAAGTTCTTGAAAAGGCCCACCAAATTCCACAAAAATCCCACAGAATCTCCACAAATTCCCACAAAATCTGAAACAAATTCCTCAACATTCTTCAAGTCTCCTCAGAATCCCACACAATTCCAGAAAAATCCCCACAAAATTCCAGACAAGTCCCACAAATCTCCCTAAATCATTTCAAAGCCCTACCAATTCATAGGAATGTCCCTCAAAATCTCTGCCAATTCCCAGAACATCCCACAAAAATCCCACAAAAATCCCTAAATCTTCTGAAAACTCGACCAAATTCCAGAAACGCCCCAGAAAATCACCACAGTTTACCGCAAAATTCAAGAAAAACAACACAAAATTCCCTAAATCTTTTCAAAATACTACAAAATTCTTGAAAAGCCCCACCAAATTCCAGAAATATCCCACAAAATGACCTAAATCATTCCAAAACTCTACCAAATTTTACAAAAATCCCAACAAATCTCCACAAATTCTTACAAAATACATGAAAAATCACAGATAATTCCTCAATTCTCTGCAGAATCTCACAAAATTCCAGAAAAGACCCTCAAAGTTCCACAACCATCCCACAAAATCTCCTCAATATCCAACAAAATTCCAGGAAAAATCCCACAACATTCCCGAAATCTTCTCAAAACAGGACCAAATTTTAAAAAAAAATCCCACCAAATCTCCACAAATTCCCACAAAATACATGAAAAATCCCTCAAGATCCCTAAATCGCCTCACTATCCCACAAAATTCCACAAAAATCACACAAAACCTCCACAAGTTTCCACAAAATCTAAGAAAAATTCCTCAAAATACTTCAACTCTCCTCAAAACCACACAAAGTCCTTGAAAAGGCCCACCAAATTCCACAAAAATCCCACAGAATCTCCACAAATTCCCACAAAATCTAAAACAAATTCCTCAACATTCTTCAAGTCTCCTCAGAATCCCACACAATTCCAGAAAAATCCCCACAAAATTCCAGACAAGTCCCACAAAACTCCCTAAATCATTTCAAAACCCTACCAATTCATAGGAATGTCCCTCAAAATCTCTGCCAATTCCCAGAACATCCCACAAAAATCCCACAAAAATCCCTAAATCTTCTGAAAACTCGACCAAATTCCAGAAACGCCCCGGAAAATCACCACAGTTTCCCGCAAAATTCAAGAAAAACAACACAAAATTCCCTAAATCTTTTCAAAATCCTACAAAATTCTTGAAAAGCCCCACCAAATTCCAGAAATATCCCACAAAATGACCTAAATCATTCCAAAACTCTACCAAATTCCACAAAATTCCCACCAAATCTCCACAAATTCTTACAAAATACATGAAAAATCACAGATAATTCCTCAATTCTCTGCAGAATCTCACAAAATTCCAGAAAAGACCCTCAAAGTTCCACAAACATCCCACAAAATCTCCTCAATATCCAACAAAATTCCAGGAAAAATCCCACAACATTCCCGAAATCTTCTCAAAACACGACCAAATTCTAAAAAAAAATCCCACCAAATCTCCACAAATTCCCACAAAATACATGAAAAATCCCTCAAGATCCCTAAATCGCCTCACTATCCCACAAAATTCCACTAAAATCACACAAAACCTCCACAAGTTTCCACAAAATCTAAGAAAAATTCCTCAAAATACTTCAACTCTCCTCAAAACCACACAAAGTCCTTGAAAAGGCCCACCAAATTCCACAAAAATCCCACAGAATCTCCACAAATTCCCACAAAATCTGAAACAAATTCCTCAACATTCTTCAAGTCTCCTCAGAATCCCACACAATTCCAGAAAAATCCCCACAAAATTACAGACAAGTCCCACAAAACTCCCTAAATCATTTCAAAACCCTACCAATTCACAGGAATGTCCCACAAAATCTCCCCCAATTCCCAGAACATCCCACAAAAGTCCCACAAAAATCCCTAAATCTTCTGAAAACTCGACCAAATTCCAGAAACGCCCCATAATATCACCACAGTTTCCCGCAAAATTCAAGAAAAACAACACAAAATTCCCTAAATCTTTTCAAAATACTACAAAATTCTTGAAAAGCCCCACCAAATTCCAGAAATGTCCCACAAAATGACCTAAATCATTCCAAAACTCTACCAAATTCCACAAAAATCCCACCAAATCTCCACAAATTCTTACAAAATACATGAAAAATCACAGATAATTCCTCAATTCTCTGCAGAATCTCACAAAATTCCAGAAAAGACCCTCAAAGTTCCACAACCGTCCCACAAAATCTCCTCAATATCCAACAAAATTCCAGGAAAAATCCCACAACATTCCCGAAATCTTCTCAAAACACGACCAAATTCTAAAAAAAAATCCCACCAAATCTCCACAAATTCCCACAAAATACATGAAAAATCCCTCAAGATCCCTAAATCGCCTCACTATCCCACAAAATTCCACAAAAATCACACAAAACCTCCACAAGTTTCCACAAAATCTAAGAAAAATTCCTCAAAATACTTCAACTCTCCTCAAAACCACACAAAGTCCTTGAAAAGGCCCACCAAATTCCACAAAAATCCCACAGAATCTCCACAAATTCCCACAAAAAATACATGAAAAATTTGTGATAATTTGTCAATTCTCTGCAGAATCTCACAAAATTCCAGGAAAGACCCTCAAAGTTCCACAAACATCCCACAAAATCTCCTCAATATCCAACAAAATTCCAGGAAAAATCCCACAACATTCCCGAAATCTTCTCAAAACACGACCAAATTCTAAAAAAAAATCCCACCAAATCTCCACAAATTCCCACAAAATACATGAAAAATCCCTCAAGATCCCTAAATCGCCTCACTATCCCACAAAATTCCACAAAAATCACACAAAACCTCCACAAGTTTCCACAAAATCTAAGAAAAATTCCTCAAAATACTTCAACTCTCCTCAAAACCACACAAAGTCCTTGAAAAGGCCCACCAAATTCCAGAAAAATCCCACAGAATCTCCACAAATTCCCACAAAATCTAAAACAAATTCCTCAACATTCTTCAAGTCTCCTCAGAATCCCACACAATTCCAGAAAAATCCCCACAAAATTCCAGACAAGTCCCACAAAATTCCCTAAATCATTTCAAAACCCTACCAATTCATAGGAATGTCCCTCAAAATCTCTGCCAATTCCCAGAACATCCCACAAAAATCCCACAAAAATCCCTAAATCTTCTGAAAACTCGACCAAATTCCAGAAACGCCCCAGAAAATCACCACAGTTTCCCGCAAAATTCAAGAAAAACAACACAAAATTCCCTAAATCTTTTCAAAATACTACAAAATTCTTGAAAAGCCCCACCAAATTCCAGAAATGTCCCACAAAATGACCTAAATCATTCCAAAACTCTACCAAATTCCACAAAAATCCCACCAAATCTCCACAAATTCTTACAAAATACATGAAAAATCACAGATAATTCCTCAATTCTCTGCAGAATCTCACAAAATTCCAGAAAAGACCCTCAAAGTTCCACAACCGTCCCACAAAATCTCCTCAATATCCAACAAAATTCCAGGAAAAATCCCACAACATTCCCGAAATCTTCTCAAAACACGACCAAATTCTAAAAAAAAATCCCATCAAATCTCCACAAATTCCCACAAAATACATGAAAAATCCCTCAAGATCCCTAAATCGCCTCACTATCCCACAAAATTCCACAAAAATCACACAAAACCTCCACAAGTTTCCACAAAATCTAAGAAAAATTCCTCAAAATACTTCAACTCTCCTCAAAACCACACAAAGTCCTTGAAAAGGCCCACCAAATTCCACAAAAATCCCACAGAATCTCCACAAATTCCCAAAAAATACATGAAAAATTTGTGATAATTTGTCAATTCTCTGCAGAATCCCACAAAATTCCAGAGAAGTCCCTCAAAGTTCCACAAACATCCCACAAAATGTCCGCAAATGTCCACAAAATCCAAGAAATATCCCACAACATTCCCGAAATCTTCGAAAACACGACCAAATTCTAGAAAAATATCCCACCAAATCTCCACAAATTCCCACAAAATACATGAAAAATCCCTCAAGATCCCTAAATCACCTCAATATCCCACAAAATTCCACAAAAATCACACAAAACCTCCACAAGTTTCCACAAAATCTAAGAAAAATTCCTCAAAATACTTCAACTCTCCTCAAAACCACACAAAGTCCTTGAAAAGGCCCACCAAATTCCACAAAAATCCCACAGAATCTCCACAAACTCTCACAAAATCTGAAACAAATTCCTCAACATTCTTCAAGTCTCCTCAGAATCCCACACAATTCCAGAAAAATCCCCACAAAATTCCAGACAAGTCCCACAAAACTCCCTAAATCATTTCAAAACTTTACCTATTCATAGGAATGTCCCTCAAAATCTCTGCCAATTCCCAGAACATCCCACAAAAATCCCACAAAAATCCCTAAATCTTCTGAAAACTCGACCAAATTCCAGAAACGCCCCAGAAAATCACCACAGTTTCCCGCAAAATTCAAGAAAAACAACACAAAATTCCCTAAATCTTTTCAAAATACTACAAAATTCTTGAAAAGCCCCACCAAATTCCAGAAATGTCCCACAAAATGACCTAAATCATTCCAAAACTCTACCAAATTCCACAAAAATCCCACCAAATCTCCACAAATTCTTACAAAATACATGAAAAATCACAGATAATTCCTCAATTCTCTGCAGAATCTCACAAAATTCCAGAAAAGACCCTCAAAGTTCCACAACCATCCCACAAAATCTCCTCAATATCCAACAAAATTCCAGGAAAAATCCCACAACATTCCCGAAATCTTCTCAAAACACGACCAAATTCTAAAAAAAAATCCCACCAAATCTCCACAAATTCCCACAAAATACATGAAAAATCCCTCAAGATCCCTAAATCGCCTCACTATCCCACAAAATTCCACAAAAATCACACAAAACCTCCACAAGTTTCCACAAAATCTAAGAAAAATTCCTCAAAATACTTCAACTCTCCTCAAAACCACACAAAGTCCTTGAAAAGGCCCACCAAATTCCACAAAAATCCCACAGAATCTCCACAAATTCCCAAAAAATACATGAAAAATTTGTGATAATTTGTCAATTCTCTGCAGAATCCCACACAATTCCAGAGAAGTCCCTCAAAGTTCCACAAACATCCCACAAAATGTCCACAAATGTCCACAAAATCCAAGAAATATCCCACAACATTCCCGAAATCTTCGAAAACACGACCAAATTCTAGAAAAATATCCCACCAAATCTCCACAAATTCCCACAAAATACATGAAAAATCCCTCAAGATCCCTAAATCACCTCAATATCCCACAAAATTCCACAAAAATCACACAAAACCTCCACAAGTTTCCACAAAATCTAAGAAAAATTCCTCAAAATACTTCAACTCTCCTCAAAACCACACAAAGTCCTTGAAAAGGCCCACCAAATTCCACAAAAATCCCACAGAATCTCCACAAATTCCCACAAAATCTGAAACAAATTCCTCAACATTCTTCAAGTCTCCTCAGAATCCCACACAATTCCAGAAAAATCCCCACAAAATTACAGACAAGTCCCACAAAACTCCCTAAATCATTTCAAAACCCTACCAATTCATAGGAATGTCCCTCAAAATCTCTGCCAATTCCCAGAACATCCCACAAAAATCCCACAAAAATCCCTAAATCTTCTGAAAACTCGACCAAATTCCAGAAACGCCCCAGAAAATCACCACAGTTTCCCGCAAAATTCAAGAAAAACAACACAAAATTCCCTAAATCTTTTCAAAATACTACAAAATTCTTGAAAAGCCCCACCAAATTCCAGAAATATCCCACAAAATGACCTAAATCATTCCAAAACTCTACCAAATTCCACAAAAATCACACCAAATCTCCACAAATTCTTACAAAAAATACATGAAAAATTTGTGATAATTCCTCAATTCTCTGCAGAATCTCACAAAATTCCAGAAAAGACCCTCAAAGTTCCACCAACATCCCACAAAATGTCCACAAATGTCCACAAAATCCAAGAAAAATCCCACAACATTCCCGAAATCTTCGAAAACACGACCAAATTCTAGAAAAATATCCCACCAAATCTCCACAAATTCCCACAAAATACATGAAAAATCCCTCAAGATCCCTAAATCACCTCACTATCCCACAAAATTCCACAAAAATCACACAAAACCTCCACAAGTTTCCACAAAATCTAAGAAAAATTCCTCAAAATACTTCAACTCTCCTCAAAACCACACCAAGTCCTTGAAAAGGCCCACCAAATTCCACAAAAATCCCACAGAATCTCCACAAATTCCCACAAAATCTAAAACAAATTCCTCAACATTCTTCAAGTCTCCTCAGAATCCCACACAATTCCAGAAAAATCCCCACAAAATTCCAGACAAGTTCCACAAAATTCCCTAAATCATTTCAAAACCCTACCAATTCATAGGAATGTCCCTCAAAATCTCTGCCAATTCCCAGAACATCCCACAAAAATCCCACAAAAATCCCTAAATCTTCTGAAAACTCGACCAAATTCCTGAAACGCCCCAGAAAATCACCACAGTTTCCCGCAAAATTCAAGAAAAACAACACAAAATTCCCTAAATCTTTTCAAAATACTACAAAATTCTTGAAAAGCCCCACCAAATTCCAGAAATGTCCCACAAAATGACCTAAATCATTCCAAAACTCTACCAAATTTTACAAAAATCCCACCAAATCTCCACAAATTCTTACAAAATACATGAAAAATCACAGATAATTCCTCAATTCTCTGCAGAATCTCACAAAATTCCAGAAAAGACCCTCAAAGTTCCACAACCATCCCACAAAATCTCCTCAATATCCAACAAAATTCCAGGAAAAATCCCACAACATTCCCGAAATCTTCTCAAAACACGACCAAATTCTAAAAAAAAATCCCACCAAATCTCCACAAATTCCCACAAAATACATGAAAAACCCCTCAAGATCCCTAAATCGCCTCACTATCCCACAAAATTCCACAAAAATCACACAAAACCTCCACAAGTTTCCACAAAATCTAAGAAAAATTCCTCAAAATACTTCAACTCTCCTCAAAACCACACAAAGTCCTTGAAAAGGCCCACCAAATTCCACAAAAATCCCACAGAATCTCCACAAATTCCCACAAAAAATACATGAAAAATTTGTGATAATTTGTCAATTCTCTGCAGAATCTCACAAAATTCCAGGAAAGACCCTCAAAGTTCCACAAACATCCCACAAAATCTCCTCAATATCCAACAAAATTCCAGGAAAAATCCCACAACATTCCCGAAATCTTCTCAAAACACGACCAAATTCTAAAAAAAAATCCCACCAAATCTCCACAAATTCCCACAAAATACATGAAAAATCCCTCAAGATCCCTAAATCGCCTCACTATCCCACAAAATTCCACAAAAATCACACAAAACCTCCACAAGTTTCCACAAAATCTAAGAAAAATTCCTCAAAATACTTCAACTCTCCTCAAAACCACACCAAGTCCTTGAAAAGGCCCACCAAATTCCACAAAAATCCCACAGAATCTCCACAAATTCCCACAAAATCTAAAACAAATTCCTCAACATTCTTCAAGTCTCCTCAGAATCCCATACAATTCCAGAAAAATCCCCACAAAATTACAGACAAGTCCCACAAAACTCCCTAAATCATTTCAAAACCCTACCAATTCATAGGAATGTCCCTCAAAATCTCTGCCAATTCCCAGAACATCCCACAAAAATCCCACAAAAATCCCTAAATCTTCTGAAAACTCGACCAAATTCCTGAAACGCCCCAGAGAATCACCACAGTTTCCCGCAAAATCCAAGAAAAACAACACAAAATTCCCTAAATCTTTTCAAAATACTACAAAATTCTTGAAAAGCCCCAACAAATTCCAGAAATATCCCACAAAATGACCTAAATCATTCCAAAACTCTACCAAATTCCACAAAAATCCCACCAAATCTCCACAAATTCCCACAAAATACATGAAAAATAATAGATAATTCCTCAATTCTCTGCAGAATCTCACAAAATTCCAGGAAAGACCCTCAAAGTTCCACAAACATCCCACAAAATCTCCTCAATATCCAACAAAATTCCAGGAAAAATCCCACAACATTCCCGAAATCTTCTCAAAACACGACCAAATTCTAAAAAAAAATCCCATCAAATCTCCACAAATTCCCACAAAATACATGAAAAATCCCTCAAGATCCCTAAATCGCCTCACTATCCCACAAAATTCCACAAAAATCACACAAAACCTCCACAAGTTTCCACAAAATCTAAGAAAAATTCCTCAAAATACTTCAACTCTCCTCAAAACCACACAAAGTCCTTGAAAAGGCCCACCAAATTCCACAAAAATCCCACAGAATCTCCACAAATTCCCACAAAAAATACATGAAAAATTTGTGATAATTTGTCAATTCTCTGCAGAATCCCACAAAATTCCAGAAAAGACCCTCAAAGTTCCACAAACATCCCACAAAATGTCCACAAATGTCCACAAAATCCAAGAAATATCCCACAACATTCCCGAAATCTTCGAAAACACGACCAAATGCTAGAAAAATATCCCACCAAATCTCCACAAATTCCCACAAAATACATGAAAAATCCCTCAAGATCCCTAAATCGCCTCTCTATCCCACAAAATTCCACAAAAATCACACAAAACCTCCACAAGTTTCCACAAAATCTAAGAAAAATTCCTCAAAATACTTCAACTCTCCCCAAAACCACACAAAGTCCTTGAAAAGGCCCACCAAATTCCAGAAAAATCCCACAGAATCTCCACAAATTCCCACAAAATCTAAAACAAATTCCTCAACATTCTTCAAGTCTCCTCAGAATCCCACACAATTCCAGAAAAATCCCCATAAAATTCCAGACAAGTCCCACAAAACTCCCTAAATCATTTCAAAACCCTACCAATTCATAGGAATGTCCCTCAAAATCTCTGCCAATTCCCAGAACATCCCACAAAAATCCCACAAAAATCCCTAAATCTTCTGAAAACTCGACCAAATTCCAGAAACGCCCCAGAAAATCACCACAGTTTCCCGCAAAATTCAAGAAAAACAACACAAAATTCCCCAAATCTTTTCAAAATACTACAAAATTCTTGAAAAGCCCCACCAAATTCCAGAAATGTCCCACAAAATGACCTAAATCATTCCAAAACTCTACCAAATTCCACAAAAATCACACCAAATCTCCACAAATTCTTACAAAATACATGAAAAATCACAGATAATTCCTCAATTCTCTGCAGAATCTCACAAAATTCCAGAAAAGACCCTCAAAGTTCCACAACCATCCCACAAAATCTCCTCAATATCCAACAAAATTCCAGGAAAAATCCCACAACATTCCCGAAATCTTCTCAAAACACGACCAAATTCTAAAAAAAAATCCCACCAAATCTCCACAAATTTCCACAAAATACATGAAAAATCCCTCAAGATCCCTAAATCGCCTCACTATCCCACAAAATTCCACAAAAATCACACAAAACCTCCACAAGTTTCCACAAAATCTAAGAAAAATTCCTCAAAATACTTCAACTCTCCTCAAAACCACACAAAGTCCTTGAAAAGGCCCACCAAATTCCACAAAAATCCCACAGAATCTCCACAAATTCCCACAAAATACATAAATAATTTGTGATAATTTGTCAATTCTCTGCAGAATCCCACAAAATTCCAGAAAAGTCCCTCAAAGTTCCACAAACATCCCACAAAATGTCCACAAATGTCCACAAAATCCAAGAAAAATCCCACAACATTCCCAAAATCTTCGAAAACACGACCAAATTCTAGAAAAAAATCCCACCAAATCTCCACAAATTCCCACAAAATACATGAAAAATCCCTCAAGATCCCTAAATCGCCTCACTATCCCACAAAATTCCACAAAAATCACACAAAACCTCCACAAGTTTCCACAAAATCTAAGAAAAATTCCTCAAAATACTTCAACTCTCCTCAAAACCACACAAAGTCCTTGAAAAGGCCCACCAAATTCCACAAAAATCCCACAGAATCTCCACAAATTCCCACAAAATCTGAAACAAATTCCTCAACATTCTTCAAGTCTCCTCAGAATCCCACACAATTCCAGAAAAATCCCCACAAAATTACAGACAAGTCCCACAAAACTCCCTAAATCATTTCAAAACCCTACCTATTCATAGGAATGTCCCTCAAAATCTCTGCCAATTCCCAGAACATCCCACAAAAATCCCACAAAAATCCCTAAATCTTCTGAAAACTCGACCAAATTCCAGAAACGCCCCAGAAAATCACCACAGTTTCCCGCAAAATTCAAGAAAAACAACACAAAATTCCCTAAATCTTTTCAAAATACTACAAAATTCTTGAAAAGCCCCACCAAATTCCAGAAATATCCCACAAAATGACCTAAATCATTCCAAAACTCTACCAAATTCCACAAAAATCACACCAAATCTCCACAAATTCTTACAAAAAATACATGAAAAATTTGTGATAATTCCTCAATTCTCTGCAGAATCTCACAAAATTCCAGAAAAGACCCTCAAAGTTCCACCAACATCCCACAAAATGTCCACAAATGTCCACAAAATCCAAGAAAAATCCCACAAAATTCCCTAATTCTTCTAAAACACGACCAAATTCTAGAAAAATATCCCACCAAATCTCCACAAATTCCCACAAAATACATGAAAAATCCCTCAAGATCCCTAAATCACCTCACTATCCCACAAAATTCCACAAAAATCACACAAAACCTCCACAAGTTTCCACAAAATCTAAGAAAAATTCCTCAAAATACTTCAACTCTCCTCAAAACCACACCAAGTCCTTGAAAAGGCCCACCAAATTCCACAAAAATCCCACAGAATCTCCACAAATTCCCACAAAATCTAAAACAAATTCCTCAACATTCTTCAAGTCTCCTCAGAATCCCACACAATTCCAGAAAAATCCCCACAAAATTCCAGACAAGTTCCACAAAATTCCCTAAATCATTTCAAAACCCTACCAATTCATAGGAATGTCCCTCAAAATCTCTGCCAATTCCCAGAACATCCCACAAAAATCCCACAAAAATCCCTAAATCTTCTGAAAACTCGACCAAATTCCTGAAACGCCCCAGAAAATCACCACAGTTTCCCGCAAAATTCAAGAAAAACAACACAAAATTCCCTAAATCTTTTCAAAATACTACAAAATTCTTGAAAAGCCCCACCAAATTCCAGAAATGTCCCACAAAATGACCTAAATCATTCCAAAACTCTACCAAATTTTACAAAAATCCCACCAAATCTCCACAAATTCTTACAAAATACATGAAAAATCACAGATAATTCCTCAATTCTCTGCAGAATCTCACAAAATTCCAGAAAAGACCCTCAAAGTTCCACAACCATCCCACAAAATCTCCTCAATATCCAACAAAATTCCAGGAAAAATCCCACAACATTCCCGAAATCTTCTCAAAACACGACCAAATTCTAAAAAAAAATCCCACCAAATCTCCACAAATTCCCACAAAATACATGAAAAACCCCTCAAGATCCCTAAATCGCCTCACTATCCCACAAAATTCCACAAAAATCACACAAAACCTCCACAAGTTTCCACAAAATCTAAGAAAAATTCCTCAAAATACTTCAACTCTCCTCAAAACCACACAAAGTCCTTGAAAAGGCCCACCAAATTCCACAAAAATCCCACAGAATCTCCACAAATTCCCACAAAAAATACATGAAAAATTTGTGATAATTTGTCAATTCTCTGCAGAATCTCACAAAATTCCAGGAAAGACCCTCAAAGTTCCACAAACATCCCACAAAATCTCCTCAATATCCAACAAAATTCCAGGAAAAATCCCACAACATTCCCGAAATCTTCTCAAAACACGACCAAATTCTAAAAAAAAATCCCACCAAATCTCCACAAATTCCCACAAAATACATGAAAAATCCCTCAAGATCCCTAAATCGCCTCACTATCCCACAAAATTCCACAAAAATCACACAAAACCTCCACAAGTTTCCACAAAATCTAAGAAAAATTCCTCAAAATACTTCAACTCTCCTCAAAACCACACAAAGTCCTTGAAAAGGCCCACCAAATTCCACAAAAATCCCACAGAATCTCCACAAATTCCCACAAAATACATAAATAATTTGTGATAATTTGTCAATTCTCTGCAGAATCCCACAAAATTCCAGAGAAGTCCCTCAAAGTTCCACAAACATCCCACAAAATGTCCACAAATGTCCACAAAATCCAAGAAAAATCCCACAACATTCCCAAAATCTTCGAAAACACGACCAAATGCTAGAAAAATATCCCACCAAATCTCCACAAATTCCCACAAAATACATGAAAAATCCCTCAAGATCCCTAAATCGCCTCACTATCCCACAAAATTCCACAAAAATCACACAAAACCTCCACAAGTTTCCACAAAATCTAAGAAAAATTCCTCAAAATACTTCAACTCTCCTCAAAACCACACAAAGTCCTTGAAAAGGCCCACCAAATTCCAGAAAAATTCCACAGAATCTCCACAAATTCCCAAAAAATACATGAAAAATTTGTGATAATTTGTCAATTCTCTGCAGAATCTCACAAAATTCCAGGAAAGACCCTCAAAGTTCCACAAACATCCCACAAAATCTCCTCAATATCCAACAAAATTCCAGGAAAAATCCCACAACATTCCCGAAATCTTCTCAAAACACGACCAAATTCTAAAAAAAAATCCCACCAAATCTCCACAAATTCCCACAAAATACATGAAAAATCCCTCAAGATCCCTAAATCGCCTCACTATCCCACAAAATTCCACAAAAATCACACAAAACCTCCACAAGTTTCCACAAAATCTAAGAAAAATTCCTCAAAATACTTCAACTCTCCTCAAAACCACACAAAGTCCTTGAAAAGGCCCACCAAATTCCACAAAAATCCCACAGAATCTCCACAAATTCCCACAAAATCTGAAACAAATTCCTCAACATTCTTCAAGTCTCCTCAGAATCCCACACAATTCCAGAAAAATCCCCACAAAATTACAGACAAGTCCCACAAAACTCCCTAAATCATTTCAAAACCCTACCTATTCATAGGAATGTCCCTCAAAATCTCTGCCAATTCCCAGAACATCCCACAAAAATCCCACAAAAATCCCTAAATCTTCTGAAAACTCGACCAAATTCCAGAAACGCCCCAGAAAATCACCACAGTTTCCCGCAAAATTCAAGAAAAACAACACAAAATTCCCTAAATCTTTTCAAAATACTACAAAATTCTTGAAAAGCCCCACCAAATTCCAGAAATATCCCACAAAATGACCTAAATCATTCCAAAACTCTACCAAATTCCACAAAAATCACACCAAATCTCCACAAATTCTTACAAAAAATACATGAAAAATTTGTGATAATTCCTCAATTCTCTGCAGAATCTCACAAAATTCCAGAAAAGACCCTCAAAGTTCCACCAACATCCCACAAAATGTCCACAAATGTCCACAAAATCCAAGAAAAATCCCACAAAATTCCCTAATTCTTCTAAAACACGACCAAATTCTAGAAAAATATCCCACCAAATCTCCACAAATTCCCACAAAATACATGAAAAATCCCTCAAGATCCCTAAATCACCTCACTATCCCACAAAATTCCACAAAAATCACACAAAACCTCCACAAGTTTCCACAAAATCTAAGAAAAATTCCTCAAAATACTTCAACTCTCCTCAAAACCACACCAAGTCCTTGAAAAGGCCCACCAAATTCCACAAAAATCCCACAGAATCTCCACAAATTCCCACAAAATCTAAAACAAATTCCTCAACATTCTTCAAGTCTCCTCAGAATCCCACACAATTCCAGAAAAATCCCCACAAAATTCCAGACAAGTTCCACCAAATTCCCTAAATCATTTCAAAACCCTACCAATTCATAGGAATGTCCCTCAAAATCTCTGCCAATTCCCAGAACATCCCACAAAAATCCCACAAAAATCCCTAAATCTTCTGAAAACTCGACCAAATTCCTGAAACGCCCCAGAAAATCACCACAGTTTCCCGCAAAATTCAAGAAAAACAACACAAAATTCCCTAAATCTTTTCAAAATACTACAAAATTCTTGAAAAGCCCCACCAAATTCCAGAAATGTCCCACAAAATGACCTAAATCATTCCAAAACTCTACCAAATTTTACAAAAATCCCACCAAATCTCCACAAATTCTTACAAAATACATGAAAAATCACAGATAATTCCTCAATTCTCTGCAGAATCTCACAAAATTCCAGAAAAGACCCTCAAAGTTCCACAACCATCCCACAAAATCTCCTCAATATCCAACAAAATTCCAGGAAAAATCCCACAACATTCCCGAAATCTTCTCAAAACACGACCAAATTCTAAAAAAAAATCCCATCAAATCTCCACAAATTCCCACAAAATACATGAAAAATCCCTCAAGATCCCTAAATCGCCTCACTATCCCACAAAATTCCACAAAAATCACACAAAACCTCCACAAGTTTCCACAAAATCTAAGAAAAATTCCTCAAAATACTTCAACTCTCCTCAAAACCACACAAAGTCCTTGAAAAGGCCCACCAAATTCCACAAAAATCCCACAGAATCTCCACAAATTCCCACAAAAAATACATGAAAAATTTGTGATAATTTGTCAATTCTCTGCAGAATCCCACAAAATTCCAGAAAAGTCCCTCAAAGTTCCACCAACATCCCACAAAATGTCCACAAATGTCCACAAAATCCAAGAAAAATCCCACAACATTCCCGAAATCTTCGAAAACACGACCAAATTCTAGAAAAATATCCCACCAAATCTCCACAAATTTCCACAAAATACATGAAAAATCCCTCAAGATCCCTAAATCGCCTCACTATCCCACAAAATTCCACAAAAATCACACAAAACCTCCACAAGTTTCCACAAAATCTAAGAAAAATTCCTCAAAATACTTCAACTCTCCTCAAAACCACACAAAGTCCTTGAAAAGGCGCACCAAATTCCACAAAAATCCCACAGAATCTCCACAAATTCCCAAAAAATACATGAAAAATTTGTGATAATTTGTCAATTCTCTGCAGAATCCCACAAAATTCCAGAGAAGTCCCTCAAAGTTCCACCAACATCCCAGAAAATGTCCACAAATGTCCACAAAATCCAAGAAAAATCCCACAAAATTCCCGAAATCTTCGAAAACACGACCAAATTCTAGAAAAATATCCCACCAAATCTCCACAAATTTCCACAAAATACATGAAAAATCCCTCAAGATCCCTAAATCGCCTCACTATCCCACAAAATTCCACAAAAATCACACAAAACCTCCACAAGTTTCCACAAAATCTAAGAAAAATTCCTCAAAATACTTCAACTCTCCTCAAAACCACACAAAGTCCTTGAAAAGGCCCACCAAATTCCACAAAAATCCCACAGAATCTCCACAAATTCCCAAAAAATACATGAAAAATTTGTGATAATTTGTCAATTCTCTGCAGAATCCCACAAAATTCCAGAAAAGTCCCTCAAAGTTCCACAAACATCCCACAAAATGTCCACAAATGTCCACAAAATCCAAGAAAAATCCCACAACATTCCCGAAATCTTCGAAAACACGACCAAATTCTAGAAAAATATCCACCAAATCTCCACAAATTCCCACAAAATACATGAAAAATCCCTCAAGATCCCTAAATCGCCTCACTATCCCACAAAATTCCACAAAAATCACACAAAACCTCCACAAGTTTCCACAAAATCTAAGAAAAATTCCTCAAAATACTTCAACTCTCCTCAAAACCACACAAAGTCCTTGAAAAGGCCCACCAAATTCCACAAAAATCCCACAGAATCTCCACAAATTCCCACAAAATCTAAAACAAATTCCTCAACATTCTTCAAGTCTCCTCAGAATCCCACACAATTCCAGAAAAATCCCCACAAAATTCCAGACAAGTCCCACAAAACTCCCTAAATCATTTCAAAACCCTACCAATTCATAGGAATGTCCCTCAAAATCTCTGCCAATTCCCAGAACATCCCACAAAAATCCCACAAAAATCCCTAAATCTTCTGAAAACTTGACCAAATTCCTGAAACGCCCCAGAAAATCACCACAGTTTCCCGCAAAATCCAAGAAAAACAACACAAAATTCCCTAAATCTTTTCAAAATACTACAAAATTCTTGAAAAGCCCCACCAAATTCCAGAAATGTTCCACAAAATGACCTAAATCATTCCAAAACTCTACCAAATTCCACAAAAATCCCACCAAATCTCCACAAATTCTTACAAAATACATGAAAAATCACAGATAATTCCTCAATTCTCTGCAGAATCTCACAAAATTCCAGAAAAGACCCTCAAAGTTCCACAACCATCCCACAAAATCTCCTCAATATCCAACAAAATTCCAGGAAAAATCCCACAACATTCCCGAAATCTTCTCAAAACACGACCAAATTCTAAAAAAAAATCCCACCAAATCTCCACAAATTCCCACAAAATACATGAAAAATCCCTCAAGATCCCTAAATCGCCTCACTATCCCACAAAATTCCACAAAAATCACACAAAACCTCCACAAGTTTCCACAAAATCTAAGAAAAATTCCTCAAAATACTTCAACTCTCCTCAAAACCACACCAAGTCCTTGAAAAGGCCCACCAAATTCCACAAAAATCCCACAGAATCTCCACAAATTCCCAAAAAATACATGAAAAATTTGTGATAATTTGTCAATTCTCTGCAGAATCCCACAAAATTCCAGAAAAGTCCCTCAAAGTTCCACCAACATCCCACAAAATGTCCACAAATGTCCACAAAATCCAAGAAAAATCCCACAACATTCCCGAAATCTTCGAAAACACGACCAAATTCTAGAAAAATATCCCACCAAATCTCCACAAATTCCCACAAAATACATGAAAAATCCCTCAAGATCCCTAAATCGCCTCACTATCCCACAAAATTCCACAAAAATCACACAAAACCTCCACAAGTTTCCACAAAATCTAAGAAAAATTCCTCAAAATACTTCAACTCTCCTCAAAACCACACAAAGTCCTTGAAAAGGCCCACCAAATTCCACAAAAATCCCACAGAATCTCCACAAATTCCCACAAAATCTAAAACAAATTCCTCAACATTCTTCAAGTCTCCTCAGAATCCCACACAATTCCAGAAAAATCCCCACAAAACTCCAGACAAGTCCCACAAAACTCCCTAAATCATTTCAAAACCCTACCAATTCATAGGAATGTCCCTCAAAATCTCTGCCAATTCCCAGAACATCCCACAAAAATCCCACAAAAATCCCTAAATCTTCTGAAAACTCGACCAAATTCCAGAAACACCCCAGAAAATCACCACAGTTTCCCGCAAAATTCAAGAAAAACAACACAAAATTCCCTAAAACTTTTAAAAATACTACAAAATTCTTGAAAAGCCCCACCAAATTCCAGAAATATCCCACAAAATGACCTAAATCATTCAAAACTCTACCAAATTCCACAAAAATCACACCAAATCTCCACAAATTCTTACAAAATACATGAAAAATCACAGATAATTCCTCAATTCTCTGCCGAATCTCACAAAATTCCAGAAAAGACCCTCAAAGTTCCACAAACATCCCACAAAATCTCCTCAAAATCCAACAAAATTCCAGGAAAAATCCCACAACATTCCCGAAATCTTCTCAAAACACGACCAAATTCTAAAAAAAAATCCCACCAAATCTCCACAAATTCCCACAAAATACATGAAAAATCCCTCAAGATCCCTAAATCGCCTCACTATCCCACAAAATTCCACAAAAATCACACAAAACCTCCACAAGTTTCCACAAAATCTAAGAAAAATTCCTCAAAATACTTCAACTCTCCTCAAAACCACACCAAGTCCTTGAAAAGGCCCACCAAATTCCACAAAAATCCCACAGAATCTCCACAAATTCCCAAAAAATACATGAAAAATTTGTGATAATTTGTCAATTCTCTGCAGAATCCCACAAAATTCCAGAGAAGACCCTCAAAGTTCCACAAACATCCCACAAAATGTCCACAAATGTCCACAAAATCCAAGAAAAATCCCACAGCATTCCCGAAATCTTCGAAAACACGACCAAATTCTAGAAAAATATCCCACCAAATCTCCACAAATTTCCACAAAATACATGAAAAATCCCTCAAGATCCCTAAATCGCCTCACTATCCCACAAAATTCCACAAAAATCACACAAAACCTCCACAAGTTTCCACAAAATCTAAGAAAAATTCCTCAAAATACTTCAACTCTCCTCAAAACCACACAAAGTCCTTGAAAAGGCCCACCAAATTCCACAAAAATCCCACAGAATCTCCACAAATTCCCACAAAATCTAAAACAAATTCCTCAACATTCTTCAAGTCTCCTCAGAATCCCACACAATTCCAGAAAAATCCCCACAAAACTCCAGACAAGTCCCACAAAACTCCCTAAATCATTTCAAAATCCTACCAATTCATAGGAATGTCCCTCAAAATCTCTGCCAATTCCCAGAACATCCCACAAAAATCCCACAAAAATCCCTAAATCTTCTGAAAACTCGACCAAATTCCTGAAACGCCCCAGAAAATCACCACAGTTTCCCGCAAAATTCAAGAAAAACAACACAAAATTCCCTAAAACTTTTAAAAATACTACAAAATTCTTGAAAAGCCCCACCAAATTCCAGAAATATCCCACAAAATGACCTAAATCATTCAAAACTCTACCAAATTCCACAAAAATCACACCAAATCTCCACAAATTCTTACAAAATACATGAAAAATCACAGATAATTCCTCAATTCTCTGCCGAATCTCACAAAATTCCAGAAAAGACCCTCAAAGTTCCACAAACATCCCACAAAATCTCCTCAAAATCCAACAAAATTCCAGGAAAAATCCCACAACATTCCCGAAATCTTCTCAAAACACGACCAAATTCTAAAAAAAAATCCCACCAAATCTCCACAAATTCCCACAAAATACATGAAAAATCCCTCAAGATCCCTAAATCGCCTCACTATCCCACAAAATTCCACAAAAATCACACAAAACCTCCACAAGTTTCCACAAAATCTAAGAAAAATTCCTCAAAATACTTCAACTCTCCTCAAAACCACACCAAGTCCTTGAAAAGGCCCACCAAATTCCACAAAAATCCCACAGAATCTCCACAAATTCCCAAAAAATACATGAAAAATTTGTGATAATTTGTCAATTCTCTGCAGAATCCCACAAAATTCCAGAGAAGTCCCTCAAAGTTCCACAAACATCCCACAAAATGTCCACAAATGTCCACAAAATCCAAGAAAAATCCCACAAAATTCCCGAAATCTTCGAAAACACGACCAAATTCTAGAAAAATATCCCACCAAATCTCCACAAATTTCCACAAAATACATGAAAAATCCCTCAAGATCCCTAAATCGCCTCACTATCCCACAAAATTCCACAAAAATCACACAAAACCTCCACAAGTTTCCACAAAATCTAAGAAAAATTCCTCAAAATACTTCAACTCTCCTCAAAACCACACAAAGTCCTTGAAAAGGCCCACCAAATTCCACAAAAATCCCACAGAATCTCCACAAATTCCCACAAAATCTAAAACAAATTCCTCAACATTCTTCAAGTCTCCTCAGAATCCCACACAATTCCAGAAAAATCCCCACAAAATTCCAGACAAGTTCCACAAAATTCCCTAAATCATTTCAAAACCCTACCAATTCATAGGAATGTCCCTCAAAATCTCTGCCAATTCCCAGAACATCCCACAAAAATCCCACAAAAATCCCTAAATCTTCTGAAAACTCGACCAAATTCCTGAAACGCCCCAGAAAATCACCACAGTTTCCCGCAAAATTCAAGAAAAACAACACAAAATTCCCTAAATCTTTTCAAAATACTACAAAATTCTTGAAAAGCCCCACCAAATTCCAGAAATGTCCCACAAAATGACCTAAATCATTCCAAAACTCTACCAAATTTTACAAAAATCCCACCAAATCTCCACAAATTCTTACAAAATACATGAAAAATCACAGATAATTCCTCAATTCTCTGCAGAATCTCACAAAATTCCAGAAAAGACCCTCAAAGTTCCACAACCATCCCACAAAATCTCCTCAATATCCAACAAAATTCCAGGAAAAATCCCACAACATTCCCGAAATCTTCTCAAAACACGACCAAATTCTAAAAAAAAATCCCATCAAATCTCCACAAATTCCCACAAAATACATGAAAAATCCCTCAAGATCCCTAAATCGCCTCACTATCCCACAAAATTCCACAAAAATCACACAAAACCTCCACAAGTTTCCACAAAATCTAAGAAAAATTCCTCAAAATACTTCAACTCTCCTCAAAACCACACAAAGTCCTTGAAAAGGCCCACCAAATTCCACAAAAATCCCACAGAATCTCCACAAATTCCCACAAAAAATACATGAAAAATTTGTGATAATTTGTCAATTCTCTGCAGAATCCCACAAAATTCCAGAAAAGTCCCTCAAAGTTCCACCAACATCCCACAAAATGTCCACAAATGTCCACAAAATCCAAGAAAAATCCCACAACATTCCCGAAATCTTCGAAAACACGACCAAATTCTAGAAAAATATCCCACCAAATCTCCACAAATTTCCACAAAATACATGAAAAATCCCTCAAGATCCCTAAATCGCCTCACTATCCCACAAAATTCCACAAAAATCACACAAAACCTCCACAAGTTTCCACAAAATCTAAGAAAAATTCCTCAAAATACTTCAACTCTCCTCAAAACCACACAAAGTCCTTGAAAAGGCGCACCAAATTCCACAAAAATCCCACAGAATCTCCACAAATTCCCAAAAAATACATGAAAAATTTGTGATAATTTGTCAATTCTCTGCAGAATCCCACAAAATTCCAGAGAAGTCCCTCAAAGTTCCACCAACATCCCAGAAAATGTCCACAAATGTCCACAAAATCCAAGAAAAATCCCACAAAATTCCCGAAATCTTCGAAAACACGACCAAATTCTAGAAAAATATCCCACCAAATCTCCACAAATTTCCACAAAATACATGAAAAATCCCTCAAGATCCCTAAATCGCCTCACTATCCCACAAAATTCCACAAAAATCACACAAAACCTCCACAAGTTTCCACAAAATCTAAGAAAAATTCCTCAAAATACTTCAACTCTCCTCAAAACCACACAAAGTCCTTGAAAAGGCCCACCAAATTCCACAAAAATCCCACAGAATCTCCACAAATTCCCAAAAAATACATGAAAAATTTGTGATAATTTGTCAATTCTCTGCAGAATCCCACAAAATTCCAGAAAAGTCCCTCAAAGTTCCACAAACATCCCACAAAATGTCCACAAATGTCCACAAAATCCAAGAAAAATCCCACAACATTCCCGAAATCTTCGAAAACACGACCAAATTCTAGAAAAATATCCACCAAATCTCCACAAATTCCCACAAAATACATGAAAAATCCCTCAAGATCCCTAAATCGCCTCACTATCCCACAAAATTCCACAAAAATCACACAAAACCTCCACAAGTTTCCACAAAATCTAAGAAAAATTCCTCAAAATACTTCAACTCTCCTCAAAACCACACAAAGTCCTTGAAAAGGCCCACCAAATTCCACAAAAATCCCACAGAATCTCCACAAATTCCCACAAAATCTAAAACAAATTCCTCAACATTCTTCAAGTCTCCTCAGAATCCCACACAATTCCAGAAAAATCCCCACAAAATTCCAGACAAGTCCCACAAAACTCCCTAAATCATTTCAAAACCCTACCAATTCATAGGAATGTCCCTCAAAATCTCTGCCAATTCCCAGAACATCCCACAAAAATCCCACAAAAATCCCTAAATCTTCTGAAAACTTGACCAAATTCCTGAAACGCCCCAGAAAATCACCACAGTTTCCCGCAAAATCCAAGAAAAACAACACAAAATTCCCTAAATCTTTTCAAAATACTACAAAATTCTTGAAAAGCCCCACCAAATTCCAGAAATGTTCCACAAAATGACCTAAATCATTCCAAAACTCTACCAAATTCCACAAAAATCCCACCAAATCTCCACAAATTCTTACAAAATACATGAAAAATCACAGATAATTCCTCAATTCTCTGCAGAATCTCACAAAATTCCAGAAAAGACCCTCAAAGTTCCACAACCATCCCACAAAATCTCCTCAATATCCAACAAAATTCCAGGAAAAATCCCACAACATTCCCGAAATCTTCTCAAAACACGACCAAATTCTAAAAAAAAATCCCACCAAATCTCCACAAATTCCCACAAAATACATGAAAAATCCCTCAAGATCCCTAAATCGCCTCACTATCCCACAAAATTCCACAAAAATCACACAAAACCTCCACAAGTTTCCACAAAATCTAAGAAAAATTCCTCAAAATACTTCAACTCTCCTCAAAACCACACCAAGTCCTTGAAAAGGCCCACCAAATTCCACAAAAATCCCACAGAATCTCCACAAATTCCCAAAAAATACATGAAAAATTTGTGATAATTTGTCAATTCTCTGCAGAATCCCACAAAATTCCAGAAAAGTCCCTCAAAGTTCCACCAACATCCCACAAAATGTCCACAAATGTCCACAAAATCCAAGAAAAATCCCACAACATTCCCGAAATCTTCGAAAACACGACCAAATTCTAGAAAAATATCCCACCAAATCTCCACAAATTCCCACAAAATACATGAAAAATCCCTCAAGATCCCTAAATCGCCTCACTATCCCACAAAATTCCACAAAAATCACACAAAACCTCCACAAGTTTCCACAAAATCTAAGAAAAATTCCTCAAAATACTTCAACTCTCCTCAAAACCACACAAAGTCCTTGAAAAGGCCCACCAAATTCCACAAAAATCCCACAGAATCTCCACAAATTCCCACAAAATCTAAAACAAATTCCTCAACATTCTTCAAGTCTCCTCAGAATCCCACACAATTCCAGAAAAATCCCCACAAAACTCCAGACAAGTCCCACAAAACTCCCTAAATCATTTCAAAACCCTACCAATTCATAGGAATGTCCCTCAAAATCTCTGCCAATTCCCAGAACATCCCACAAAAATCCCACAAAAATCCCTAAATCTTCTGAAAACTCGACCAAATTCCAGAAACACCCCAGAAAATCACCACAGTTTCCCGCAAAATTCAAGAAAAACAACACAAAATTCCCTAAAACTTTTAAAAATACTACAAAATTCTTGAAAAGCCCCACCAAATTCCAGAAATATCCCACAAAATGACCTAAATCATTCAAAACTCTACCAAATTCCACAAAAATCACACCAAATCTCCACAAATTCTTACAAAATACATGAAAAATCACAGATAATTCCTCAATTCTCTGCCGAATCTCACAAAATTCCAGAAAAGACCCTCAAAGTTCCACAAACATCCCACAAAATCTCCTCAAAATCCAACAAAATTCCAGGAAAAATCCCACAACATTCCCGAAATCTTCTCAAAACACGACCAAATTCTAAAAAAAAATCCCACCAAATCTCCACAAATTCCCACAAAATACATGAAAAATCCCTCAAGATCCCTAAATCGCCTCACTATCCCACAAAATTCCACAAAAATCACACAAAACCTCCACAAGTTTCCACAAAATCTAAGAAAAATTCCTCAAAATACTTCAACTCTCCTCAAAACCACACCAAGTCCTTGAAAAGGCCCACCAAATTCCACAAAAATCCCACAGAATCTCCACAAATTCCCAAAAAATACATGAAAAATTTGTGATAATTTGTCAATTCTCTGCAGAATCCCACAAAATTCCAGAGAAGACCCTCAAAGTTCCACAAACATCCCACAAAATGTCCACAAATGTCCACAAAATCCAAGAAAAATCCCACAGCATTCCCGAAATCTTCGAAAACACGACCAAATTCTAGAAAAATATCCCACCAAATCTCCACAAATTTCCACAAAATACATGAAAAATCCCTCAAGATCCCTAAATCGCCTCACTATCCCACAAAATTCCACAAAAATCACACAAAACCTCCACAAGTTTCCACAAAATCTAAGAAAAATTCCTCAAAATACTTCAACTCTCCTCAAAACCACACAAAGTCCTTGAAAAGGCCCACCAAATTCCACAAAAATCCCACAGAATCTCCACAAATTCCCACAAAATCTAAAACAAATTCCTCAACATTCTTCAAGTCTCCTCAGAATCCCACACAATTCCAGAAAAATCCCCACAAAACTCCAGACAAGTCCCACAAAACTCCCTAAATCATTTCAAAATCCTACCAATTCATAGGAATGTCCCTCAAAATCTCTGCCAATTCCCAGAACATCCCACAAAAATCCCACAAAAATCCCTAAATCTTCTGAAAACTCGACCAAATTCCTGAAACGCCCCAGAAAATCACCACAGTTTCCCGCAAAATTCAAGAAAAACAACACAAAATTCCCTAAAACTTTTAAAAATACTACAAAATTCTTGAAAAGCCCCACCAAATTCCAGAAATATCCCACAAAATGACCTAAATCATTCAAAACTCTACCAAATTCCACAAAAATCCCACCAAATCTCCACAAATTCTTACAAAATACATGAAAAATCACAGATAATTCCTCAATTCTCTGCCGAATCTCACAAAATTCCAGAAAAGACCCTCAAAGTTCCACAAACATCCCACAAAATCTCCTCAAAATCCAACAAAATTCCAGGAAAAATCCCACAACATTCCCGAAATCTTCTCAAAACACGACCAAATTCTAAAAAAAAATCCCACCAAATCTCCACAAATTCCCACAAAATACATGAAAAATCCCTCAAGATCCCTAAATCGCCTCACTATCCCACAAAATTCCACAAAAATCACACAAAACCTCCACAAGTTTCCACAAAATCTAAGAAAAATTCCTCAAAATACTTCAACTCTCCTCAAAACCACACCAAGTCCTTGAAAAGGCCCACCAAATTCCACAAAAATCCCACAGAATCTCCACAAATTCCCAAAAAATACATGAAAAATTTGTGATAATTTGTCAATTCTCTGCAGAATCCCACAAAATTCCAGAGAAGTCCCTCAAAGTTCCACAAACATCCCACAAAATGTCCACAAATGTCCACAAAATCCAAGAAAAATCCCACAAAATTCCCGAAATCTTCGAAAACACGACCAAATTCTAGAAAAATATCCCACCAAATCTCCACAAATTTCCACAAAATACATGAAAAATCCCTCAAGATCCCTAAATCGCCTCACTATCCCACAAAATTCCACAAAAATCACACAAAACCTCCACAAGTTTCCACAAAATCTAAGAAAAATTCCTCAAAATACTTCAACTCTCCTCAAAACCACACAAAGTCCTTGAAAAGGCCCACCAAATTCCACAAAAATCCCACAGAATCTCCACAAATTCCCAAAAAATACATGAAAAATTTGTGATAATTTGTCAATTCTCTGCAGAATCCCACAAAATTCCAGAAAAGTCCCTCAAAGTTCCACCAACATCCCACAAAATGTCCACAAATGTCCACAAAATCCAAGAAAAATCCCACAACATTCCCGAAATCTTCGAAAACACGACCAAATTCTAGAAAAATATCCACCAAATCTCCACAAATTCCCACAAAATACATGAAAAATCCCTCAAGATCCCTAAATCGCCTCACTATCCCACAAAATTCCACAAAAATCACACAAAACCTCCACAAGTTTCCACAAAATCTAAGAAAAATTCCTCAAAATACTTCAACTCTCCTCAAAACCACACAAAGTCCTTGAAAAGGCCCACCAAATTCCACAAAAATCCCACAGAATCTCCACAAATTCCCAAAAAATACATGAAAAATTTGTGATAATTTGTCAATTCTCTGCAGAATCCCACAAAATTCCAGAAAAGTCCCTCAAAGTTCCACAAACATCCCACAAAATGTCCACAAATGTCCACAAAATCCAAGAAAAATCCCACAACATTCCCAAAATCTTCGAAAACACGACCAAATTCTAGAAAAATATCCACCAAATCTCCACAAATTTCCACAAAATACATGAAAAATCCCTCAAGATCCCTAAATCGCCTCACTATCCCACAAAATTCCACAAAAATCACACAAAACCTCCACAAGTTTCCACAAAATCTAAGAAAAATTCCTCAAAATACTTCAACTCTCCTCAAAACCACACCAAGTCCTTGAAAAGGCCCACCAAATTCCACAAAAATCCCACAGAATCTCCACAAATTCCCAAAAAATACATGAAAAATTTGTGATAATTTGTCAATTCTCTGCAGAATCCCACAAAATTCCAGAAAAGTCCCTCAAAGTTCCACCAACATCCCACAAAATGTCCACAAATGTCCACAAAATCCAAGAAAAATCCCACAACATTCCCGAAATCTTCGAAAACACGACCAAATTCTAGAAAAATATCCACCAAATCTCCACAAATTTCCACAAAATACATGAAAAATCCCTCAAGATCCCTAAATCGCCTCACTATCCCACAAAATTCCACAAAAATCACACAAAACCTCCACAAGTTTCCACAAAATCTAAGAAAAATTCCTCAAAATACTTCAACTCTCCTCAAAACCACACAAAGTCCTTGAAAAGGCCCACCAAATTCCAGAAAAATCCCACAGAATCTCCACAAATTCCCAAAAAATACATGAAAAATTTGTGATAATTTGTCAATTCTCTGCAGAATCCCACAAAATTCCAGAAAAGTCCCTCAAAGTTCCACAAACATCCCACAAAATGTCCACAAATGTCCACAAAATCCAAGAAAAATCCCACAACATTCCCGAAATCTTCGAAAACACGACCAAATTCTAGAAAAATATCCACCAAATCTCCACAAATTCCCACAAAATACATGAAAAATCCCTCAAGATCCCTAAATCGCCTCACTATTCCACAAAATTCCACAAAAATCACACAAAACCTCCACAAGTTTCCACAAAATCTAAGAAAAATTCCTCAAAATACTTCAACTCTCCTCAAAACCACACCAAGTCCTTGAAAAGGCCCACCAAATTCCACAAAAATCCCACAGAATCTCCACAAATTCCCACAAAATCTAAAACAAATTCCTCAACATTCTTCAAGTCTCCTCAGAATCCCACACAATTCCAGAAAAATCCCCACAAAATTCCAGACAAGTCCCACAAAACTCCCTAAATCATTTCAAAACCCTACCAATTCATAGGAATGTCCCTCAAAATCTCTGCCAATTCCCAGAACATCCCACAAAAATCCCACAAAAATCCCTAAATCTTCTGAAAACTTGACCAAATTCCTGAAACGCCCCAGAAAATCACCACAGTTTCCCGCAAAATCCAAGAAAAACAACACAAAATTCCCTAAATCTTTTCAAAATACTACAAAATTCTTGAAAAGCCCCACCAAATTCCAGAAATGTTCCACAAAATGACCTAAATCATTCCAAAACTCTACCAAATTCCACAAAAATCCCACCAAATCTCCACAAATTCTTACAAAATACATGAAAAATCACAGATAATTCCTCAATTCTCTGCAGAATCTCACAAAATTCCAGAAAAGACCCTCAAAGTTCCACAACCATCCCACAAAATCTCCTCAATATCCAACAAAATTCCAGGAAAAATCCCACAACATTCCCGAAATCTTCTCAAAACACGACCAAATTCTAAAAAAAAATCCCACCAAATCTCCACAAATTCCCACAAAATACATGAAAAATCCCTCAAGATCCCTAAATCGCCTCACTATCCCACAAAATTCCACAAAAATCACACAAAACCTCCACAAGTTTCCACAAAATCTAAGAAAAATTCCTCAAAATACTTCAACTCTCCTCAAAACCACACCAAGTCCTTGAAAAGGCCCACCAAATTCCACAAAAATCCCACAGAATCTCCACAAATTCCCAAAAAATACATGAAAAATTTGTGATAATTTGTCAATTCTCTGCAGAATCCCACAAAATTCCAGAAAAGTCCCTCAAAGTTCCTCAAACATCCCACAAAATGTCCACAAATGTCCACAAAATCCAAGAAAAATCCCACAACATTCCCGAAATCTTCGAAAACACGACCAAATTCTAGAAAAATATCCCACCAAATCTCCACAAATTTCCACAAAATACATGAAAAATCCCTCAAGATCCCTAAATCGCCTCACTATCCCACAAAATTCCACAAAAATCACACAAAACCTCCACAAGTTTCCACAAAATCTAAGAAAAATTCCTCAAAATACTTCAACTCTCCTCAAAACCACACAAAGTCCTTGAAAAGGCCCACCAAATTCCACAAAAATCCCACAGAATCTCCAAAAATTCCCACAAAATCTAAAACAAATTCCTCAACATTCTTC
Source organism: Cyanistes caeruleus (assembly GCF_971803275.1). Taxonomy (NCBI): domain Eukaryota; kingdom Metazoa; phylum Chordata; class Aves; order Passeriformes; family Paridae; genus Cyanistes; species Cyanistes caeruleus. The sequence continues at coordinate 118,139,599 of NC_141703.1, forward strand.
AAGTCTCCTCAGAATCCCACACAATTCCAGAAAAATCCCCACAAAACTCCAGACAAGTCCCACAAAACTCCCTAAATCATTTCAAAACCCTACCAATTCATAGGAATGTCCCTCAAAATCTCTGCCAATTCCCAGAACATCCCACAAAAATCCCACAAAAATCCCTAAATCTTCTGAAAACTCGACCAAATTCCAGAAACGCCCCAGAAAATCACCACAGTTTCCCGCAAAATTCAAGAAAAACAACACAAAATTCCCTAAATCTTTTAAAAATACTACAAAATTCTTGAAAAGCCCCACCAAATTCCAGAAATATCCCACAAAATGACCTAAATCATTCAAAACTCTACCAAATTCCACAAAAATCACACCAAATCTCCACAAATTCTTACAAAATACATGAAAAATCACAGATAATTCCTCAATTCTCTGCCGAATCTCACAAAATTCCAGAAAAGACCCTCAAAGTTCCACAAACATCCCACAAAATCTCCTCAAAATCCAACAAAATTCCAGGAAAAATCCCACAACATTCCCGAAATCTTCTCAAAACACGACCAAATTCTAAAAAAAAATCCCACCAAATCTCCACAAATTCCCACAAAATACATGAAAAATCCCTCAAGATCCCTAAATCGCCTCACTATCCCACAAAATTCCACAAAAATCACACAAAACCTCCACAAGTTTCCACAAAATCTAAGAAAAATTCCTCAAAATACTTCAACTCTCCTCAAAACCACACCAAGTCCTTGAAAAGGCCCACCAAATTCCACAAAAATCCCACAGAATCTCCACAAATTCCCAAAAAATACATGAAAAATTTGTGATAATTTGTCAATTCTCTGCAGAATCCCACAAAATTCCAGAGAAGTCCCTCAAAGTTCCACAAACATCCCACAAAATGTCCACAAATGTCCACAAAATCCAAGAAAAATCCCACAAAATTCCCGAAATCTTCGAAAACACGACCAAATTCTAGAAAAATATCCCACCAAATCTCCACAAATTTCCACAAAATACATGAAAAATCCCTCAAGATCCCTAAATCGCCTCACTATCCCACAAAATTCCACAAAAATCACACAAAACCTCCACAAGTTTCCACAAAATCTAAGAAAAATTCCTCAAAATACTTCAACTCTCCTCAAAACCACACAAAGTCCTTGAAAAGGCCCACCAAATTCCACAAAAATCCCACAGAATCTCCACAAATTCCCAAAAAATACATGAAAAATTTGTGATAATTTGTCAATTCTCTGCAGAATCCCACAAAATTCCAGAAAAGTCCCTCAAAGTTCCACAAACATCCCACAAAATGTCCACAAATGTCCACAAAATCCAAGAAAAATCCCACAACATTCCCGAAATCTTCGAAAACACGACCAAATTCTAGAAAAATATCCACCAAATCTCCACAAATTCCCACAAAATACATGAAAAATCCCTCAAGATCCCTAAATCGCCTCACTATCCCACAAAATTCCACAAAAATCACACAAAACCTCCACAAGTTTCCACAAAATCTAAGAAAAATTCCTCAAAATACTTCAACTCTCCTCAAAACCACACCAAGTCCTTGAAAAGGCCCACCAAATTCCACAAAAATCCCACAGAATCTCCACAAATTCCCAAAAAATACATGAAAAATTTGTGATAATTTGTCAATTCTCTGCAGAATCCCACACAATTCCAGAAAAGTCCCTCAAAGTTCCACAAACATCCCACAAAATGTCCACAAATGTCCACAAAATCCAAGAAAAATCCCACAACATTCCCGAAATCTTCGAAAACACGACCAAATTCTAGAAAAATATCCACCAAATCTCCACAAATTTCCACAAAATACATGAAAAATCCCTCAAGATCCCTAAATCGCCTCACTATCCCACAAATTCCACAAAAATCACACAAAACCTCCACAAGTTTCCACAAAATCTAAGAAAAATTCCTCAAAATACTTCAACTCTCCTCAAAACCACACAAAGTCCTTGAAAAGGCCCACCAAATTCCACAAAAATCCCACAGAATCTCCACAAATTCCCACAAAATCTAAAACAAATTCCTCAACATTCTTCAAGTCTCCTCAGAATCCCACACAATTCCAGAAAAATCCCCACAAAACTCCAGACAAGTCCCACAAAACTCCCTAAATCATTTCAAAACCCTACCAATTCATAGGAATGTCCCTCAAAATCTCTGCCAATTCCCAGAACATCCCACAAAAATCCCACAAAAATCCCTAAATCTTCTGAAAACTCGACCAAATTCCAGAAACGCCCCAGAAAATCACCACAGTTTCCCGCAAAATTCAAGAAAAACAACACAAAATTCCCTAAAACTTTTAAAAATACTACAAAATTCTTGAAAAGCCCCACCAAATTCCAGAAATATCCCACAAAATGACCTAAATCATTCAAAACTCTACCAAATTCCACAAAAATCACACCAAATCTCCACAAATTCTTACAAAATACATGAAAAATCACAGATAATTCCTCAATTCTCTGCCGAATCTCACAAAATTCCAGAAAAGACCCTCAAAGTTCCACAAACATCCCACAAAATCTCCTCAAAATCCAACAAAATTCCAGGAAAAATCCCACAACATTCCCGAAATCTTCTCAAAACACGACCAAATTCTAAAAAAAAATCCCACCAAATCTCCACAAATTCCCACAAAATACATGAAAAATCCCTCAAGATCCCTAAATCGCCTCACTATCCCACAAAATTCCACAAAAATCACACAAAACCTCCACAAGTTTCCACAAAATCTAAGAAAAATTCCTCAAAATACTTCAACTCTCCTCAAAACCACACCAAGTCCTTGAAAAGGCCCACCAAATTCCACAAAAATCCCACAGAATCTCCACAAATTCCCAAAAAATACATGAAAAATTTGTGATAATTTGTCAATTCTCTGCAGAATCCCACAAAATTCCAGAGAAGTCCCTCAAAGTTCCACAAACATCCCACAAAATGTCCACAAATGTCCACAAAATCCAAGAAAAATCCCACAAAATTCCCGAAATCTTCGAAAACACGACCAAATTCTAGAAAAATATCCCACCAAATCTCCACAAATTTCCACAAAATACATGAAAAATCCCTCAAGATCCCTAAATCGCCTCACTATCCCACAAAATTCCACAAAAATCACACAAAACCTCCACAAGTTTCCACAAAATCTAAGAAAAATTCCTCAAAATACTTCAACTCTCCTCAAAACCACACAAAGTCCTTGAAAAGGCCCACCAAATTCCACAAAAATCCCACAGAATCTCCACAAATTCCCAAAAAATACATGAAAAATTTGTGATAATTTGTCAATTCTCTGCAGAATCCCACAAAATTCCAGAGAAGTCCCTCAAAGTTCCACAAACATCCCACAAAATGTCCACAAATGTCCACAAAATCCAAGAAAAATCCCACAACATTCCCGAAATCTTCGAAAACACGACCAAATTCTAGAAAAATATCCACCAAATCTCCACAAATTCCCACAAAATACATGAAAAATCCCTCAAGATCCCTAAATCGCCTCACTATCCCACAAAATTCCACAAAAATCACACAAAACCTCCACAAGTTTCCACAAAATCTAAGAAAAATTCCTCAAAATACTTCAACTCTCCTCAAAACCACACCAAGTTTTTGAAAAGGCCCACCAAATTCCACAAAAATCCCACAGAATCTCCACAAATTCCCAAAAAATACATGAAAAATTTGTGATAATTTGTCAATTCTCTGCAGAATCCCACAAAATTCCAGAAAAGTCCCTCAAAGTTCCACCAACATCCCACAAAATGTCCACAAATGTCCACAAAATCCAAGAAAAATCCCACAACATTCCCGAAATCTTCGAAAACACGACCAAATTCTAGAAAAATATCCCACCAAATCTCCACAAATTTCCACAAAATACATGAAAAATCCCTCAAGATCCCTAAATCGCCTCACTATCCCACAAAATTCCACAAAAATCACACAAAACCTCCACAAGTTTCCACAAAATCTAAGAAAAATTCCTCAAAATACTTCAACTCTCCTCAAAACCACACAAAGTCCTTGAAAAGGCGCACCAAATTCCACAAAAATCCCACAGAATCTCCACAAATTCCCAAAAAATACATGAAAAATTTGTGATAATTTGTCAATTCTCTGCAGAATCCCACAAAATTCCAGAGAAGTCCCTCAAAGTTCCACCAACATCCCAGAAAATGTCCACAAATGTCCACAAAATCCAAGAAAAATCCCACAAAATTCCCGAAATCTTCGAAAACACGACCAAATTCTAGAAAAATATCCCACCAAATCTCCACAAATTTCCACAAAATACATGAAAAATCCCTCAAGATCCCTAAATCGCCTCACTATCCCACAAAATTCCACAAAAATCACACAAAACCTCCACAAGTTTCCACAAAATCTAAGAAAAATTCCTCAAAATACTTCAACTCTCCTCAAAACCACACAAAGTCCTTGAAAAGGCCCACCAAATTCCACAAAAATCCCACAGAATCTCCACAAATTCCCAAAAAATACATGAAAAATTTGTGATAATTTGTCAATTCTCTGCAGAATCCCACAAAATTCCAGAAAAGTCCCTCAAAGTTCCACAAACATCCCACAAAATGTCCACAAATGTCCACAAAATCCAAGAAAAATCCCACAACATTCCCGAAATCTTCGAAAACACGACCAAATTCTAGAAAAATATCCACCAAATCTCCACAAATTCCCACAAAATACATGAAAAATCCCTCAAGATCCCTAAATCGCCTCACTATCCCACAAAATTCCACAAAAATCACACAAAACCTCCACAAGTTTCCACAAAATCTAAGAAAAATTCCTCAAAATACTTCAACTCTCCTCAAAACCACACAAAGTCCTTGAAAAGGCCCACCAAATTCCACAAAAATCCCACAGAATCTCCACAAATTCCCACAAAATCTAAAACAAATTCCTCAACATTCTTCAAGTCTCCTCAGAATCCCACACAATTCCAGAAAAATCCCCACAAAATTCCAGACAAGTCCCACAAAACTCCCTAAATCATTTCAAAACCCTACCAATTCATAGGAATGTCCCTCAAAATCTCTGCCAATTCCCAGAACATCCCACAAAAATCCCACAAAAATCCCTAAATCTTCTGAAAACTTGACCAAATTCCTGAAACGCCCCAGAAAATCACCACAGTTTCCCGCAAAATCCAAGAAAAACAACACAAAATTCCCTAAATCTTTTCAAAATACTACAAAATTCTTGAAAAGCCCCACCAAATTCCAGAAATGTCCCACAAAATGACCTAAATCATTCCAAAACTCTACCAAATTCCACAAAAATCCCACCAAATCTCCACAAATTCTTACAAAATACATGAAAAATCACAGATAATTCCTCAATTCTCTGCAGAATCTCACAAAATTCCAGAAAAGACCCTCAAAGTTCCACAACCATCCCACAAAATCTCCTCAATATCCAACAAAATTCCAGGAAAAATCCCACAACATTCCCGAAATCTTCTCAAAACACGACCAAATTCTAAAAAAAAATCCCACCAAATCTCCACAAATTCCCACAAAATACATGAAAAATCCCTCAAGATCCCTAAATCGCCTCACTATCCCACAAAATTCCACAAAAATCACACAAAACCTCCACAAGTTTCCACAAAATCTAAGAAAAATTCCTCAAAATACTTCAACTCTCCTCAAAACCACACCAAGTCCTTGAAAAGGCCCACCAAATTCCACAAAAATCCCACAGAATCTCCACAAATTCCCAAAAAATACATGAAAAATTTGTGATAATTTGTCAATTCTCTGCAGAATCCCACAAAATTCCAGAAAAGTCCCTCAAAGTTCCACCAACATCCCACAAAATGTCCACAAATGTCCACAAAATCCAAGAAAAATCCCACAACATTCCCGAAATCTTCGAAAACACGACCAAATTCTAGAAAAATATCCCACCAAATCTCCACAAATTCCCACAAAATACATGAAAAATCCCTCAAGATCCCTAAATCGCCTCACTATCCCACAAAATTCCACAAAAATCACACAAAACCTCCACAAGTTTCCACAAAATCTAAGAAAAATTCCTCAAAATACTTCAACTCTCCTCAAAACCACACAAAGTCCTTGAAAAGGCCCACCAAATTCCACAAAAATCCCACAGAATCTCCACAAATTCCCACAAAATCTAAAACAAATTCCTCAACATTCTTCAAGTCTCCTCAGAATCCCACACAATTCCAGAAAAATCCCCACAAAACTCCAGACAAGTCCCACAAAACTCCCTAAATCATTTCAAAACCCTACCAATTCATAGGAATGTCCCTCAAAATCTCTGCCAATTCCCAGAACATCCCACAAAAATCCCACAAAAATCCCTAAATCTTCTGAAAACTCGACCAAATTCCAGAAACACCCCAGAAAATCACCACAGTTTCCCGCAAAATTCAAGAAAAACAACACAAAATTCCCTAAAACTTTTAAAAATACTACAAAATTCTTGAAAAGCCCCACCAAATTCCAGAAATATCCCACAAAATGACCTAAATCATTCAAAACTCTACCAAATTCCACAAAAATCACACCAAATCTCCACAAATTCTTACAAAATACATGAAAAATCACAGATAATTCCTCAATTCTCTGCCGAATCTCACAAAATTCCAGAAAAGACCCTCAAAGTTCCACAAACATCCCACAAAATCTCCTCAAAATCCAACAAAATTCCAGGAAAAATCCCACAACATTCCCGAAATCTTCTCAAAACACGACCAAATTCTAAAAAAAAATCCCACCAAATCTCCACAAATTCCCACAAAATACATGAAAAATCCCTCAAGATCCCTAAATCGCCTCACTATCCCACAAAATTCCACAAAAATCACACAAAACCTCCACAAGTTTCCACAAAATCTAAGAAAAATTCCTCAAAATACTTCAACTCTCCTCAAAACCACACCAAGTCCTTGAAAAGGCCCACCAAATTCCACAAAAATCCCACAGAATCTCCACAAATTCCCAAAAAATACATGAAAAATTTGTGATAATTTGTCAATTCTCTGCAGAATCCCACAAAATTCCAGAGAAGACCCTCAAAGTTCCACAAACATCCCACAAAATGTCCACAAATGTCCACAAAATCCAAGAAAAATCCCACAGCATTCCCGAAATCTTCGAAAACACGACCAAATTCTAGAAAAATATCCCACCAAATCTCCACAAATTTCCACAAAATACATGAAAAATCCCTCAAGATCCCTAAATCGCCTCACTATCCCACAAAATTCCACAAAAATCACACAAAACCTCCACAAGTTTCCACAAAATCTAAGAAAAATTCCTCAAAATACTTCAACTCTCCTCAAAACCACACAAAGTCCTTGAAAAGGCCCACCAAATTCCACAAAAATCCCACAGAATCTCCACAAATTCCCACAAAATCTAAAACAAATTCCTCAACATTCTTCAAGTCTCCTCAGAATCCCACACAATTCCAGAAAAATCCCCACAAAACTCCAGACAAGTCCCACAAAACTCCCTAAATCATTTCAAAATCCTACCAATTCATAGGAATGTCCCTCAAAATCTCTGCCAATTCCCAGAACATCCCACAAAAATCCCACAAAAATCCCTAAATCTTCTGAAAACTCGACCAAATTCCTGAAACGCCCCAGAAAATCACCACAGTTTCCCGCAAAATTCAAGAAAAACAACACAAAATTCCCTAAAACTTTTAAAAATACTACAAAATTCTTGAAAAGCCCCACCAAATTCCAGAAATATCCCACAAAATGACCTAAATCATTCAAAACTCTACCAAATTCCACAAAAATCCCACCAAATCTCCACAAATTCTTACAAAATACATGAAAAATCACAGATAATTCCTCAATTCTCTGCCGAATCTCACAAAATTCCAGAAAAGACCCTCAAAGTTCCACAAACATCCCACAAAATCTCCTCAAAATCCAACAAAATTCCAGGAAAAATCCCACAACATTCCCGAAATCTTCTCAAAACACGACCAAATTCTAAAAAAAAATCCCACCAAATCTCCACAAATTCCCACAAAATACATGAAAAATCCCTCAAGATCCCTAAATCGCCTCACTATCCCACAAAATTCCACAAAAATCACACAAAACCTCCACAAGTTTCCACAAAATCTAAGAAAAATTCCTCAAAATACTTCAACTCTCCTCAAAACCACACCAAGTCCTTGAAAAGGCCCACCAAATTCCACAAAAATCCCACAGAATCTCCACAAATTCCCAAAAAATACATGAAAAATTTGTGATAATTTGTCAATTCTCTGCAGAATCCCACAAAATTCCAGAGAAGTCCCTCAAAGTTCCACAAACATCCCACAAAATGTCCACAAATGTCCACAAAATCCAAGAAAAATCCCACAAAATTCCCGAAATCTTCGAAAACACGACCAAATTCTAGAAAAATATCCCACCAAATCTCCACAAATTTCCACAAAATACATGAAAAATCCCTCAAGATCCCTAAATCGCCTCACTATCCCACAAAATTCCACAAAAATCACACAAAACCTCCACAAGTTTCCACAAAATCTAAGAAAAATTCCTCAAAATACTTCAACTCTCCTCAAAACCACACAAAGTCCTTGAAAAGGCCCACCAAATTCCACAAAAATCCCACAGAATCTCCACAAATTCCCAAAAAATACATGAAAAATTTGTGATAATTTGTCAATTCTCTGCAGAATCCCACAAAATTCCAGAAAAGTCCCTCAAAGTTCCACCAACATCCCACAAAATGTCCACAAATGTCCACAAAATCCAAGAAAAATCCCACAACATTCCCGAAATCTTCGAAAACACGACCAAATTCTAGAAAAATATCCACCAAATCTCCACAAATTCCCACAAAATACATGAAAAATCCCTCAAGATCCCTAAATCGCCTCACTATCCCACAAAATTCCACAAAAATCACACAAAACCTCCACAAGTTTCCACAAAATCTAAGAAAAATTCCTCAAAATACTTCAACTCTCCTCAAAACCACACAAAGTCCTTGAAAAGGCCCACCAAATTCCACAAAAATCCCACAGAATCTCCACAAATTCCCAAAAAATACATGAAAAATTTGTGATAATTTGTCAATTCTCTGCAGAATCCCACAAAATTCCAGAAAAGTCCCTCAAAGTTCCACAAACATCCCACAAAATGTCCACAAATGTCCACAAAATCCAAGAAAAATCCCACAACATTCCCAAAATCTTCGAAAACACGACCAAATTCTAGAAAAATATCCACCAAATCTCCACAAATTTCCACAAAATACATGAAAAATCCCTCAAGATCCCTAAATCGCCTCACTATCCCACAAAATTCCACAAAAATCACACAAAACCTCCACAAGTTTCCACAAAATCTAAGAAAAATTCCTCAAAATACTTCAACTCTCCTCAAAACCACACCAAGTCCTTGAAAAGGCCCACCAAATTCCACAAAAATCCCACAGAATCTCCACAAATTCCCAAAAAATACATGAAAAATTTGTGATAATTTGTCAATTCTCTGCAGAATCCCACAAAATTCCAGAAAAGTCCCTCAAAGTTCCACCAACATCCCACAAAATGTCCACAAATGTCCACAAAATCCAAGAAAAATCCCACAACATTCCCGAAATCTTCGAAAACACGACCAAATTCTAGAAAAATATCCACCAAATCTCCACAAATTTCCACAAAATACATGAAAAATCCCTCAAGATCCCTAAATCGCCTCACTATCCCACAAAATTCCACAAAAATCACACAAAACCTCCACAAGTTTCCACAAAATCTAAGAAAAATTCCTCAAAATACTTCAACTCTCCTCAAAACCACACAAAGTCCTTGAAAAGGCCCACCAAATTCCAGAAAAATCCCACAGAATCTCCACAAATTCCCAAAAAATACATGAAAAATTTGTGATAATTTGTCAATTCTCTGCAGAATCCCACAAAATTCCAGAAAAGTCCCTCAAAGTTCCACAAACATCCCACAAAATGTCCACAAATGTCCACAAAATCCAAGAAAAATCCCACAACATTCCCGAAATCTTCGAAAACACGACCAAATTCTAGAAAAATATCCACCAAATCTCCACAAATTCCCACAAAATACATGAAAAATCCCTCAAGATCCCTAAATCGCCTCACTATTCCACAAAATTCCACAAAAATCACACAAAACCTCCACAAGTTTCCACAAAATCTAAGAAAAATTCCTCAAAATACTTCAACTCTCCTCAAAACCACACCAAGTCCTTGAAAAGGCCCACCAAATTCCACAAAAATCCCACAGAATCTCCACAAATTCCCACAAAATCTAAAACAAATTCCTCAACATTCTTCAAGTCTCCTCAGAATCCCACACAATTCCAGAAAAATCCCCACAAAATTCCAGACAAGTCCCACAAAACTCCCTAAATCATTTCAAAACCCTACCAATTCATAGGAATGTCCCTCAAAATCTCTGCCAATTCCCAGAACATCCCACAAAAATCCCACAAAAATCCCTAAATCTTCTGAAAACTTGACCAAATTCCTGAAACGCCCCAGAAAATCACCACAGTTTCCCGCAAAATCCAAGAAAAACAACACAAAATTCCCTAAATCTTTTCAAAATACTACAAAATTCTTGAAAAGCCCCACCAAATTCCAGAAATGTTCCACAAAATGACCTAAATCATTCCAAAACTCTACCAAATTCCACAAAAATCCCACCAAATCTCCACAAATTCTTACAAAATACATGAAAAATCACAGATAATTCCTCAATTCTCTGCAGAATCTCACAAAATTCCAGAAAAGACCCTCAAAGTTCCACAACCATCCCACAAAATCTCCTCAATATCCAACAAAATTCCAGGAAAAATCCCACAACATTCCCGAAATCTTCTCAAAACACGACCAAATTCTAAAAAAAAATCCCACCAAATCTCCACAAATTCCCACAAAATACATGAAAAATCCCTCAAGATCCCTAAATCGCCTCACTATCCCACAAAATTCCACAAAAATCACACAAAACCTCCACAAGTTTCCACAAAATCTAAGAAAAATTCCTCAAAATACTTCAACTCTCCTCAAAACCACACCAAGTCCTTGAAAAGGCCCACCAAATTCCACAAAAATCCCACAGAATCTCCACAAATTCCCAAAAAATACATGAAAAATTTGTGATAATTTGTCAATTCTCTGCAGAATCCCACAAAATTCCAGAAAAGTCCCTCAAAGTTCCTCAAACATCCCACAAAATGTCCACAAATGTCCACAAAATCCAAGAAAAATCCCACAACATTCCCGAAATCTTCGAAAACACGACCAAATTCTAGAAAAATATCCCACCAAATCTCCACAAATTTCCACAAAATACATGAAAAATCCCTCAAGATCCCTAAATCGCCTCACTATCCCACAAAATTCCACAAAAATCACACAAAACCTCCACAAGTTTCCACAAAATCTAAGAAAAATTCCTCAAAATACTTCAACTCTCCTCAAAACCACACAAAGTCCTTGAAAAGGCCCACCAAATTCCACAAAAATCCCACAGAATCTCCAAAAATTCCCACAAAATCTAAAACAAATTCCTCAACATTCTTCAAGTCTCCTCAGAATCCCACACAATTCCAGAAAAATCCCCACAAAACTCCAGACAAGTCCCACAAAACTCCCTAAATCATTTCAAAACCCTACCAATTCATAGGAATGTCCCTCAAAATCTCTGCCAATTCCCAGAACATCCCACAAAAATCCCACAAAAATCCCTAAATCTTCTGAAAACTCGACCAAATTCCAGAAACGCCCCAGAAAATCACCACAGTTTCCCGCAAAATTCAAGAAAAACAACACAAAATTCCCTAAATCTTTTAAAAATACTACAAAATTCTTGAAAAGCCCCACCAAATTCCAGAAATATCCCACAAAATGACCTAAATCATTCAAAACTCTACCAAATTCCACAAAAATCACACCAAATCTCCACAAATTCTTACAAAATACATGAAAAATCACAGATAATTCCTCAATTCTCTGCCGAATCTCACAAAATTCCAGAAAAGACCCTCAAAGTTCCACAAACATCCCACAAAATCTCCTCAAAATCCAACAAAATTCCAGGAAAAATCCCACAACATTCCCGAAATCTTCTCAAAACACGACCAAATTCTAAAAAAAAATCCCACCAAATCTCCACAAATTCCCACAAAATACATGAAAAATCCCTCAAGATCCCTAAATCGCCTCACTATCCCACAAAATTCCACAAAAATCACACAAAACCTCCACAAGTTTCCACAAAATCTAAGAAAAATTCCTCAAAATACTTCAACTCTCCTCAAAACCACACCAAGTCCTTGAAAAGGCCCACCAAATTCCACAAAAATCCCACAGAATCTCCACAAATTCCCAAAAAATACATGAAAAATTTGTGATAATTTGTCAATTCTCTGCAGAATCCCACAAAATTCCAGAGAAGTCCCTCAAAGTTCCACAAACATCCCACAAAATGTCCACAAATGTCCACAAAATCCAAGAAAAATCCCACAAAATTCCCGAAATCTTCGAAAACACGACCAAATTCTAGAAAAATATCCCACCAAATCTCCACAAATTTCCACAAAATACATGAAAAATCCCTCAAGATCCCTAAATCGCCTCACTATCCCACAAAATTCCACAAAAATCACACAAAACCTCCACAAGTTTCCACAAAATCTAAGAAAAATTCCTCAAAATACTTCAACTCTCCTCAAAACCACACAAAGTCCTTGAAAAGGCCCACCAAATTCCACAAAAATCCCACAGAATCTCCACAAATTCCCAAAAAATACATGAAAAATTTGTGATAATTTGTCAATTCTCTGCAGAATCCCACAAAATTCCAGAAAAGTCCCTCAAAGTTCCACAAACATCCCACAAAATGTCCACAAATGTCCACAAAATCCAAGAAAAATCCCACAACATTCCCGAAATCTTCGAAAACACGACCAAATTCTAGAAAAATATCCACCAAATCTCCACAAATTCCCACAAAATACATGAAAAATCCCTCAAGATCCCTAAATCGCCTCACTATCCCACAAAATTCCACAAAAATCACACAAAACCTCCACAAGTTTCCACAAAATCTAAGAAAAATTCCTCAAAATACTTCAACTCTCCTCAAAACCACACCAAGTCCTTGAAAAGGCCCACCAAATTCCACAAAAATCCCACAGAATCTCCACAAATTCCCAAAAAATACATGAAAAATTTGTGATAATTTGTCAATTCTCTGCAGAATCCCACACAATTCCAGAAAAGTCCCTCAAAGTTCCACAAACATCCCACAAAATGTCCACAAATGTCCACAAAATCCAAGAAAAATCCCACAACATTCCCGAAATCTTCGAAAACACGACCAAATTCTAGAAAAATATCCACCAAATCTCCACAAATTTCCACAAAATACATGAAAAATCCCTCAAGATCCCTAAATCGCCTCACTATCCCACAAATTCCACAAAAATCACACAAAACCTCCACAAGTTTCCACAAAATCTAAGAAAAATTCCTCAAAATACTTCAACTCTCCTCAAAACCACACAAAGTCCTTGAAAAGGCCCACCAAATTCCACAAAAATCCCACAGAATCTCCACAAATTCCCACAAAATCTAAAACAAATTCCTCAACATTCTTCAAGTCTCCTCAGAATCCCACACAATTCCAGAAAAATCCCCACAAAACTCCAGACAAGTCCCACAAAACTCCCTAAATCATTTCAAAACCCTACCAATTCATAGGAATGTCCCTCAAAATCTCTGCCAATTCCCAGAACATCCCACAAAAATCCCACAAAAATCCCTAAATCTTCTGAAAACTCGACCAAATTCCAGAAACGCCCCAGAAAATCACCACAGTTTCCCGCAAAATTCAAGAAAAACAACACAAAATTCCCTAAAACTTTTAAAAATACTACAAAATTCTTGAAAAGCCCCACCAAATTCCAGAAATATCCCACAAAATGACCTAAATCATTCAAAACTCTACCAAATTCCACAAAAATCACACCAAATCTCCACAAATTCTTACAAAATACATGAAAAATCACAGATAATTCCTCAATTCTCTGCCGAATCTCACAAAATTCCAGAAAAGACCCTCAAAGTTCCACAAACATCCCACAAAATCTCCTCAAAATCCAACAAAATTCCAGGAAAAATCCCACAACATTCCCGAAATCTTCTCAAAACACGACCAAATTCTAAAAAAAAATCCCACCAAATCTCCACAAATTCCCACAAAATACATGAAAAATCCCTCAAGATCCCTAAATCGCCTCACTATCCCACAAAATTCCACAAAAATCACACAAAACCTCCACAAGTTTCCACAAAATCTAAGAAAAATTCCTCAAAATACTTCAACTCTCCTCAAAACCACACCAAGTCCTTGAAAAGGCCCACCAAATTCCACAAAAATCCCACAGAATCTCCACAAATTCCCAAAAAATACATGAAAAATTTGTGATAATTTGTCAATTCTCTGCAGAATCCCACAAAATTCCAGAGAAGTCCCTCAAAGTTCCACAAACATCCCACAAAATGTCCACAAATGTCCACAAAATCCAAGAAAAATCCCACAAAATTCCCGAAATCTTCGAAAACACGACCAAATTCTAGAAAAATATCCCACCAAATCTCCACAAATTTCCACAAAATACATGAAAAATCCCTCAAGATCCCTAAATCGCCTCACTATCCCACAAAATTCCACAAAAATCACACAAAACCTCCACAAGTTTCCACAAAATCTAAGAAAAATTCCTCAAAATACTTCAACTCTCCTCAAAACCACACAAAGTCCTTGAAAAGGCCCACCAAATTCCACAAAAATCCCACAGAATCTCCACAAATTCCCAAAAAATACATGAAAAATTTGTGATAATTTGTCAATTCTCTGCAGAATCCCACAAAATTCCAGAGAAGTCCCTCAAAGTTCCACAAACATCCCACAAAATGTCCACAAATGTCCACAAAATCCAAGAAAAATCCCACAACATTCCCGAAATCTTCGAAAACACGACCAAATTCTAGAAAAATATCCACCAAATCTCCACAAATTCCCACAAAATACATGAAAAATCCCTCAAGATCCCTAAATCGCCTCACTATCCCACAAAATTCCACAAAAATCACACAAAACCTCCACAAGTTTCCACAAAATCTAAGAAAAATTCCTCAAAATACTTCAACTCTCCTCAAAACCACACCAAGTTTTTGAAAAGGCCCACCAAATTCCACAAAAATCCCACAGAATCTCCACAAATTCCCAAAAAATACATGAAAAATTTGTGATAATTTGTCAATTCTCTGCAGAATCCCACAAAATTCCAGAAAAGTCCCTCAAAGTTCCACAAACATCCCACAAAATGTCCACAAATGTCCACAAAATCCAAGAAAAATCCCACAACATTCCCGAAATCTTCGAAAACACGACCAAATTCTAGAAAAATATCCACCAAATCTCCACAAATTTCCACAAAATTCATGAAAAATCCCTCAAGATCCCTAAATCGCCTCACTATCCCACAAAATTCCACAAAAATCACACAAAACCTCCACAAGTTTCCACAAAATCTAAGAAAAATTCCTCAAAATACTTCAACTCTCCTCAAAACCACACCAAGTCCTTGAAAAGGCCCACCAAATTCCACAAAAATCCCACAGAATCTCCACAAATTCCCACAAAATCTAAAACAAATTCCTCAACATTCTTCAAGTCTCCTCAGAATCCCACACAATTCCAGAAAAATCCCCACAAAATTCCAGACAAGTCCCACAAAACTCCCTAAATCATTTCAAAACCCTACCAATTCATAGGAATGTCCCTCAAAATCTCTGCCAATTCCCAGAACATCCCACAAAAATCCCACAAAAATCCCTAAATCTTCTGAAAACTTGACCAAATTCCTGAAACGCCCCAGAAAATCACCACAGTTTCCCGCAAAATCCAAGAAAAACAACACAAAATTCCCTAAATCTTTTCAAAATACTACAAAATTCTTGAAAAGCCCCACCAAATTCCAGAAATGTCCCACAAAATGACCTAAATCATTCCAAAACTCTACCAAATTCCACAAAAATCACACCAAATCTCCACAAATTCTTACAAAATACATGAAAAATCACAGATAATTCCTCAATTCTCTGCAGAATCTCACAAAATTCCAGAAAAGACCCTCAAAGTTCCACAACCATCCCACAAAATCTCCTCAATATCCAACAAAATTCCAGGAAAAATCCCACAACATTCCCGAAATCTTCTCAAAACACGACCAAATTCTAAAAAAAAATCCCACCAAATCTCCACAAATTCCCACAAAATACATGAAAAATCCCTCAAGATCCCTAAATCGCCTCACTATCCCACAAAATTCCACAAAAATCACGCAAAACCTCCACAAGTTTCCACAAAATCTAAGAAAAATTCCTCAAAATACTTCAACTCTCCTCAAAACCACACCAAGTCCTTGAAAAGGCCCACCAAATTCCACAAAAATCCCACAGAATCTCCACAAATTCCCAAAAAATACATGAAAAATTTGTGATAATTTGTCAATTCTCTGCAGAATCCCACAAAATTCCAGAAAAGTCCCTCAAAGTTCCACAAACATCCCACAAAATGTCCACAAATGTCCACAAAATCCAAGAAAAATCCCACAAAATTCCCGAAATCTTCGAAAACACGACCAAATTCTAGAAAAATATCCCACCAAATCTCCACAAATTTCCACAAAATACATGAAAAATCCCTCAAGATCCCTAAATCGCCTCACTATCCCACAAAATTCCACAAAAATCACACAAAACCTCCACAAGTTTCCACAAAATCTAAGAAAAATTCCTCAAAATACTTCAACTCTCCTCAAAACCACACAAAGTCCTTGAAAAGGCCCACCAAATTCCACAAAAATCCCACAGAATCTCCACAAATTCCCAAAAAATACATGAAAAATTTGTGATAATTTGTCAATTCTCTGCAGAATCCCACAAAATTCCAGAAAAGTCCCTCAAAGTTCCACCAACATCCCACAAAATGTCCACAAATGTCCACAAAATCCAAGAAAAATCCCACAACATTCCCGAAATCTTCGAAAACACGACCAAATTCTAGAAAAATATCCACCAAATCTCCACAAATTCCCACAAAATACATGAAAAATCCCTCAAGATCCCTAAATCGCCTCACTATCCCACAAAATTCCACAAAAATCACACAAAACCTCCACAAGTTTCCACAAAATCTAAGAAAAATTCCTCAAAATACTTCAACTCTCCTCAAAACCACACAAAGTCCTTGAAAAGGCCCACCAAATTCCACAAAAATCCCACAGAATCTCCACAAATTCCCAAAAAATACATGAAAAATTTGTGATAATTTGTCAATTCTCTGCAGAATCCCACAAAATTCCAGAAAAGTCCCTCAAAGTTCCACAAACATCCCACAAAATGTCCACAAATGTCCACAAAATCCAAGAAAAATCCCACAAAATTCCCGAAATCTTCGAAAACACGACCAAATTCTAGAAAAATATCCACCAAATCTCCACAAATTTCCACAAAATACATGAAAAATCCCTCAAGATCCCTAAATCGCCTCACTATCCCACAAAATTCCACAAAAATCACACAAAACCTCCACAAGTTTCCACAAAATCTAAGAAAAATTCCTCAAAATACTTCAACTCTCCTCAAAACCACACAAAGTCCTTGAAAAGGCCCACCAAATTCCACAAAAATCCCACAGAATCTCCACAAATTCCCAAAAAATACATGAAAAATTTGTGATAATTTGTCAATTCTCTGCAGAATCCCAAAAAATTCCAGAAAAGTCCCTCAAAGTTCCACAAACATCCCACAAAATGTCCACAAATGTCCACAAAATCCAAGAAAAATCCCACAACATTCCCGAAATCTTCGAAAACACGACCAAATTCTAGAAAAATATCCACCAAATCTCCACAAATTCCCACAAAATACATGAAAAATCCCTCAAGATCCCTAAATCGCCTCACTATCCCACAAAATTCCACAAAAATCACACAAAACCTCCACAAGTTTCCACAAAATCTAAGAAAAATTCCTCAAAATACTTCAACTCTCCTCAAAACCACACAAAGTCCTTGAAAAGGCCCACCAAATTCCACAAAAATCCCACAGAATCTCCACAAATTCCCAAAAAATACATGAAAAATTTGTGATAATTTGTCAATTCTCTGCAGAATCCCACAAAATTCCAGAAAAGTCCCTCAAAGTTCCACAAACATCCCACAAAATGTCCACAAATGTCCACAAAATCCAAGAAAAATCCCACAACATTCCCGAAATCTTCGAAAACACGACCAAATTCTAGAAAAATATCCACCAAATCTCCACAAATTTCCACAAAATTCATGAAAAATCCCTCAAGATCCCTAAATCGCCTCACTATCCCACAAAATTCCACAAAAATCACACAAAACCTCCACAAGTTTCCACAAAATCTAAGAAAAATTCCTCAAAATACTTCAACTCTCCTCAAAACCACACCAAGTCCTTGAAAAGGCCCACCAAATTCCACAAAAATCCCACAGAATCTCCACAAATTCCCACAAAATCTAAAACAAATTCCTCAACATTCTTCAAGTCTCCTCAGAATCCCACACAATTCCAGAAAAATCCCCACAAAATTCCAGACAAGTCCCACAAAACTCCCTAAATCATTTCAAAACCCTACCAATTCATAGGAATGTCCCTCAAAATCTCTGCCAATTCCCAGAACATCCCACAAAAATCCCACAAAAATCCCTAAATCTTCTGAAAACTTGACCAAATTCCTGAAACGCCCCAGAAAATCACCACAGTTTCCCGCAAAATCCAAGAAAAACAACACAAAATTCCCTAAATCTTTTCAAAATACTACAAAATTCTTGAAAAGCCCCACCAAATTCCAGAAATGTTCCACAAAATGACCTAAATCATTCCAAAACTCTACCAAATTCCACAAAAATCACACCAAATCTCCACAAATTCTTACAAAATACATGAAAAATCACAGATAATTCCTCAATTCTCTGCAGAATCTCACAAAATTCCAGAAAAGACCCTCAAAGTTCCACAACCATCCCACAAAATCTCCTCAATATCCAACAAAATTCCAGGAAAAATCCCACAACATTCCCGAAATCTTCTCAAAACACGACCAAATTCTAAAAAAAAATCCCACCAAATCTCCACAAATTCCCACAAAATACATGAAAAATCCCTCAAGATCCCTAAATCGCCTCACTATCCCACAAAATTCCACAAAAATCACACAAAACCTCCACAAGTTTCCACAAAATCTAAGAAAAATTCCTCAAAATACTTCAACTCTCCTCAAAACCACACAAAGTCCTTGAAAAGGCCCACCAAATTCCACAAAAATCCCACAGAATCTCCACAAATTCCCAAAAAATACATGAAAAATTTGTGATAATTTGTCAATTCTCTGCAGAATCCCACAAAATTCCAGAGAAGTCCCTCAAAGTTCCACAAACATCCCACAAAATGTCCACAAATGTCCACAAAATCCAAGAAAAATCCCACAAAATTCCCGAAATCTTCGAAAACACGACCAAATTCTAGAAAAATATCCACCAAATCTCCACAAATTTCCACAAAATACATGAAAAATCCCTCAAGATCCCTAAATCGCCTCACTATCCCACAAAATTCCACAAAAATCACACAAAACCTCCACAAGTTTCCACAAAATCTAAGAAAAATTCCTCAAAATACTTCAACTCTCCTCAAAACCACACCAAGTCCTTGAAAAGGCCCACCAAATTCCACAAAAATCCCACAGAATCTCCACAAATTCCCAAAAAATACATGAAAAATTTGTGATAATTTGTCAATTCTCTGCAGAATCCCACACAATTCCAGAAAAGTCCCTCAAAGTTCCACAAACATCCCACAAAATGTCCACAAATGTCCACAAAATCCAAGAAAAATCCCACAACATTCCCGAAATCTTCGAAAACACGACCAAATTATAGAAAAATATCCACCAAATCTCCACAAATTTCCACAAAATTCATGAAAAATCCCTCAAGATCCCTAAATCGCCTCACTATCCCACAAAATTCCACAAAAATCACACAAAACCTCCACAAGTTTCCACAAAATCTAAGAAAAATTCCTCAAAATACTTCAACTCTCCTCAAAACCACACCAAGTCCTTGAAAAGGCCCACCAAATTCCACAAAAATCCCACAGAATCTCCACAAATTCCCACAAAATCTAAAACAAATTCCTCAACATTCTTCAAGTCTCCTCAGAATCCCACACAATTCCAGAAAATCCCCACAAAATTCCAGACAAGTCCCACAAAACTCCCTAAATCATTTCAAAACCCTACCAATTCATAGGAATGTCCCTCAAAATCTCTGCCAATTCCCAGAACATCCCACAAAAATCCCACAAAAATCCCTAAATCTTCTGAAAACTTGACCAAATTCCTGAAACGCCCCAGAAAATCACCACAGTTTCCCGCAAAATCCAAGAAAAACAACACAAAATTCCCTAAATCTTTTCAAAATACTACAAAATTCTTGAAAAGCCCCACCAAATTCCAGAAATGTTCCACAAAATGACCTAAATCATTCCAAAACTCTACCAAATTCCACAAAAATCACACCAAATCTCCACAAATTCTTACAAAATACATGAAAAATCACAGATAATTCCTCAATTCTCTGCAGAATCTCACAAAATTCCAGAAAAGACCCTCAAAGTTCCACAACCATCCCACAAAATCTCCTCAAAATCCAACAAAATTCCAGGAAAAATCCCACAACATTCCCGAAATCTTCTCAAAACACGACCAAATTCTAAAAAAAAATCCCAC
Organism: Cyanistes caeruleus; assembly: GCF_971803275.1. Classification (NCBI taxonomy): domain Eukaryota; kingdom Metazoa; phylum Chordata; class Aves; order Passeriformes; family Paridae; genus Cyanistes; species Cyanistes caeruleus. The sequence goes on from NC_141703.1 coordinate 118,160,560, forward strand.
CAAATCTCCACAAATTCCCACAAAATACATGAAAAATCCCTCAAGATCCCTAAATCGCCTCACTATCCCACAAAATTCCACAAAAATCACACAAAACCTCCACAAGTTTCCACAAAATCTAAGAAAAATTCCTCAAAATACTTCAACTCTCCTCAAAACCACACAAAGTCCTTGAAAAGGCCCACCAAATTCCACAAAAATCCCACAGAATCTCCACAAATTCCCAAAAAATACATGAAAAATTTGTGATAATTTGTCAATTCTCTGCAGAATCCCAAAAAATTCCAGAAAAGTCCCTCAAAGTTCCACAAACATCCCACAAAATGTCCACAAATGTCCACAAAATCCAAGAAAAATCCCACAACATTCCCGAAATCTTCGAAAACACGACCAAATTCTAGAAAAATATCCACCAAATCTCCACAAATTCCCACAAAATACATGAAAAATCCCTCAAGATCCCTAAATCGCCTCACTATCCCACAAAATTCCACAAAAATCACACAAAACCTCCACAAGTTTCCACAAAATCTAAGAAAAATTCCTCAAAATACTTCAACTCTCCTCAAAACCACACAAAGTCCTTGAAAAGGCCCACCAAATTCCACAAAAATCCCACAGAATCTCCACAAATTCCCAAAAAATACATGAAAAATTTGTGATAATTTGTCAATTCTCTGCAGAATCCCACAAAATTCCAGAAAAGTCCCTCAAAGTTCCACAAACATCCCACAAAATGTCCACAAATGTCCACAAAATCCAAGAAAAATCCCACAACATTCCCGAAATCTTCGAAAACACGACCAAATTCTAGAAAAATATCCACCAAATCTCCACAAATTTCCACAAAATTCATGAAAAATCCCTCAAGATCCCTAAATCGCCTCACTATCCCACAAAATTCCACAAAAATCACACAAAACCTCCACAAGTTTCCACAAAATCTAAGAAAAATTCCTCAAAATACTTCAACTCTCCTCAAAACCACACAAAGTCCTTGAAAAGGCCCACCAAATTCCACAAAAATCCCACAGAATCTCCACAAATTCCCACAAAATCTAAAACAAATTCCTCAACATTCTTCAAGTCTCCTCAGAATCCCACACAATTCCAGAAAAATCCCCACAAAATTCCAGACAAGTCCCACAAAACTCCCTAAATCATTTCAAAACCCTACCAATTCATAGGAATGTCCCTCAAAATCTCTGCCAATTCCCAGAACATCCCACAAAAATCCCACAAAAATCCCTAAATCTTCTGAAAACTTGACCAAATTCCTGAAACGCCCCAGAAAATCACCACAGTTTCCCGCAAAATCCAAGAAAAACAACACAAAATTCCCTAAATCTTTTCAAAATACTACAAAATTCTTGAAAAGCCCCACCAAATTCCAGAAATGTTCCACAAAATGACCTAAATCATTCCAAAACTCTACCAAATTCCACAAAAATCACACCAAATCTCCACAAATTCTTACAAAATACATGAAAAATCACAGATAATTCCTCAATTCTCTGCAGAATCTCACAAAATTCCAGAAAAGACCCTCAAAGTTCCACAACCATCCCACAAAATCTCCTCAATATCCAACAAAATTCCAGGAAAAATCCCACAACATTCCCGAAATCTTCTCAAAACACGACCAAATTCTAAAAAAAAATCCCACCAAATCTCCACAAATTCCCACAAAATACATGAAAAATCCCTCAAGATCCCTAAATCGCCTCACTATCCCACAAAATTCCACAAAAATCACACAAAACCTCCACAAGTTTCCACAAAATCTAAGAAAAATTCCTCAAAATACTTCAACTCTCCTCAAAACCACACAAAGTCCTTGAAAAGGCCCACCAAATTCCACAAAAATCCCACAGAATCTCCACAAATTCCCAAAAAATACATGAAAAATTTGTGATAATTTGTCAATTCTCTGCAGAATCCCACAAAATTCCAGAAAAGTCCCTCAAAGTTCCACAAACATCCCACAAAATGTCCACAAATGTCCACAAAATCCAAGAAAAATCCCACAACATTCCCGAAATCTTCGAAAACACGACCAAATTCTAGAAAAATATCCACCAAATCTCCACAAATTTCCACAAAATACATGAAAAATCCCTCAAGATCCCTAAATCGCCTCACTATCCCACAAAATTCCACAAAAATCACACAAAACCTCCACAAGTTTCCACAAAATCTAAGAAAAATTCCTCAAAATACTTCAACTCTCCTCAAAACCACACCAAGTCCTTGAAAAGGCCCACCAAATTCCACAAAAATCCCACAGAATCTCCACAAATTCCCAAAAAATACATGAAAAATTTGTGATAATTTGTCAATTCTCTGCAGAATCCCACAAAATTCCAGAAAAGTCCCTCAAAGTTCCACCAACATCCCACAAAATGTCCACAAATGTCCACAAAATCCAAGAAAAATCCCACAACATTCCCGAAATCTTCGAAAACACGACCAAATTCTAGAAAAATATCCACCAAATCTCCACAAATTTCCACAAAATACATGAAAAATCCCTCAAGATCCCTAAATCGCCTCACTATCCCACAAAATTCCACAAAAATCACACAAAACCTCCACAAGTTTCCACAAAATCTAAGAAAAATTCCTCAAAATACTTCAACTCTCCTCAAAACCACACCAAGTCCTTGAAAAGGCCCACCAAATTCCACAAAAATCCCACAGAATCTCCACAAATTCCCACAAAATCTAAAACAAATTCCTCAACATTCTTCAAGTCTCCTCAGAATCCCACACAATTCCAGAAAAATCCCCACAAATTTCCAGACAAGTCCCACAAAACTCCCTAAATCATTTCAAAACCCTACCAATTCACAGGAATGTCCCATAAAATCTCTGCCAATTCCCAGAACATCCCACAAAAATCCCACAAAAATCCCTAAATCTTCTGAAAACTTGACCAAATTCCTGAAACGCCCCAGAGAATCACCACAGTTTCCCGCAAAATCCAAGAAAAACAACACAAAATTCCCTAAATCTTTTCAAAATACTACAAAATTCTTGAAAAGCCCCACCAAATTCCAGAAATGTTCCACAAAATGACCTAAATCATTCCAAAACTCTACCAAATTCCACAAAAATCACACCAAATCTCCACAAATTCTTACAAAATACATGAAAAATCACAGATAATTCCTCAATTCTCTGCAGAATCTCACAAAATTCCAGAAAAGACCCTCAAAGTTCCACAACCATCCCACAAAATCTCCTCAATATCCAACAAAATTCCAGGAAAAATCCCACAACATTCCCGAAATCTTCTCAAAACACGACCAAATTCTAAAAAAAAATCCCACCAAATCTCCACAAATTCCCACAAAATACATGAAAAATCCCTCAAGATCCCTAAATCGCCTCACTATCCCACAAAATTCCACAAAAATCACACAAAACCTCCACAAGTTTCCACAAAATCTAAGAAAAATTCCTCAAAATACTTCAACTCTCCTCAAAACCACACCAAGTCCTTGAAAAGGCCCACCAAATTCCACAAAAATCCCACAGAATCTCCACAAATTCCCAAAAAATACATGAAAAATTTGTGATAATTTGTCAATTCTCTGCAGAATCCCACACAATTCCAGAAAAGTCCCTCAAAGTTCCACCAACATCCCACAAAATGTCCACAAATGTCCACAAAATCCAAGAAAAATCCCACAACATTCCCGAAATCTTCGAAAACACGACCAAATTCTAGAAAAATATCCACCAAATCTCCACAAATTTCCACAAAATACATGAAAAATCCCTCAAGATCCCTAAATCGCCTCACTATCCCACAAAATTCCACAAAAATCACACAAAACCTCCACAAGTTTCCACAAAATCTAAGAAAAATTCCTCAAAATACTTCAACTCTCCTCAAAACCACACAAAGTCCTTGAAAAGGCCCACCAAATTCCACAAAAATCCCACAGAATCTCCACAAATTCCCACAAAATCTAAAACAAATTCCTCAACATTCTTCAAGTCTCCTCAGAATCCCACACAATTCCAGAAAAATCCCCACAAAATTCCAGACAAGTCCCACAAAACTCCCTAAATCATTTCAAAACCCTACCAATTCATAGGAATGTCCCTCAAAATCTCTGCCAATTCCCAGAACATCCCACAAAAATCCCACAAAAATCCCTAAATCTTCTGAAAACTTGACCAAATTCCTGAAACGCCCCAGAAAATCACCACAGTTTCCCGCAAAATCCAAGAAAAACAACACAAAATTCCCTAAATCTTTTCAAAATACTACAAAATTCTTGAAAAGCCCCACCAAATTCCAGAAATGTTCCACAAAATGACCTAAATCATTCCAAAACTCTACCAAATTCCACAAAAATCACACCAAATCTCCACAAATTCTTACAAAATACATGAAAAATCACAGATAATTCCTCAATTCTCTGCAGAATCTCACAAAATTCCAGAAAAGACCCTCAAAGTTCCACAACCATCCCACAAAATCTCCTCAATATCCAACAAAATTCCAGGAAAAATCCCACAACATTCCCGAAATCTTCTCAAAACACGACCAAATTCTAAAAAAAAATCCCACCAAATCTCCACAAATTCCCACAAAATACATGAAAAATCCCTCAAGATCCCTAAATCGCCTCACTATCCCACAAAATTCCACAAAAATCACGCAAAACCTCCACAAGTTTCCACAAAATCTAAGAAAAATTCCTCAAAATACTTCAACTCTCCTCAAAACCACACCAAGTCCTTGAAAAGGCCCACCAAATTCCACAAAAATCCCACAGAATCTCCACAAATTCCCAAAAAATACATGAAAAATTTGTGATAATTTGTCAATTCTCTGCAGAATCCCACAAAATTCCAGAAAAGTCCCTCAAAGTTCCACCAACATCCCACAAAATGTCCACAAATGTCCACAAAATCCAAGAAAAATCCCACAACATTCCCGAAATCTTCGAAAACACGACCAAATTCTAGAAAAATATCCACCAAATCTCCACAAATTTCCACAAAATACATGAAAAATCCCTCAAGATCCCTAAATCGCCTCACTATCCCACAAAATTCCACAAAAATCACACAAAACCTCCACAAGTTTCCACAAAATCTAAGAAAAATTCCTCAAAATACTTCAACTCTCCTCAAAACCACACCAAGTCCTTGAAAAGGCCCACCAAATTCCACAAAAATCCCACAGAATCTCCACAAATTCCCACAAAATCTAAAACAAATTCCTCAACATTCTTCAAGTCTCCTCAGAATCCCACACAATTCCAGAAAAATCCCCACAAAATTCCAGACAAGTCCCACAAAACTCCCTAAATCATTTCAAAACCCTACCAATTCATAGGAATTTCACTCAAAATCTCTGCCAATTCCCAGAACATCCCACAAAAATCCCACAAAAATCCCTAAATCTTCTGAAAACTTGACCAAATTCCTGAAACGCCCCAGAAAATCACCACAGGTTCCCGCAAAATCCAAGAAAAACAACACAAAATTCCCTAAATCTTTTCAAAATACTACAAAATTCTTGAAAAGCCCCACCAAATTCCAGAAATGTCCCACAAAATGACCTAAATCATTCCAAAACTCTACCAAATTCCACAAAAATCACACCAAATCTCCACAAATTCTTACAAAATACATGAAAAATCACAGATAATTCCTCAATTCTCTGCAGAATCTCACAAAATTCCAGAAAAGACCCTCAAAGTTCCACAACCATCCCACAAAATCTCCTCAATATCCAACAAAATTCCAGGAAAAATCCCACAACATTCCCGAAATCTTCTCAAAACACGACCAAATTCTAAAAAAAAATCCCACCAAATCTCCACAAATTCCCACAAAATACATGAAAAATCCCTCAAGATCCCTAAATCGCCTCACTATCCCACAAAATTCCACAAAAATCACGCAAAACCTCCACAAGTTTCCACAAAATCTAAGAAAAATTCCTCAAAATACTTCAACTCTCCTCAAAACCACACCAAGTCCTTGAAAAGGCCCACCAAATTCCACAAAAATCCCACAGAATCTCCACAAATTCCCAAAAAATACATGAAAAATTTGTGATAATTTGTCAATTCTCTGCAGAATCCCACAAAATTCCAGAAAAGTCCCTCAAAGTTCCACCAACATCCCACAAAATGTCCACAAATGTCCACAAAATCCAAGAAAAATCCCACAACATTCCCGAAATCTTTGAAAACACGACCAAATTCTAGAAAAATATCCACCAAATCTCCACAAATTTCCACAAAATACATGAAAAATCCCTCAAGATCCCTAAATCGCCTCACTATCCCACAAAATTCCACAAAAATCACACAAAACCTCCACAAGTTTCCACAAAATCTAAGAAAAATTCCTCAAAATACTTCAACTCTCCTCAAAACCACACAAAGTCCTTGAAAATACCCACCAAATTCCACAAAAATCCCACAGAATCTCCACAAATTCCCACAAAATCTAAAACAAATTCCTCAACATTCTTCAAGTCTCCTCAGAATCCCACACAATTCCAGAAAAATCCCCACAAAATTCCAGACAAGTCCCACAAAACTCCCTAAATCATTTCAAAACCCTACCAATTCATAGGAATGTCACTCAAAATCTCTGCCAATTCCCAGAACATCCCACAAAAATCCCACAAAAATCCCTAAATCTTCTGAAAACTTGACCAAATTCCTGAAACGCCCCAGAAAATCACCACAGGTTCCCGCAAAATTCAAGAAAAACAACACAAAATTCCCTAAATCTTTTCAAAATACTACAAAATTCTTGAAAAGCCCCACCAAATTCCAGAAATGTCCCACAAAATGACCTAAATCATTCCAAAACTCTACCAAATTCCACAAAAATCCCACCAAATCTCCACAAATTCTTACAAAATACATGAAAAATCACAGATAATATGTCAATTCTCTGCAGAATCTCATAAAATTCCAGAAAAGACCCTCAAAGTTCCACAACCATCCCACAAAATCTCCTCAATATCCAACAAAATTCCAGGAAAAATCCCACAACATTCCCGAAATCTTCTCAAAACACGACCAAATTCTAAAAAAAAATCCCACCAAATCTCCACAAATTCCCACAAAATACATGAAAAATCCCTCAAGATCCCTAAATCGCCTCACTATCCCACAAAATTCCACAAAAATCACGCAAAACCTCCACAAGTTTCCACAAAATCTAAGAAAAATTCCTCAAAATACTTCAACTCTCCTCAAAACCACACCAAGTCCTTGAAAAGGCCCACCAAATTCCACAAAAATCCCACAGAATCTCCACAAATTCCCAAAAAATACATGAAAAATTTGTGATAATTTGTCAATTCTCTGCAGAATCCCACAAAATTCCAGAAAAGTCCCTCAAAGTTCCACCAACATCCCACAAAATGTCCACAAATGTCCACAAAATCCAAGAAAAATCCCACAACATTCCCGAAATCTTCGAAAACATGACCAAATTCTAGAAAAATATCCACCAAATCTCCACAAATTCCCACAAAATACATGAAAAATCCCTCAAGATCCCTAAATCGCCTCACTATCCCACAAAATTCCACAAAAATCACACAAAACCTCCACAAGTTTCCACAAAATCTAAGAAAAATTCCTCAAAATACTTCAACTCTCCTCAAAACCACACCAAGTCCTTGAAAAGGCCCACCAAATTCCACAAAAATCCCACAGAATCTCCACAAATTCCCAAAAAATACATGAAAAATTTGTGATAATTTGTCAATTCTCTGCAGAATCCCACAAAATTCCAGAAAAGTCCCTCAAAGTTCCACCAACATCCCACAAAATGTCCACAAATGTCCACAAAATCCAAGAAAAATCCCACAAAATTCCCGAAATCTTCGAAAACACGACCAAATTCTAGAAAAATATCCCACCAAATCTCCACAAATTTCCACAAAATACATGAAAAATCCCTCAAGATCCCTAAATCGCCTCACTATCCCACAAAATTCCACAAAAATCACACAAAACCTCCACAAGTTTCCACAAAATCTAAGAAAAATTCCTCAAAATACTTCAACTCTCCTCAAAACCACACAAAGTCCTTGAAAAGGCCCACCAAATTCCACAAAAATCCCACAGAATCTCCACAAATTCCCAAAAAATACATGAAAAATTTGTGATAATTTGTCAATTCTCTGCAGAATCTCACAAAATTCCAGAAAAGACCCTCAAAGTTCCACAACCATCCCACAAAATCTCCTCAATATCCAACAAAATTCCAGGAAAAATCCCACAACATTCCCGAAATCTTCTCAAAACACGACCAAATTCTAAAAAAAAATCCCACCAAATCTCCACAAATTCCCACAAAATACATGAAAAATCCCTCAAGATCCCTAAATCGCCTCACTATCCCACAAAATTCCACAAAAATCACGCAAAACCTCCACAAGTTTCCACAAAATCTAAGAAAAATTCCTCAAAATACTTCAACTCTCCTCAAAACCACACCAAGTCCTTGAAAAGGCCCACCAAATTCCACAAAAATCCCACAGAATCTCCACAAATTCCCAAAAAATACATGAAAAATTTGTGATAATTTGTCAATTCTCTGCAGAATCCCACAAAATTCCAGAAAAGTCCCTCAAAGTTCCACCAACATCCCACAAAATGTCCACAAATGTCCACAAAATCCAAGAAAAATCCCACAACATTCCCGAAATCTTCGAAAACACGACCAAATTCTAGAAAAATATCCACCAAATCTCCACAAATTTCCACAAAATACATGAAAAATCCCTCAAGATCCCTAAATCGCCTCACTATCCCACAAAATTCCACAAAAATCACACAAAACCTCCACAAGTTTCCACAAAATCTAAGAAAAATTCCTCAAAATACTTCAACTCTCCTCAAAACCACACAAAGTCCTTGAAAAGGCCCACCAAATTCCACAAAAATCCCACAGAATCTCCACAAATTCCCACAAAATCTAAAACAAATTCCTCAACATTCTTCAAGTCTCCTCAGAATCCCACACAATTCCAGAAAAATCCCCACAAAATTCCAGACAAGTCCCACAAAACTCCCTAAATCATTTCAAAACCCTACCAATTCATAGGAATTTCACTCAAAATCTCTGCCAATTCCCAGAACATCCCACAAAAATCCCACAAAAATCCCTAAATCTTCTGAAAACTTGACCAAATTCCTGAAACGCCCCAGAAAATCACCACAGGTTCCCGCAAAATCCAAGAAAAACAACACAAAATTCCCTAAATCTTTTCAAAATACTACAAAATTCTTGAAAAGCCCCACCAAATTCCAGAAATGTCCCACAAAATGACCTAAATCATTCCAAAACTCTACCAAATTCCACAAAAATCACACCAAATCTCCACAAATTCTTACAAAATACATGAAAAATCACAGATAATTCCTCAATTCTCTGCAGAATCTCACAAAATTCCAGAAAAGACCCTCAAAGTTCCACAACCATCCCACAAAATCTCCTCAATATCCAACAAAATTCCAGGAAAAATCCCACAACATACCCGAAATCTTCTCAAAACACGACCAAATTCTAAAAAAAAATCCCACCAAATCTCCACAAATTCCCACAAAATACATGAAAAATCCCTCAAGATCCCTAAATCGCCTCACTATCCCACAAAATTCCACAAAAATCACGCAAAACCTCCACAAGTTTCCACAAAATCTAAGAAAAATTCCTCAAAATACTTCAACTCTCCTCAAAACCACACCAAGTCCTTGAAAAGGCCCACCAAATTCCACAAAAATCCCACAGAATCTCCACAAATTCCCAAAAAATACATGAAAAATTTGTGATAATTTGTCAATTCTCTGCAGAATCCCACAAAATTCCAGAAAAGTCCCTCAAAGTTCCACCAACATCCCACAAAATGTCCACAAATGTCCACAAAATCCAAGAAAAATCCCACAACATTCCCGAAATCTTTGAAAACACGACCAAATTCTAAAAAAATATCCACCAAATCTCCACAAATTTCCACAAAATACATGAAAAATCCCTCAAGATCCCTAAATCGCCTCACTATCCCACAAAATTCCACAAAAATCACACAAAACCTCCACAAGTTTCCACAAAATCTAAGAAAAATTCCTCAAAATACTTCAACTCTCCTCAAAACCACACAAAGTCCTTGAAAATACCCACCAAATTCCACAAAAATCCCACAGAATCTCCACAAATTCCCACAAAATCTAAAACAAATTCCTCAACATTCTTCAAGTCTCCTCAGAATCCCACACAATTCCAGAAAAATCCCCACAAAATTCCAGACAAGTCCCACAAAACTCCCTAAATCATTTCAAAACCCTACCAATTCATAGGAATGTCACTCAAAATCTCTGCCAATTCCCAGAACATCCCACAAAAATCCCACAAAAATCCCTAAATCTTCTGAAAACTTGACCAAATTCCTGAAACGCCCCAGAAAATCACCACAGGTTCCCGCAAAATTCAAGAAAAACAACACAAAATTCCCTAAATCTTTTCAAAATACTACAAAATTCTTGAAAAGCCCCACCAAATTCCAGAAATGTTCCACAAAATGACCTAAATCATTCCAAAACTCTACCAAATTCCACAAAAATCCCACCAAATCTCCGCAAATTCTTACAAAATACATGAAAAATCACAGATAATTCCTCAATTCTCTGCAGAATCTCACAAAATTCCAGAAAAGACCCTCAAAGTTCCACAACCATCCCACAAAATCTCCTCAATATCCAACAAAATTCCAGGAAAAATCCCACAACATTCCCGAAATCTTCTCAAAACACGACCAAATTCTAAAAAAAAATCCCACCAAATCTCCACAAATTCCCACAAAATACATGAAAAATCCCTCAAGATCCCTAAATCGCCTCACTATCCCACAAAATTCCACAAAAATCACGCAAAACCTCCACAAGTTTCCACAAAATCTAAGAAAAATTCCTCAAAATACTTCAACTCTCCTCAAAACCACACCAAGTCCTTGAAAAGGCCCACCAAATTCCACAAAAATCCCACAGAATCTCCACAAATTCCCAAAAAATACATGAAAAATTTGTGATAATTTGTCAATTCTCTGCAGAATCCCACAAAATTCCAGAAAAGTCCCTCAAAGTTCCACCAACATCCCACAAAATGTCCACAAATGTCCACAAAATCCAAGAAAAATCCCACAACATTCCCGAAATCTTCGAAAACACGACCAAATTCTAGAAAAATATCCACCAAATCTCCACAAATTTCCACAAAATACATGAAAAATCCCTCAAGATCCCTAAATCGCCTCACTATCCCACAAAATTCCACAAAAATCACACAAAACCTCCACAAGTTTCCACAAAATCTAAGAAAAATTCCTCAAAATACTTCAACTCTCCTCAAAACCACACAAAGTCCTTGAAAAGGCCCACCAAATTCCACAAAAATCCCACAGAATCTCCACAAATTCCCACAAAATCTAAAACAAATTCCTCAACATTCTTCAAGTCTCCTCAGAATCCCACACAATTCCAGAAAAATCCCCACAAAATTCCAGACAAGTCCCACAAAACTCCCTAAATCATTTCAAAACCCTACCAATTCATAGGAATTTCACTCAAAATCTCTGCCAATTCCCAGAACATCCCACAAAAATCCCACAAAAATCCCTAAATCTTCTGAAAACTTGACCAAATTCCTGAAACGCCCCAGAAAATCACCACAGGTTCCCGCAAAATCCAAGAAAAACAACACAAAATTCCCTAAATCTTTTCAAAATACTACAAAATTCTTGAAAAGCCCCACCAAATTCCAGAAATGTCCCACAAAATGACCTAAATCATTCCAAAACTCTACCAAATTCCACAAAAATCACACCAAATCTCCACAAATTCTTACAAAATACATGAAAAATCACAGATAATTCCTCAATTCTCTGCAGAATCTCACAAAATTCCAGAAAAGACCCTCAAAGTTCCACAACCATCCCACAAAATCTCCTCAATATCCAACAAAATTCCAGGAAAAATCCCACAACATACCCGAAATCTTCTCAAAACACGACCAAATTCTAAAAAAAAATCCCACCAAATCTCCACAAATTCCCACAAAATACATGAAAAATCCCTCAAGATCCCTAAATCGCCTCACTATCCCACAAAATTCCACAAAAATCACGCAAAACCTCCACAAGTTTCCACAAAATCTAAGAAAAATTCCTCAAAATACTTCAACTCTCCTCAAAACCACACCAAGTCCTTGAAAAGGCCCACCAAATTCCACAAAAATCCCACAGAATCTCCACAAATTCCCAAAAAATACATGAAAAATTTGTGATAATTTGTCAATTCTCTGCAGAATCCCACAAAATTCCAGAAAAGTCCCTCAAAGTTCCACCAACATCCCACAAAATGTCCACAAATGTCCACAAAATCCAAGAAAAATCCCACAACATTCCCGAAATCTTTGAAAACACGACCAAATTCTAAAAAAATATCCACCAAATCTCCACAAATTTCCACAAAATACATGAAAAATCCCTCAAGATCCCTAAATCGCCTCACTATCCCACAAAATTCCACAAAAATCACACAAAACCTCCACAAGTTTCCACAAAATCTAAGAAAAATTCCTCAAAATACTTCAACTCTCCTCAAAACCACACAAAGTCCTTGAAAATACCCACCAAATTCCACAAAAATCCCACAGAATCTCCACAAATTCCCACAAAATCTAAAACAAATTCCTCAACATTCTTCAAGTCTCCTCAGAATCCCACACAATTCCAGAAAAATCCCCACAAAATTCCAGACAAGTCCCACAAAACTCCCTAAATCATTTCAAAACCCTACCAATTCATAGGAATGTCACTCAAAATCTCTGCCAATTCCCAGAACATCCCACAAAAATCCCACAAAAATCCCTAAATCTTCTGAAAACTTGACCAAATTCCTGAAACGCCCCAGAAAATCACCACAGGTTCCCGCAAAATTCAAGAAAAACAACACAAAATTCCCTAAATCTTTTCAAAATACTACAAAATTCTTGAAAAGCCCCACCAAATTCCAGAAATGTTCCACAAAATGACCTAAATCATTCCAAAACTCTACCAAATTCCACAAAAATCCCACCAAATCTCCGCAAATTCTTACAAAATACATGAAAAATCACAGATAATTCCTCAATTCTCTGCAGAATCTCACAAAATTCCAGAAAAGACCCTCAAAGTTCCACAACCATCCCACAAAATCTCCTCAATATCCAACAAAATTCCAGGAAAAATCCCACAACATTCCCGAAATCTTCTCAAAACACGACCAAATTCTAAAAAAAAATCCCACCAAATCTCCACAAATTCCCACAAAATACATGAAAAATCCCTCAAGATCCCTAAATCGCCTCACTATCCCACAAAATTCCACAAAAATCACGCAAAACCTCCACAAGTTTCCACAAAATCTAAGAAAAATTCCTCAAAATACTTCAACTCTCCTCAAAACCACACCAAGTCCTTGAAAAGGCCCACCAAATTCCACAAAAATCCCACAGAATCTCCACAAATTCCCAAAAAATACATGAAAAATTTGTGATAATTTGTCAATTCTCTGCAGAATCCCACAAAATTCCAGAAAAGTCCCTCAAAGTTCCACCAACATCCCACAAAATGTCCACAAATGTCCACAAAATCCAAGAAAAATCCCACAACATTCCCGAAATCTTCGAAAACACGACCAAATTCTAGAAAAATATCCACCAAATCTCCACAAATTCCCACAAAATACATGAAAAATCCCTCAAGATCCCTAAATCGCCTCACTATCCCACAAAATTCCACAAAAATCACACAAAACCTCCACAAGTTTCCACAAAATCTAAGAAAAATTCCTCAAAATACTTCAACTCTCCTCAAAACCACACCAAGTCCTTGAAAAGGCCCACCAAATTCCACAAAAATCCCACAGAATCTCCACAAATTCCCAAAAAATACATGAAAAATTTGTGATAATTTGTCAATTCTCTGCAGAATCCCACAAAATTCCAGAAAAGTCCCTCAAAGTTCCACCAACATCCCACAAAATGTCCACAAATGTCCACAAAATCCAAGAAAAATCCCACAACATTCCCGAAATCTTCGAAAACACGACCAAATTCTAGAAAAATATCCCACCAAATCTCCACAAATTTCCACAAAATACATGAAAAATCCCTCAAGATCCCTAAATCGCCTCACTATCCCACAAAATTCCACAAAAATCACACAAAACCTCCACAAGTTTCCACAAAATCTAAGAAAAATTCCTCAAAATACTTCAACTCTCCTCAAAACCACACAAAGTCCTTGAAAAGGCCCACCAAATTCCACAAAAATCCCACAGAATCTCCACAAATTCCCAAAAAATACATGAAAAATTTGTGATAATTTGTCAATTCTCTGCAGAATCCCACAAAATTCCAGAAAAGTCCCTCAAAGTTCCACCAACATCCCACAAAATGTCCACAAATGTCCACAAAATCCAAGAAAAATCCCACAACATTCCCGAAATCTTTGAAAACACGACCAAATTCTAGAAAAATATCCACCAAATCTCCACAAATTTCCACAAAATACATGAAAAATCCCTCAAGATCCCGAAATCGCCTCACTATCCCACAAAATTCCACAAAAATCACACAAAACCTCCACAAGTTTCCACAAAATCTAAGAAAAATTCCTCAAAATACTTCAACTCTCCTCAAAACCACACCAAGTCCTTGAAAAGGCCCACCAAATTCCACAAAAATCCCACAGAATCTCCACAAATTCCCACAAAATCTAAAACAAATTCCTCAACATTCTTCAAGTCTCCTCAGAATCCCACACAATTCCAGAAAAATCCCCACAAAATTACAGACAAGTCCCACAAAACTCCCTAAATCATTTCAAAACCCTACCAATTCATAGGAATGTCCCTCAAAATCTCTGCCAATTCCCAGAACATCCCACAAAAATCCCACAAAAATCCCTAAATCTTCTGAAAACTTGACCAAATTCCTGAAACGCCCCAGAAAATCACCACAGTTTCCCGCAAAATCCAAGAAAAACAACACAAAATTCCCTAAATCTTTTCAAAATACTACAAAATTCTTGAAAAGCCCCACCAAATTCCAGAAATGTTCCACAAAATGACCTAAATCATTCCAAAACTCTACCAAATTCCACAAAAATCACACCAAATCTCCACAAATTCTTACAAAATACATGAAAAATCACAGATAATTCCTCAATTCTCTGCAGAATCTCACAAAATTCCAGAAAAGACCCTCAAAGTTCCACAACCATCCCACAAAATCTCCTCAAAATCCAACAAACTTCCAGGAAAAATCCCACAACATTCCCGAAATCTTCTCAAAACACGACCAAATTCTAAAAAAAAATCCCACCAAATCTCCACAAATTCCCACAAAATACATGAAAAATCCCTCAAGATCCCTAAATCGCCTCACTATCCCACAAAATTCCACAAAAATCACACAAAACCTCCACAAGTTTCCACAAAATCTAAGAAAAATTCCTCAAAATACTTCAACTCTCCTCAAAACCACACCAAGTCCTTGAAAAGGCCCACCAAATTCCACAAAAATCCCACAGAATCTCCACAAATTCCCAAAAAATACATGAAAAATTTGTGATAATTTGTCAATTCTCTGCAGAATCCCACAAAATTCCAGAAAAGTCCCTCAAAGTTCCACCAACATCCCACAAAATGTCCACAAATGTCCACAAAATCCAAGAAAAATCCCACAACATTCCCGAAATCTTCGAAAACACGACCAAATTCTAGAAAAATATCCACCAAATCTCCACAAATTTCCACAAAATACATGAAAAATCCCTCAAGATCCCTAAATCGCCTCACTATCCCACAAAATTCCACAAAAATCACACAAAACCTCCACAAGTTTCCACAAAATCTAAGAAAAATTCCTCAAAATACTTCAACTCTCCTCAAAACCACACCAAGTCCTTGAAAAGGCCCACCAAATTCCACAAAAATCCCACAGAATCTCCACAAATTCCCACAAAATCTAAAACAAATTCCTCAACATTCTTCAAGTCTCCTCAGAATCCCACACAATTCCAGAAAAATCCCCACAAAATTCCAGACAAGTCCCACAAAACTCCCTAAATCATTTCAAAACCCTACCAATTCACAGGAATGTCCCATAAAATCTCTGCCAATTCCCAGAACATCCCACAAAAATCCCACAAAAATCCCTAAATCTTCTGAAAACTTGACCAAATTCCTGAAACGCCCCAGAAAATCACCACAGTTTCCCGCAAAATCCAAGAAAAACAACACAAAATTCCCTAAATCTTTTCAAAATACTACAAAATTCTTGAAAAGCCCCACCAAATTCCAGAAATGTTCCACAAAATGACCTAAATCATTCCAAAACTCTACCAAATTCCACAAAAATCACACCAAATCTCCACAAATTCTTACAAAATACATGAAAAATCACAGATAATTCCTCAATTCTCTGCCGAATCTCACAAAATTCCAGAAAAGACCCTCAAAGTTCCACAACCATCCCACAAAATCTCCTCAATATCCAACAAAATTCCAGGAAAAATCCCACAACATTCCCGAAATCTTCTCAAAACACGACCAAATTCTAAAAAAAAATCCCACCAAATCTCCACAAATTCCCACAAAATACATGAAAAATCCCTCAAGATCCCTAAATCGCCTCACTATCCCACAAAATTCCACAAAAATCACGCAAAACCTCCACAAGTTTCCACAAAATCTAAGAAAAATTCCTCAAAATACTTCAACTCTCCTCAAAACCACACCAAGTCCTTGAAAAGGCCCACCAAATTCCACAAAAATCCCACAGAATCTCCACAAATTCCCAAAAAATACATGAAAAATTTGTGATAATTTGTCAATTCTCTGCAGAATCCCACAAAATTCCAGAAAAGTCCCTCAAAGTTCCACCAACATCCCACAAAATGTCCACAAATGTCCACAAAATCCAAGAAAAATCCCACAACATTCCCGAAATCTTTGAAAACACGACCAAATTCTAGAAAAATATCCACCAAATCTCCACAAATTTCCACAAAATACATGAAAAATCCCTCAAGATCCCGAAATCGCCTCACTATCCCACAAAATTCCACAAAAATCACACAAAACCTCCACAAGTTTCCACAAAATCTAAGAAAAATTCCTCAAAATACTTCAACTCTCCTCAAAACCACACCAAGTCCTTGAAAAGGCCCACCAAATTCCACAAAAATCCCACAGAATCTCCACAAATTCCCACAAAATCTAAAACAAATTCCTCAACATTCTTCAAGTCTCCTCAGAATCCCACACAATTCCAGAAAAATCCCCACAAAATTCCAGACAAGTCCCACAAAACTCCCTAAATCATTTCAAAACCCTACCAATTCATAGGAATGTCCCTCAAAATCTCTGCCAATTCCCAGAACATCCCACAAAAATCCCACAAAAATCCCTAAATCTTCTGAAAACTTGACCAAATTCCTGAAACGCCCCAGAAAATCACCACAGTTTCCCGCAAAATCCAAGAAAAACAACACAAAATTCCCTAAATCTTTTCAAAATACTACAAAATTCTTGAAAAGCCCCACCAAATTCCAGAAATGTTCCACAAAATGACCTAAATCATTCCAAAACTCTACCAAATTCCACAAAAATCACACCAAATCTCCACAAATTCTTACAAAATACATGAAAAATCACAGATAATTCCTCAATTCTCTGCAGAATCTCACAAAATTCCAGAAAAGACCCTCAAAGTTCCACAACCATCCCACAAAATCTCCTCAAAATCCAACAAACTTCCAGGAAAAATCCCACAACATTCCCGAAATCTTCTCAAAACACGACCAAATTCTAAAAAAAAATCCCACCAAATCTCCACAAATTCCCACAAAATACATGAAAAATCCCTCAAGATCCCTAAATCGCCTCACTATCCCACAAAATTCCACAAAAATCACACAAAACCTCCACAAGTTTCCACAAAATCTAAGAAAAATTCCTCAAAATACTTCAACTCTCCTCAAAACCACACCAAGTCCTTGAAAAGGCCCACCAAATTCCACAAAAATCCCACAGAATCTCCACAAATTCCCAAAAAATACATGAAAAATTTGTGATAATTTGTCAATTCTCTGCAGAATCCCACAAAATTCCAGAAAAGTCCCTCAAAGTTCCACCAACATCCCACAAAATGTCCACAAATGTCCACAAAATCCAAGAAAAATCCCACAACATTCCCGAAATCTTCGAAAACACGACCAAATTCTAGAAAAATATCCACCAAATCTCCACAAATTTCCACAAAATACATGAAAAATCCCTCAAGATCCCTAAATCGCCTCACTATCCCACAAAATTCCACAAAAATCACACAAAACCTCCACAAGTTTCCACAAAATCTAAGAAAAATTCCTCAAAATACTTCAACTCTCCTCAAAACCACACCAAGTCCTTGAAAAGGCCCACCAAATTCCACAAAAATCCCACAGAATCTCCACAAATTCCCACAAAATCTAAAACAAATTCCTCAACATTCTTCAAGTCTCCTCAGAATCCCACACAATTCCAGAAAAATCCCCACAAAATTCCAGACAAGTCCCACAAAACTCCCTAAATCATTTCAAAACCCTACCAATTCACAGGAATGTCCCATAAAATCTCTGCCAATTCCCAGAACATCCCACAAAAATCCCACAAAAATCCCTAAATCTTCTGAAAACTTGACCAAATTCCTGAAACGCCCCAGAAAATCACCACAGTTTCCCGCAAAATCCAAGAAAAACAACACAAAATTCCCTAAATCTTTTCAAAATACTACAAAATTCTTGAAAAGCCCCACCAAATTCCAGAAATGTTCCACAAAATGACCTAAATCATTCCAAAACTCTACCAAATTCCACAAAAATCACACCAAATCTCCACAAATTCTTACAAAATACATGAAAAATCACAGATAATTCCTCAATTCTCTGCAGAATCTCACAAAATTCCAGAAAAGACCCTCAAAGTTCCACAACCATCCCACAAAATCTCCTCAATATCCAACAAAATTCCAGGAAAAATCCCACAACATTCCCGAAATCTTCTCAAAACACGACCAAATTCTAAAAAAAAATCCCACCAAATCTCCACAAATTCCCACAAAATACATGAAAAATCCCTCAAGATCCCTAAATCGCCTCACTATCCCACAAAATTCCACAAAAATCACACAAAACCTCCACAAGTTTCCACAAAATCTAAGAAAAATTCCTCAAAATACTTCAACTCTCCTCAAAACCACACCAAGTCCTTGAAAAGGCCCACCAAATTCCACAAAAATCCCACAGAATCTCCACAAATTCCCAAAAAATACATGAAAAATTTGTGATAATTTGTCAATTCTCTGCAGAATCCCACAAAATTCCAGAAAAGTCCCTCAAAGTTCCACCAACATCCCACAAAATGTCCACAAATGTCCACAAAATCCAAGAAAAATCCCACAACATTCCCGAAATCTTCGAAAACACGACCAAATTCTAGAAAAATATCCACCAAATCTCCACAAATTTCCACAAAATACATGAAAAATCCCTCAAGATCCCTAAATCGCCTCACTATCCCACAAAATTCCACAAAAATCACACAAAACCTCCACAAGTTTCCACAAAATCTAAGAAAAATTCCTCAAAATACTTCAACTCTCCTCAAAACCACACCAAGTCCTTGAAAAGGCCCACCAAATTCCACAAAAATCCCACAGAATCTCCACAAATTCCCACAAAATCTAAAACAAATTCCTCAACATTCTTCAAGTCTCCTCAGAATCCCACACAATTCCAGAAAAATCCCCACAAAATTACAGACAAGTCCCACAAAACTCCCTAAATCATTTCAAAACCCTACCAATTCATAGGAATGTCCCTCAAAATCTCTGCCAATTCCCAGAACATCCCACAAAAATCCCACAAAAATCCCTAAATCTTCTGAAAACTTGACCAAATTCCTGAAACGCCCCAGAAAATCACCACAGGTTCCCGCAAAATCCAAGAAAAACAACACAAAATTCCCTAAATCTTTTCAAAATACTACAAAATTCTTGAAAAGCCCCACCAAATTCCAGAAATGTCCCACAAAATGACCTAAATCATTCCAAAACTCTACCAAATTCCACAAAAATCACACCAAATCTCCACAAATTCTTACAAAATACATGAAAAATCACAGATAATTCCTCAATTCTCTGCCGAATCTCACAAAATTCCAGAAAAGACCCTCAAAGTTCCACAACCATCCCACAAAATCTCCTCAATATCCAACAAAATTCCAGGAAAAATCCCACAACATTCCCGAAATCTTCTCAAAACACGACCAAATTCTAAAAAAAAATCCCACCAAATCTCCACAAATTCCCACAAAATACATGAAAAATCCCTCAAGATCCCTAAATCGCCTCACTATCCCACAAAATTCCACAAAAATCACGCAAAACCTCCACAAGTTTCCACAAAATCTAAGAAAAATTCCTCAAAATACTTCAACTCTCCTCAAAACCACACCAAGTCCTTGAAAAGGCCCACCAAATTCCACAAAAATCCCACAGAATCTCCACAAATTCCCAAAAAATACATGAAAAATTTGTGATAATTTGTCAATTCTCTGCAGAATCCCACAAAATTCCAGAAAAGTCCCTCAAAGTTCCACCAACATCCCACAAAATGTCCACAAATGTCCACAAAATCCAAGAAAAATCCCACAACATTCCCGAAATCTTTGAAAACACGACCAAATTCTAGAAAAATATCCACCAAATCTCCACAAATTTCCACAAAATACATGAAAAATCCCTCAAGATCCCTAAATCGCCTCACTATCCCACAAAATTCCACAAAAATCACACAAAACCTCCACAAGTTTCCACAAAATCTAAGAAAAATTCCTCAAAATACTTCAACTCTCCTCAAAACCACACCAAGTCCTTGAAAAGGCCCACCAAATTCCACAAAAATCCCACAGAATCTCCACAAATTCCCACAAAATCTAAAACAAATTCCTCAACATTCTTCAAGTCTCCTCAGAATCCCACACAATTCCAGAAAAATCCCCACAAAATTCCAGACAAGTCCCACAAAACTCCCTAAATCATTTCAAAACCCTACCAATTCATAGGAATGTCCCTCAAAATCTCTGCCAATTCCCAGAACATCCCACAAAAATCCCACAAAAATCCCTAAATCTTCTGAAAACTTGACCAAATTCCTGAAACGCCCCAGAAAATCACCACAGTTTCCCGCAAAATCCAAGAAAAACAACACAAAATTCCCTAAATCTTTTCAAAATACTACAAAATTCTTGAAAAGCCCCACCAAATTCCAGAAATGTTCCACAAAATGACCTAAATCATTCCAAAACTCTACCAAATTCCACAAAAATCACACCAAATCTCCACAAATTCTTACAAAATACATGAAAAATCACAGATAATTCCTCAATTCTCTGCAGAATCTCACAAAATTCCAGAAAAGACCCTCAAAGTTCCACAACCATCCCACAAAATCTCCTCAAAATCCAACAAACTTCCAGGAAAAATCCCACAACATTCCCGAAATCTTCTCAAAACACGACCAAATTCTAAAAAAAAAATCCCACCAAATCTCCACAAATTCCCACAAAATACATGAAAAATCCCTCAAGATCCCTAAATCGCCTCACTATCCCACAAAATTCCACAAAAATCACACAAAACCTCCACAAATTTCCACAAAATCTAAGAAAAATTCCTCAAAATACTTCAACTCTCCTCAAAACCACACCAAGTCCTTGAAAAGGCCCACCAAATTCCACAAAAATCCCACAGAATCTCCACAAATTCCCAAAAAATACATGAAAAATTTGTGATAATTTGTCAATTCTCTGCAGAATCCCACAAAATTCCAGAAAAGTCCCTCAAAGTTCCACCAACATCCCACAAAATGTCCACAAATGTCCACAAAATCCAAGAAAAATCCCACAACATTCCCGAAATCTTCGAAAACACGACCAAATTCTAGAAAAATATCCCACCAAATCTCCACAAATTTCCACAAAATACATGAAAAATCCCTCAAGATCCCTAAATCGCCTCACTATCCCACAAAATTCCACAAAAATCACACAAAACCTCCACAAGTTTCCACAAAATCTAAGAAAAATTCCTCAAAATACTTCAACTCTCCTCAAAACCACACCAAGTCCTTGAAAAGGCCCACCAAATTCCACAAAAATCCCACAGAATCTCCACAAATTCCCACAAAATCTAAAACAAATTCCTCAACATTCTTCAAGTCTCCTCAGAATCCCACACAATTCCAGAAAAATCCCCACAAAATTCCAGACAAGTCCCACAAAACTCCCTAAATCATTTCAAAACCCTACCAATTCATAGGAATGTCCCTCAAAATCTCTGCCAATTCCCAGAACATCCCACAAAAATCCCACAAAAATCCCTAAATCTTCTGAAAACTTGACCAAATTCCTGAAACGCCCCAGAAAATCACCACAGTTTCCCGCAAAATCCAAGAAAAACAACACAAAATTCCCTAAATCTTTTCAAAATACTACAAAATTCTTGAAAAGCCCCACCAAATTCCAGAAATGTCCCACAAAATGACCTAAATCATTCCAAAACTCTACCAAATTCCACAAAAATCACACCAAATCTCCACAAATTCTTACAAAATACATGAAAAATCACAGATAATTCCTCAATTCTCTGCCGAATCTCACAAAATTCCAGAAAAGACCCTCAAAGTTCCACAACCATCCCACAAAATCTCCTCAATATCCAACAAAATTCCAGGAAAAATCCCACAACATTCCCGAAATCTTCTCAAAACACGACCAAATTCTAAAAAAAAATCCCACCAAATCTCCACAAATTCCCACAAAATACATGAAAAATCCCTCAAGATCCCTAAATCGCCTCACTATCCCACAAAATTCCACAAAAATCACGCAAAACCTCCACAAGTTTCCACAAAATCTAAGAAAAATTCCTCAAAATACTTCAACTCTCCTCAAAACCACACCAAGTCCTTGAAAAGGCCCACCAAATTCCACAAAAATCCCACAGAATCTCCACAAATTCCCAAAAAATACATGAAAAATTTGTGATAATTTGTCAATTCTCTGCAGAATCCCACAAAATTCCAGAAAAGTCCCTCAAAGTTCCACCAACATCCCACAAAATGTCCACAAATGTCCACAAAATCCAAGAAAAATCCCACAACATTCCCGAAATCTTTGAAAACACGACCAAATTCTAGAAAAATATCCACCAAATCTCCACAAATTTCCACAAAATACATGAAAAATCCCTCAAGATCCCTAAATCGCCTCACTATCCCACAAAATTCCACAAAAATCACACAAAACCTCCACAAGTTTCCACAAAATCTAAGAAAAATTCCTCAAAATACTTCAACTCTCCTCAAAACCACACAAAGTCCTTGAAAATACCCACCAAATTCCACAAAAATCCCACAGAATCTCCACAAATTCCCACAAAATCTAAAACAAATTCCTCAACATTCTTCAAGTCTCCTCAGAATCCCACACAATTCCAGAAAAATCCCCACAAAATTCCAGACAAGTCCCACAAAACTCCCTAAATCATTTCAAAACCCTACCAATTCATAGGAATGTCCCTCAAAATCTCTGCCAATTCCCAGAACATCCCACAAAAATCCCACAAAAATCCCTAAATCTTCTGAAAACTTGACCAAATTCCTGAAACGCCCCAGAAAATCACCACAGGTTCCCGCAAAATTCAAGAAAAACAACACAAAATTCCCTAAATCTTTTCAAAATACTACAAAATTCTTGAAAAGCCCCACCAAATTCCAGAAATGTCCCACAAAATGACCTAAATCATTCCAAAACTCTACCAAATTCCACAAAAATCCCACCAAATCTCCACAAATTCTTACAAAATACATGAAAAATCACAGATAATTTGTCAATTCTCTGCAGAATCTCACAAAATTCCAGAAAAGACCCTCAAAGTTCCACAACCATCCCACAAAATCTCCTCAATATCCAACAAAATTCCAGGAAAAATCCCACAACATTCCCGAAATCTTCTCAAAACACGACCAAATTCTAAAAAAAAATCCCACCAAATCTCCACAAATTCCCACAAAATACATGAAAAATCCCTCAAGATCCCTAAATCGCCTCACTATCCCACAAAATTCCACAAAAATCACACAAAACCTCCACAAGTTTCCACAAAATCTAAGAAAAATTCCTCAAAATACTTCAACTCTCCTCAAAACCACACCAAGTCCTTGAAAAGGCCCACCAAATTCCACAAAAATCCCACAGAATCTCCACAAATTCCCAAAAAATACATGAAAAATTTGTGATAATTTGTCAATTCTCTGCAGAATCCCACAAAATTCCAGAAAAGTCCCTCAAAGTTCCACCAACATCCCACAAAATGTCCACAAATGTCCACAAAATCCAAGAAAAATCCCACAACATTCCCGAAATCTTCGAAAACACGACCAAATTCTAGAAAAATATCCACCAAATCTCCACAAATTTCCACAAAATACATGAAAAATCCCTCAAGATCCCTAAATCGCCTCACTATCCCACAAAATTCCACAAAAATCACACAAAACCTCCACAAGTTTCCACAAAATCTAAGAAAAATTCCTCAAAATACTTCAACTCTCCTCAAAACCACACCAAGTCCTTGAAAAGGCCCACCAAATTCCACAAAAATCCCACAGAATCTCCACAAATTCCCACAAAATCTAAAACAAATTCCTCAACATTCTTCAAGTCTCCTCAGAATCCCACACAATTCCAGAAAAATCCCCACAAAATTCCAGACAAGTCCCACAAAACTCCCTAAATCATTTCAAAACCCTACCAATTCATAGGAATGTCCCTCAAAATCTCTGCCAATTCCCAGAACATCCCACAAAAATCCCACAAAAATCCCTAAATCTTCTGAAAACTTGACCAAATTCCTGAAACGCCCCAGAAAATCACCACAGTTTCCCGCAAAATCCAAGAAAAACAACACAAAATTCCCTAAATCTTTTCAAAATACTACAAAATTCTTGAAAAGCCCCACCAAATTCCAGAAATGTTCCACAAAATGACCTAAATCATTCCAAAACTCTACCAAATTCCACAAAAATCACACCAAATCTCCACAAATTCTTACAAAATACATGAAAAATCACAGATAATTCCTCAATTCTCTGCAGAATCTCACAAAATTCCAGAAAAGACCCTCAAAGTTCCACAACCATCCCACAAAATCTCCTCAAAATCCAACAAACTTCCAGGAAAAATCCCACAACATTCCCGAAATCTTCTCAAAACACGACCAAATTCTAAAAAAAAAATCCCACCAAATCTCCACAAATTCCCACAAAATACATGAAAAATCCCTCAAGATCCCTAAATCGCCTCACTATCCCACAAAATTCCACAAAAATCACACAAAACCTCCACAAATTTCCACAAAATCTAAGAAAAATTCCTCAAAATACTTCAACTCTCCTCAAAACCACACCAAGTCCTTGAAAAGGCCCACCAAATTCCACAAAAATCCCACAGAATCTCCACAAATTCCCAAAAAATACATGAAAAATTTGTGATAATTTGTCAATTCTCTGCAGAATCCCACAAAATTCCAGAAAAGTCCCTCAAAGTTCCACCAACATCCCACAAAATGTCCACAAATGTCCACAAAATCCAAGAAAAATCCCACAACATTCCCGAAATCTTCGAAAACACGACCAAATTCTAGAAAAATATCCCACCAAATCTCCACAAATTTCCACAAAATACATGAAAAATCCCTCAAGATCCCTAAATCGCCTCACTATCCCACAAAATTCCACAAAAATCACACAAAACCTCCACAAGTTTCCACAAAATCTAAGAAAAATTCCTCAAAATACTTCAACTCTCCTCAAAACCACACCAAGTCCTTGAAAAGGCCCACCAAATTCCACAAAAATCCCACAGAATCTCCACAAATTCCCACAAAATCTAAAACAAATTCCTCAACATTCTTCAAGTCTCCTCAGAATCCCACACAATTCCAGAAAAATCCCCACAAAATTCCAGACAAGTCCCACAAAACTCCCTAAATCATTTCAAAACCCTACCAATTCATAGGAATGTCCCTCAAAATCTCTGCCAATTCCCAGAACATCCCACAAAAATCCCACAAAAATCCCTAAATCTTCTGAAAACTTGACCAAATTCCTGAAACGCCCCAGAAAATCACCACAGTTTCCCGCAAAATCCAAGAAAAACAACACAAAATTCCCTAAATCTTTTCAAAATACTACAAAATTCTTGAAAAGCCCCACCAAATTCCAGAAATGTTCCACAAAATGACCTAAATCATTCCAAAACTCTACCAAATTCCACAAAAATCCCACCAAATCTCCACAAATTCTTACAAAATACATGAAAAATCACAGATAATTCCTCAATTCTCTGCAGAATCTCACAAAATTCCAGAAAAGACCCTCAAAGTTCCACAACCATCCCACAAAATCTCCTCAATATCCAACAAAATTCCAGGAAAAATCCCACAACATTCCCGAAATCTTCTCAAAACACGACCAAATTCTAAAAAAAAATCCCACCAAATCTCCACAAATTCCCACAAAATACATGAAAAATCCCTCAAGATCCCTAAATCGCCTCACTATCCCACAAAATTCCACAAAAATCACACAAAACCTCCACAAGTTTCCACAAAATCTAAGAAAAATTCCTCAAAATACTTCAACTCTCCTCAAAACCACACCAAGTCCTTGAAAAGGCCCACCAAATTCCACAAAAATCCCACAGAATCTCCACAAATTCCCAAAAAATACATGAAAAATTTGTGATAATTTGTCAATTCTCTGCAGAATCCCACAAAATTCCTGAAAAGTCCCTCAAAGTTCCACCAACATCCCACAAAATGTCCACAAATGTCCACAAAATCCAAGAAAAATCCCACAACATTCCCGAAATCTTCGAAAACACGACCAAATTCTAGAAAAATATCCACCAAATCTCCACAAATTCCCACAAAATACATGAAAAATCCCTCAAGATCCCTAAATCGCCTCACTATCCCACAAAATTCCACAAAAATCACACAAAACCTCCACAAGTTTCCACAAAATCTAAGAAAAATTCCTCAAAATACTTCAACTCTCCTCAAAACCACACAAAGTCCTTGAAAAGGCCCACCAAATTCCACAAAAATCCCACAGAATCTCCACAAATTCCCACAAAATCTAAAACAAATTCCTCAACATTCTTCAAGTCTCCTCAGAATCCCACACAATTCCAGAAAAATCCCCACAAAACTCCAGACAAGTCCCACAAAACTCCCTAAATCATTTCAAAACCCTACCAATTCATAGGAATTTCACTCAAAATCTCTGCCAATTCCCAGAACATCCCACAAAAATCCCACAAAAATCCCTAAATCTTCTGAAAACTTGACCAAATTCCTGAAACGCCCCAGAAAATCACCACAGGTTCCCGCAAAATTCAAGAAAAACAACACAAAATTCCCTAAATCTTTTCAAAATACTACAAAATTCTTGAAAAGCCCCACCAAATTCCAGAAATGTTCCACAAAATGACCTAAATCATTCCAAAACTCTACCAAATTCCACAAAAATCCCACCAAATCTCCACAAATTCTTACAAAATACATGAAAAATCACAGATAATTCCTCAATTCTCTGCAGAATCTCACAAAATTCCAGAAAAGACCCTCAAAGTTCCACAACCATCCCACAAAATCTCCTCAATATCCAACAAAATTCCAGGAAAAATCCCACAACATTCCCGAAATCATCTCAAAACACGACCAAATTCTAAAAAAAAATCCCACCAAATCTCCACAAATTCCCACAAAATACATGAAAAATCCCTCAAGATCCCTAAATCGCCTCACTATCCCACAAAATTCCACAAAAATCACACAAAACCTCCACAAGTTTCCACAAAATCTAAGAAAAATTCCTCAAAATACTTCAACTCTCCTCAAAACCACACCAAGTCCTTGAAAAGGCCCACCAAATTCCACAAAAATCCCACAGAATCTCCACAAATTCCCAAAAAATACATGAAAAATTTGTGATAATTTGTCAATTCTCTGCAGAATCCCACAAAATTCCAGAAAAGTCCCTCAAAGTTCCACCAACATCCCACAAAATGTCCACAAATGTCCACAAAATCCAAGAAAAATCCCACAACATTCCCGAAATCTTCGAAAACACGACCAAATTCTAGAAAAATATCCACCAAATCTCCACAAATTTCCACAAAATACATGAAAAATCCCTCAAGATCCCTAAATCGCCTCACTATCCCACAAAATTCCACAAAAATCACACAAAACCTCCACAAGTTTCCACAAAATCTAAGAAAAATTCCTCAAAATACTTCAACTCTCCTCAAAACCACACCAAGTCCTTGAAAAGGCCCACCAAATTCCACAAAAATCCCACAGAATCTCCACAAATTCCCACAAAATCTAAAACAAATTCCTCAACATTCTTCAAGTCTCCTCAGAATCCCACACAATTCCAGAAAAATCCCCACAAAATTCCAGACAAGTCCCACAAAACTCCCTAAATCATTTCAAAACCCTACCAATTCATAGGAATGTCCCTCAAAATCTCTGCCAATTCCCAGAACATCCCACAAAAATCCCACAAAAATCCCTAAATCTTCTGAAAACTTGACCAAATTCCTGAAACGCCCCAGAAAATCACCACAGTTTCCCGCAAAATCCAAGAAAAACAACACAAAATTCCCTAAATCTTTTCAAAATACTACAAAATTCTTGAAAAGCCCCACCAAATTCCAGAAATGTTCCACAAAATGACCTAAATCATTCCAAAACTCTACCAAATTCCACAAAAATCCCACCAAATCTCCACAAATTCTTACAAAATACATGAAAAATCACAGATAATTCCTCAATTCTCTGCAGAATCTCACAAAATTCCAGAAAAGACCCTCAAAGTTCCACAACCATCCCACAAAATCTCCTCAATATCCAACAAAATTCCAGGAAAAATCCCACAACATTCCCGAAATCTTCTCAAAACACGACCAAATTCTAAAAAAAAATCCCACCAAATCTCCACAAATTCCCACAAAATACATGAAAAATCCCTCAAGATCCCTAAATCGCCTCACTATCCCACAAAATTCCACAAAAATCACACAAAACCTCCACAAGTTTCCACAAAATCTAAGAAAAATTCCTCAAAATACTTCAACTCTCCTCAAAACCACACCAAGTCCTTGAAAAGGCCCACCAAATTCCACAAAAATCCCACAGAATCTCCACAAATTCCCAAAAAATACATGAAAAATTTGTGATAATTTGTCAATTCTCTGCAGAATCCCACAAAATTCCAGAAAAGTCCCTCAAAGTTCCACCAACATCCCACAAAATGTCCACAAATGTCCACAAAATCCAAGAAAAATCCCACAACATTCCCGAAATCTTCGAAAACACGACCAAATTCTAGAAAAATATCCACCAAATCTCCACAAATTCCCACAAAATACATGAAAAATCCCTCAAGATCCCTAAATCGCCTCACTATCCCACAAAATTCCACAAAAATCACACAAAACCTCCACAAGTTTCCACAAAATCTAAGAAAAATTCCTCAAAATACTTCAACTCTCCTCAAAACCACACAAAGTCCTTGAAAAGGCCCACCAAATTCCACAAAAATCCCACAGAAT
The DNA here is from genome assembly GCF_971803275.1 of Cyanistes caeruleus. Taxonomy (NCBI): domain Eukaryota; kingdom Metazoa; phylum Chordata; class Aves; order Passeriformes; family Paridae; genus Cyanistes; species Cyanistes caeruleus. The sequence goes on from NC_141703.1 coordinate 118,190,397, forward strand.
CTCCACAAATTCCCACAAAATCTAAAACAAATTCCTCAACATTCTTCAAGTCTCCTCAGAATCCCACACAATTCCAGAAAAATCCCCACAAAATTCCAGACAAGTCCCACAAAACTCCCTAAATCATTTCAAAACCCTACCAATTCATAGGAATTTCACTCAAAATCTCTGCCAATTCCCAGAACATCCCACAAAAATCCCACAAAAATCCCTAAATCTTCTGAAAACTTGACCAAATTCCTGAAACGCCCCAGAAAATCACCACAGGTTCCCGCAAAATTCAAGAAAAACAACACAAAATTCCCTAAATCTTTTCAAAATACTACAAAATTCTTGAAAAGCCCCACCAAATTCCAGAAATGTTCCACAAAATGACCTAAATCATTCCAAAACTCTACCAAATTCCACAAAAATCACACCAAATCTCCACAAATTCTTACAAAATACATGAAAAATCACAGATAATTCCTCAATTCTCTGCAGAATCTCACAAAATTCCAGAAAAGACCCTCAAAGTTCCACAACCATCCCACAAAATCTCCTCAATATCCAACAAAATTCCAGGAAAAATCCCACAACATTCCCGAAATCATCTCAAAACACGACCAAATTCTAAAAAAAAATCCCACCAAATCTCCACAAATTTCCACAAAATACATGAAAAATCCCTCAAGATCCCTAAATCGCCTCACTATCCCACAAAATTCCACAAAAATCACACAAAACCTCCACAAGTTTCCACAAAATCTAAGAAAAATTCCTCAAAATACTTCAACTCTCCTCAAAACCACACCAAGTCCTTGAAAAGGCCCACCAAATTCCACAAAAATCCCACAGAATCTCCACAAATTCCCAAAAAATACATGAAAAATTTGTGATAATTTGTCAATTCTCTGCAGAATCCCACAAAATTCCAGAAAAGTCCCTCAAAGTTCCACCAACATCCCACAAAATGTCCACAAATGTCCACAAAATCCAAGAAAAATCCCACAACATTCCCGAAATCTTCGAAAACACGACCAAATTCTAGAAAAATATCCACCAAATCTCCACAAATTTCCACAAAATACATGAAAAATCCCTCAAGATCCCTAAATCGCCTCACTATCCCACAAAATTCCACAAAAATCACACAAAACCTCCACAAGTTTCCACAAAATCTAAGAAAAATTCCTCAAAATACTTCAACTCTCCTCAAAACCACACCAAGTCCTTGAAAAGGCCCACCAAATTCCACAAAAATCCCACAGAATCTCCACAAATTCCCACAAAATCTAAAACAAATTCCTCAACATTCTTCAAGTCTCCTCAGAATCCCACACAATTCCAGAAAAATCCCCACAAAATTCCAGACAAGTCCCACAAAACTCCCTAAATCATTTCAAAACCCTACCAATTCATAGGAATGTCCCTCAAAATCTCTGCCAATTCCCAGAACATCCCACAAAAATCCCACAAAAATCCCTAAATCTTCTGAAAACTTGACCAAATTCCTGAAACGCCCCAGAAAATCACCACAGTTTCCCGCAAAATCCAAGAAAAACAACACAAAATTCCCTAAATCTTTTCAAAATACTACAAAATTCTTGAAAAGCCCCACCAAATTCCAGAAATGTTCCACAAAATGACCTAAATCATTCCAAAACTCTACCAAATTCCACAAAAATCACACCAAATCTCCACAAATTCTTACAAAATACATGAAAAATCACAGATAATTCCTCAATTCTCTGCAGAATCTCACAAAATTCCAGAAAAGACCCTCAAAGTTCCACAACCATCCCACAAAATCTCCTCAAAATCCAACAAACTTCCAGGAAAAATCCCACAACATTCCCGAAATCTTCTCAAAACACGACCAAATTCTAAAAAAAAATCCCACCAAATCTCCACAAATTCCCACAAAATACATGAAAAATCCCTCAAGATCCCTAAATCGCCTCACTATCCCACAAAATTCCACAAAAATCACACAAAACCTCCACAAATTTCCACAAAATCTAAGAAAAATTCCTCAAAATACTTCAACTCTCCTCAAAACCACACCAAGTCCTTGAAAAGGCCCACCAAATTCCACAAAAATCCCACAGAATCTCCACAAATTCCCAAAAAATACATGAAAAATTTGTGATAATTTGTCAATTCTCTGCAGAATCCCACAAAATTCCAGAAAAGTCCCTCAAAGTTCCACCAACATCCCACAAAATGTCCACAAATGTCCACAAAATCCAAGAAAAATCCCACAACATTCCCGAAATCTTCGAAAACACGACCAAATTCTAGAAAAATATCCCACCAAATCTCCACAAATTTCCACAAAATACATGAAAAATCCCTCAAGATCCCTAAATCGCCTCACTATCCCACAAAATTCCACAAAAATCACACAAAACCTCCACAAGTTTCCACAAAATCTAAGAAAAATTCCTCAAAATACTTCAACTCTCCTCAAAACCACACCAAGTCCTTGAAAAGGCCCACCAAATTCCACAAAAATCCCACAGAATCTCCACAAATTCCCAAAAAATACATGAAAAATTTGTGATAATTTGTCAATTCTCTGCAGAATCCCACAAAATTCCAGAAAAGTCCCTCAAAGTTCCACCAACATCCCACAAAATGTCCACAAATGTCCACAAAATCCAAGAAAAATCCCACAACATTCCCGAAATCTTCGAAAACACGACCAAATTCTAGAAAAATATCCACCAAATCTCCACAAATTTCCACAAAATACATGAAAAATCCCTCAAGATCCCTAAATCGCCTCACTATCCCACAAAATTCCACAAAAATCACACAAAACCTCCACAAGTTTCCACAAAATCTAAGAAAAATTCCTCAAAATACTTCAACTCTCCTCAAAACCACACCAAGTCCTTGAAAAGGCCCACCAAATTCCACAAAAATCCCACAGAATCTCCACAAATTCCCACAAAATCTAAAACAAATTCCTCAACATTCTTCAAGTCTCCTCAGAATCCCACACAATTCCAGAAAAATCCCCACAAAATTCCAGACAAGTCCCACAAAACTCCCTAAATCATTTCAAAACCCTACCAATTCATAGGAATGTCCCTCAAAATCTCTGCCAATTCCCAGAACATCCCACAAAAATCCCACAAAAATCCCTAAATCTTCTGAAAACTTGACCAAATTCCTGAAACGCCCCAGAAAATCACCACAGTTTCCCGCAAAATCCAAGAAAAACAACACAAAATTCCCTAAATCTTTTCAAAATACTACAAAATTCTTGAAAAGCCCCACCAAATTCCAGAAATGTTCCACAAAATGACCTAAATCATTCCAAAACTCTACCAAATTCCACAAAAATCCCACCAAATCTCCACAAATTCTTACAAAATACATGAAAAATCACAGATAATTCCTCAATTCTCTGCAGAATCTCACAAAATTCCAGAAAAGACCCTCAAAGTTCCACAACCATCCCACAAAATCTCCTCAATATCCAACAAAATTCCAGGAAAAATCCCACAACATTCCCGAAATCTTCTCAAAACACGACCAAATTCTAAAAAAAAATCCCACCAAATCTCCACAAATTCCCACAAAATACATGAAAAATCCCTCAAGATCCCTAAATCGCCTCACTATCCCACAAAATTCCACAAAAATCACACAAAACCTCCACAAGTTTCCACAAAATCTAAGAAAAATTCCTCAAAATACTTCAACTCTCCTCAAAACCACACCAAGTCCTTGAAAAGGCCCACCAAATTCCACAAAAATCCCACAGAATCTCCACAAATTCCCAAAAAATACATGAAAAATTTGTGATAATTTGTCAATTCTCTGCAGAATCCCACAAAATTCCAGAAAAGTCCCTCAAAGTTCCACCAACATCCCACAAAATGTCCACAAATGTCCACAAAATCCAAGAAAAATCCCACAACATTCCCGAAATCTTCGAAAACACGACCAAATTCTAGAAAAATATCCACCAAATCTCCACAAATTCCCACAAAATACATGAAAAATCCCTCAAGATCCCTAAATCGCCTCACTATCCCACAAAATTCCACAAAAATCACACAAAACCTCCACAAGTTTCCACAAAATCTAAGAAAAATTCCTCAAAATACTTCAACTCTCCTCAAAACCACACAAAGTCCTTGAAAAGGCCCACCAAATTCCACAAAAATCCCACAGAATCTCCACAAATTCCCACAAAATCTAAAACAAATTCCTCAACATTCTTCAAGTCTCCTCAGAATCCCACACAATTCCAGAAAAATCCCCACAAAATTCCAGACAAGTCCCACAAAACTCCCTAAATCATTTCAAAACCCTACCAATTCATAGGAATTTCACTCAAAATCTCTGCCAATTCCCAGAACATCCCACAAAAATCCCACAAAAATCCCTAAATCTTCTGAAAACTTGACCAAATTCCTGAAACGCCCCAGAAAATCACCACAGGTTCCCGCAAAATTCAAGAAAAACAACACAAAATTCCCTAAATCTTTTCAAAATACTACAAAATTCTTGAAAAGCCCCACCAAATTCCAGAAATGTTCCACAAAATGACCTAAATCATTCCAAAACTCTACCAAATTCCACAAAAATCACACCAAATCTCCACAAATTCTTACAAAATACATGAAAAATCACAGATAATTCCTCAATTCTCTGCAGAATCTCACAAAATTCCAGAAAAGACCCTCAAAGTTCCACAACCATCCCACAAAATCTCCTCAATATCCAACAAAATTCCAGGAAAAATCCCACAACATTCCCGAAATCATCTCAAAACACGACCAAATTCTAAAAAAAAATCCCACCAAATCTCCACAAATTCCCACAAAATACATGAAAAATCCCTCAAGATCCCTAAATCGCCTCACTATCCCACAAAATTCCACAAAAATCACACAAAACCTCCACAAGTTTCCACAAAATCTAAGAAAAATTCCTCAAAATACTTCAACTCTCCTCAAAACCACACCAAGTCCTTGAAAAGGCCCACCAAATTCCACAAAAATCCCACAGAATCTCCACAAATTCCCAAAAAATACATGAAAAATTTGTGATAATTTGTCAATTCTCTGCAGAATCCCACAAAATTCCAGAAAAGTCCCTCAAAGTTCCACCAACATCCCACAAAATGTCCACAAATGTCCACAAAATCCAAGAAAAATCCCACAACATTCCCGAAATCTTCGAAAACACGACCAAATTCTAGAAAAATATCCACCAAATCTCCACAAATTTCCACAAAATACATGAAAAATCCCTCAAGATCCCTAAATCGCCTCACTATCCCACAAAATTCCACAAAAATCACACAAAACCTCCACAAGTTTCCACAAAATCTAAGAAAAATTCCTCAAAATACTTCAACTCTCCTCAAAACCACACCAAGTCCTTGAAAAGGCCCACCAAATTCCACAAAAATCCCACAGAATCTCCACAAATTCCCACAAAATCTAAAACAAATTCCTCAACATTCTTCAAGTCTCCTCAGAATCCCACACAATTCCAGAAAAATCCCCACAAAATTCCAGACAAGTCCCACAAAACTCCCTAAATCATTTCAAAACCCTACCAATTCATAGGAATGTCCCTCAAAATCTCTGCCAATTCCCAGAACATCCCACAAAAATCCCACAAAAATCCCTAAATCTTCTGAAAACTTGACCAAATTCCTGAAACGCCCCAGAAAATCACCACAGTTTCCCGCAAAATCCAAGAAAAACAACACAAAATTCCCTAAATCTTTTCAAAATACTACAAAATTCTTGAAAAGCCCCACCAAATTCCAGAAATGTTCCACAAAATGACCTAAATCATTCCAAAACTCTACCAAATTCCACAAAAATCCCACCAAATCTCCACAAATTCTTACAAAATACATGAAAAATCACAGATAATTCCTCAATTCTCTGCAGAATCTCACAAAATTCCAGAAAAGACCCTCAAAGTTCCACAACCATCCCACAAAATCTCCTCAATATCCAACAAAATTCCAGGAAAAATCCCACAACATTCCCGAAATCTTCTCAAAACACGACCAAATTCTAAAAAAAAATCCCACCAAATCTCCACAAATTCCCACAAAATACATGAAAAATCCCTCAAGATCCCTAAATCGCCTCACTATCCCACAAAATTCCACAAAAATCACACAAAACCTCCACAAGTTTCCACAAAATCTAAGAAAAATTCCTCAAAATACTTCAACTCTCCTCAAAACCACACCAAGTCCTTGAAAAGGCCCACCAAATTCCACAAAAATCCCACAGAATCTCCACAAATTCCCAAAAAATACATGAAAAATTTGTGATAATTTGTCAATTCTCTGCAGAATCCCACAAAATTCCAGAAAAGTCCCTCAAAGTTCCACCAACATCCCACAAAATGTCCACAAATGTCCACAAAATCCAAGAAAAATCCCACAAAATTCCCGAAATCTTCGAAAACACGACCAAATTCTAGAAAAATATCCCACCAAATCTCCACAAATTCCCACAAAATACATGAAAAATCCCTCAAGATCCCTAAATCGCCTCACTATCCCACAAAATTCCACAAAAATCACACAAAACCTCCACAAGTTTCCACAAAATCTAAGAAAAATTCCTCAAAATACTTCAACTCTCCTCAAAACCACACCAAGTCCTTGAAAAGGCCCACCAAATTCCACAAAAATCCCACAGAATCTCCACAAATTCCCAAAAAATACATGAAAAATTTGTGATAATTTGTCAATTCTACGCAGAATCTCACAAAATTCTTGAAAAGTCCCTCAAAGTTCCACAAACATCCCACAAAATGTCCACAAATGTCCACAAAATCCAAGAAAAATCCCACAACATTCCCGAAATCTTCGAAAACTTGACCAAATTCTAGAAAAATATCCCACCAAATCTCCACAAATTCCCACAAAATACATGAAAAATCCCTCAAGATCCCTAAATCGCCTCACTATCCCACAAAATTCCACAAAAATCACACAAAACCTCCACAAGTTTCCACAAAATCTAAGAAAAATTCCTCAAAATACTTCAACTCTCCTCAAAACCACACAAAGTCCCTGAAAAGGCCCACCAAATTCCACAAAAATCCCACCAAATTCCCTACATCTTCTCAAAACCCTACAAATTTCAACAAAAATGCCACCAAATCTCCACAAATTCTTACAAAATACATGAGAAATCACAGATAATTCCTCAATTCTCTGCAGAATCTCACAAAATTCCAGAAAAGACCCTCAAAGTTCTTTGAGGAAAAGATTTTTCCTTAATGTTGTGGAAATTGGTGGAGTTTTTTTGATGTGTCTGTGGAATTTTGTAATGTTTTGAGAAGATGTAGGGAATTTTGTGGCATTTTTCTGGTATTTTGATGGGCTTTCAAGAACTTTGTGAGAGTTTTCTTGAATTTAGTGGAAATTTGTTGAGATTTTGTGTGATGGTTCTGGAATTTGGTGGGATATTGAGGAAATTCAGTGAATTTTGAGAGATTTTTCTTGAATTTTGTGGAAATTGTTGGAGATTTTGTGGGATGTTGCAGGAATGTGGTTGGGTTTTGAGAAGATTTAGGGAATTGTGTGGGGCTTGTACAGAATTTGGTGGGATTTCTTTTGAATTTTGTGGGATTTCTCTTGAATTTTGTGGGATTTTTGTGGGATTTGGAGGAAACTTGAAGAATTTTGCGGTATTTTTCCTACATGTTGTGGAAATTGGTGGAGATTTTGTGAGATGTTGCAGGAGTTTGTTTGGGTTCTGAGAAGATGGAAGGAATTTTGTGGGATTTTCGTGGAATTTTGAGGATTTCTCCTGAATTTCGTGGGATTTGGAGGAGGCTTGAAGAAGTCGGAGGGATTTTTCCTAAATGTTGTGGAAATGTGTGGAGATTTTGTGAGATGTCTGTAGAATTTTGTAATGTTTTGAGAAGATGTAGGGAATTTTGTGGCATTTTTCTGGAATTTTGTGGGGCTTTCAAGAACTTTGTGAGAGTTTTCTTGAATTTAGTGGAAATTTGTTGAGATTTTGTGAGATGTTGCAGGAATTTGGTGGCATATTGAGGAAATTCAGTGAATTTTGAGGGATTTTTCTTGAATTTTGTGGAAATTGTTGGAGATTTTGTGGGATGTTGCAGGAATGTGGTTGGGTTTTGAGAAGGTTTAGGGAATTGTGTGGGGCTTGTACAGAATTTTGTGCGATTTCTTTTGAATTTTGTGGGATTTCTCTTGAATTTTGTGGGATTTTTGTGGTATTTGGAGAAGACTTGTAGAATTTTGCGGGATTTTTCTTGAATTGTTTGGAAATTGTTGGAGATTTTGTGAGATGTTGCAGGAATTTGGTTGGGTTTTGAGAAGATTTATGGAATTTTGTGGCATTTTTCTGGATTTTTGAGGGGCTATCAAGAACTTTGTGAGCGTTTTCTTGAATTTAGTGGAAATTTTTTGAGATTTTGTGAGATGGTTCTGGAATTTTGTGGGATTTTTGTGGGATTTGGAGGAGACGAATAATTTTGAGGGATTTTTCCTGCATGTTGTGGAAATTGGTGGAGATTTTGTGTGATGTTGCAGGAATTTGGTTGAGTTTTGAGAAGATGTATGGAATTTTGTGGGATTTTCATGGAATTTTGTGGGATTTCTCTTGAATTTTGTGGGATTTGGAGGAGACTTTAAGAATTTGGAGGGAATTTTCTTGAATTTTTTGGATATTGGTGGAGATTTTGTGAGACGCTGCAGGAATTTGTTTGGGTTTTGAGAAGATTTAGGGATTTTTGTGGCACTTCCCAGGAATTTTGTGGGATTTTTCTGGAATTCTGTGGGATTCTGAACAGACTTGAAGAATTTTGAGGAATTTTTCTTAGATTTTCTGGAAACTTGTGGTGGTTTTGTGTGATTTTTGTGGAATTTTGTGGGATATTGAGGCGATTTAGGGATCTTGAGGGATTTTTCATGTATTTTGTGGGAATTTGTGGAGATTTGGTGGAATTTTTTCCAGAATTTGGTCGTGTTTTGAGAAGATTTCGGGAATTTTGTGTGATTTTGTGGGAACCAGCGGATATTTTGTGGGATGTTCCTGTGAATTGGTATGGTTTTGAGAAGATTTAGGGAATTTTGTGGGACTTCTCTGGAATTTTGTACGGTTTTTCAAGGACTTTGTGGGATTCTGAATGGACTTGAAGAATTTTGAGGAATTTTTCTTAGATTGTGTGGAAACTTGAGGTGGTTTTGTGTGATTTTTGTGGAATTTTGTGGGATATTGAGGAGATTTAGGGAATTTTGTGGCATGTACCTGGAATTTGGTGTGGTTTTAAGGGGATTTAGGGAATTTTGTGGGATTTTTCTTGAATTTTATGGGAACTTGTGTAGATTTTGCGGGGTGTTTCTGGAAGTTTTTAAGGTTTTGAGAAGATTTTAGGATTTTTGTGGGATTTTTCAGGATTTTTGTGCATTTTTCTGGAATTCTGTGGGATCCTGAACAGACTTGAAGAATTTTGAGGATTTTTTTTTAGATTTTGTGGGAATTTGTGGAGATTCTGTGGGATTTTTGTGGAATTTGGTGGGCCTTTTCAAGGACTTTGTGTGGTTTTGAGGAGAGTTGAAGTATTTTGAGGAATTTTTCTTAGATTTTGTGGAAACTTGTGGAGGTTTTGTGTGATTTTTGTGGAATTTTGTGGGATATTGAGGCGATTTAGGGATCTTGAGGGATTTTTCATGTATTTTGTGGGAATTTGTGGAGATTTGGTATGATTTTTTCTAGATTTTGGTCTCGTTTTGAGAAGATTTAGGGAATTTTGTGGGATGTTCTGGGAATTGGTGGAGATTTTGTGACGCATTCTTATCATTCCATTGGTGATTGTATTGACTGTCCAGATACGTTTTAGGGATGATCCATGGCTGTCGTCTTCCCAACAGGGTAATCTTCTTTCACAGTAAAGGTTTTAGATTTAAATGTAGCTTTCGAAATGGCACAAAGTCTGCCGCCACTCACATTATGGTCCAAGCACAACTTCCTTTCCAGGGTTTTGTGTGGCTCAGAAGCCATCTATGCTTGTTGCTGAATTGATAAGAGCTTTGTAACAGTAAAATATTTTACCCAGCCACTACTTCCACCACAAAAAACCAACCAAACAAAAAGAATAGACATCTTGACTTGTTGTGTAGGTCATGATGCAGAAAATTGGTCAAAGATTATTTTGGGGGCGAAAAAAGGTGTTGTGCTGCTTATGGTAATTTAAAAATCTTACGGACTTCAGTGCTAAAAATTAGAATCTAGGCCTTTGAGGAGATTTATTTGTTCTTGCAATTCTCCTTGTTGAATGGAGTTGACTAAGATATTTGAGATGTTTTTTCACTGTATTGCATCAAAGCAATTGAAATAAGCATCTGAAATGTAGTTTTTATGTCTGAACAGACCAGCCTTTTCAAATACTGGCTTCAAAATCCTGACCTGAAAGAATGTGCTTCAGACAAAACCAACCAAGATGAGCTTAACGCTTGGATGCTAGGAAAAAACCCCTCAACTAAACAAATCTGTAATCACTTTTTTTAACATGAAAAATAAAACTTGGTTGAAGATTCTGTTACTTAAAGTAGGTGATAGTGTTCAGTAGTGTGAAATCTGACCTTCAATTTTTCATGTCCTTTTCTCTTTTTTTCTGCTATGAAAACCCCTCTAAGTCACACATGTTCATTTGTTACATCATTGATACTTGTGGTACCTACTGCATTAGTTACTGCATACTAGAATATGATTTGTGGTTTATAGAATCTTTGCCTAGTCCTCAGGAGGTCTCCTGGCAGATCTCTTGTGCCCTCCTGCAAGACATTTTTACTGTTCCTAGAAGCCCAGGAGAAATTCCACTTACACTGTTCTTAATTGGATTAATAGATGTTGATTAAAGAAGGAACAACCTAGATAAATTATATTGGGGAAAAATACAGTCTTGGAAGGATTCTTAAAGGTTGCATTGCATTCTGCTTAAGTTGATGGGGCAAGGTTAGATTTGATTTTCATTCAGGTGTTGACTCTGGTTCATGGAAGGGTCACCGGTCTAAATATCACATGGCCTGTCAGCAATGACTTCAGCTGTTGCATACATTTGTCTTTGTTTATTCAACCCTAAAATATCTAAATCCTCTGAGAAATTGAAGAATGTTATCACATGACTGAGTTTCTTGTCAAACTGAAACACAGAAAAGCATTTAAGATAAATGGGTCTCAGGTTCTGACAGAGGAAGTGGTTTTAAACGATAATGCACATCCATGAAATAGGCAGCAGTGTATCATTAGGTTTAGAGTAGTTACTTAAGTCCACTACAAATAAGATTGTTTTAAAAGGGAAGATTAAATCTGAGCCACATCCTCTGTATATATATATATATATATATATACACATATATAGAGCCACATCCTGTGTGGGAAGGTGTGTATGTATGTGTATATATATATATATATATATATATATATATATACACACACCTTCAAAGGAATATATATATCCTCCCTTTGAAAGAGAGTACCGTGAATTTAGGGCTCCAACTAGTCTCTAACAGTTGTGGTGGTTTTGTTTTACTGTTTGCTGGTTTGGTTTTTTGGGGGGGTTGTTTGTTTCTAAATGGTTATGCATTGTTGCAGGGTATTTTCCTAGGAATTTAAAGAACATGTGGATGTTCAGTTTGTACAAATAACCAGTGGTGGTTTGCAGTGACCCATTTTGGAAATACATTGCTTTTGGCATCTCCTAGCTTAGGGAAGACAAATGCATAGGAACTATTTCTGTAGTATTTATTCTGAAACATGTAATCAGCTGATGCAACCAAATTTGAACAAATGCTCAAGAAAAAGGAGTGATTATCTTACTTGTTATAAAACAAATTATACTATTTTAAGAACTTTAAGTCTGATTTCAAAGCAATGATATATAGTATAAGCCATAAACAAAAATAGGTTTCTACCTGTAAATCCCTGAAGCATTAACACATAAACTTTTTAATTAACAAGAATTTTGTAGTTCTTGGCATATAAATAGAATTAAAATCTCCATGCAAATGCTCTTTATGTTGCCTTGCCTCCATGTTAATACCATACCAGTAATCACACAGGTGGAATGTAATGGTAATGTGAAGCTGAATAACACATACTGTGAAATGAAAGCAAGGGATGCTTCACTAATGCTGACTTTCATGTGCATGGTATGAACATATGGTTGAGTGTGGAAGAGAATGAAATAGCTGTTAGTGTTATGGTGGGATTTGTTTTCCATACTTAGGATAATCTACTGATCTCGCACTGGTTTTTTTATATCGCTAAAGGTTTGTAGAGAGAGAATCAAATCTGTGAAATCAACCTATGTGAGCTTGTGATCCTGGTGACACAGCCATTTCATTGAGCTTGTTGCAGCTGCCACCAATCCTACTTATGAACAGAAATCTTCTGGAATCTTCACCTGATCATTTCACCTGATACCTGGTTTATGAAGACTGAGATACTGTTGAATGTCTTGCCGTGCTAACTCGGAAAAAACTGTACTGTGTATAGTATATTATGTCTAAAAGTGAAATTAAAGCTCTTAGTGAAGATGCTATTTTAATTTTCAGGTTCGCTGGATGATGTACTGGATTGTGTGTGCTCTTTATATAGTTACTGAAACGATAACTGACCTAACAGTCTCTTGGTAAGACCCTGCTTTTTATGAACTGTAGAGGAAACTATATTTGTTTCTGATGTTTTTGGAGTTGTATTGATTTATTTTATATAAAGAAGTCACGTTAATTTAATAGCCCATTTTACAGGAAAAGATCTTGGTGCATAGATGAACAGCATCTGCTTTCAAATTTGCTATACACTGTTACTTGAAGTAGGGATTATAACATTTCTAGCTCCACTGTAGAAACTGAATACGAGAATGAAACTCTTATAAGGATGGCCTAGAATTTCTCTGTGTAGGAATATATAATGAAAAACAAGCATATTAACTGTTTTGATTGCTTAAATGACAGTCCATAAATCCGTAACTCATTTAATTTCTGTCTGATGTAACTTCTTGTATTTGAAGAATCCTAAATGCTAATATAATTGTGTTTTTTTAATAGATCTCTTTATAAAGATTAGTTACTGTGCATTTTCTACTGCAGTTGTTGATTTTGTGCAACCTTTAACTTGTCTGTAGCTTTCCACTGTACTATGAATTGAAGATAGCTTTTGTTACCTGGCTCCTTTCCCCATATACTAGAGGGACAAGTTTAATCTACAGAAAATTCCTCCACCCACTGCTTTCTTCTAAAGAAAGGGTAAGAAATAACTTCTCAGATTTTTAATGCCTAATATGGAAACAACATGTGCTGAAATAAAAGCTGTTGCTAGATACAGTATAAGAGCAGAGCAGCTTGTTACTGTATTGCCAGGCAGCATGAATTTGGACTAGCGGAAGCAAGTGCACATGATTGTCCATGTCTATGCTTTTGTTTAACTTGCCTGAGCAGACCAGGTCCTGCTTCCTATTAACATGAGAGTTTCGTGTGCCCTGCTCTACTTGATGCACTCTGAGGAGCCCAGTTAAGTGGAAGTGATGCAGTTTAACTTTCTACTGCAAGCATGTGAATGTATGAACACAGCTTTACTAAAAGCTGTTAATGTTAACATTTTTTTCTAGCATAAATGAGGAATAACACTCCTCAGGATGATTGACATCAATGACTTTTTTTGGTTTGCAAACTGACAAGAGGAGAGACTTGTTTAAAGGGTAAACCAGTCTGCAGCAGTAAATACCCAAACATAAAAATAGCCAGAAGATGGTTTGCTTTAATCAAAGTATGACAGGGACACAGCTCTGCTTAGCTCTTTTTCAGCATCCTGTTTGGATGAGGGGAAAGAGCAATTAGCAAAGGTCTGAAGACAAGCACTGAGAAACCTCACACTACAGAAAAGAGCATTCCTGAAGGTCAGTGCTAGGCTTGGCCTTTATTAGGTAAAGCAGGTAGTAAGATTGTCACTGATAGGAACAGAGCAAGTATCTTGACATTCTGAATGTTGTGCAATAAACAACTTGCAACTTTGTGAGCTAGAGGGATACTTCCCTGTACTCTCCAAACTATTGGGAAGTACCTTGCAGTCTTTATCTTCAACTCCAGGCATTTACCAGAGCTGGAGATAAATGTCGTAACTGTTTTGTCCTTGGTACTTAACTATTTCAAAGCTGTGGGTTTGGAAGTTCTTTGCAAGTTGACTCTACCTTTCTAGGGAGCTGACTGAGTTCTTCATGTAAGATGATGTTATTTCTTGAAATGCATGATATTTCTTGAAGAACTTCTGTCCAACAAGTTAAGCTTACACTCTCTAAGGAACATTTTGCAACGTTTCTGAGCTGTACTGAAGTGATGTACTTTATCTTCTTGTTTGACCACATATAATAATTTTTTTAATGAGAGAGTTGTAATGAATAAAACACCTGTATACAAAGATATATCCCATTAAATATTTTCTTAAATATTTTTCTGTCTTCCTTTACTGATGGGAAAATAATACTGTGGGGTAACTTTGCTCTCTTATGAACAGCCCTCTAAAATTTAAATACGTTTTTCTTTTAGGAGATTGATGAGTACATTGTCCAAGCCAAAGAAAGAGGCTATGAGACCATGGTGAATTTTGGAAGGCAGGAGTTGAATTTGGCAGCAACTGCTGCAGTGACAGCAGCTGTAAAGGTAAGTTTCTGCTTGCATTAATTGCTTTTGAGCTTGATATCAAACAGTGTCATTGCACTGGGGATTTACCACTCTTATATAAAAAAGATAAATTCTGCAAGTGTATTGAAATCCTGGGACACAATTCAAGGCTTGCAGCCCTCTTCTCATAGTACGTTTGTTGTTTTTTTGTTTAAGATGGCTTGCAGTTATTTCTTGGATTATGAGGATCAATTTACTCTAAATTCAAAAGTTACCATTCAGTTTTCTGTGCAGGCTTTTAACATAGATGTCCATTGTTTCTTTTCTGTCTGTGTTGTGCTTTCTTACTGGTAAACAAACTTTTTAAAGGACTTCTGGCTTTTCTGCTGTTTTTCTCCAATCATCCTGAGGTAATGCCACATAATGAATTTAGGCATGAAGGACTACTACCATCGATAAAAATTATCTTGACACAATTAACCTGTTTGCAACTTGAGTGAATTATTAAATTATTATGCTAAGCATAAGCCTGCCTATTGGTGTTTAGAATACATTTTCTTTGCCATGGATTTGCCATTAAATTATGAAGTAATCTGTCATTTTTTCTCGATTACCTTCCCGCAAAAATTCACTACCTTTAATATTTCAGACGGCTCTGGGTCTAGAAAGACAAAATACAGGCTAATATGTAAGATTGTAACCAATTTGTGCACCACTGAAGGGAATATACTTCAGACCATGTGTATCCTACCTAATAGTAATTCAAACCAAAACACACACACACACACACACGCACACACACAAAAAAAAAGAAAAAAAGAAAAAATAAAAGGTATAGAGAGAAAAAGTTGTATGTCCAAGTGAAATCACAGGTTTAAGGCAATCATGATTAATTTCTTCCTGGGAATAAATGGAACCATTGTGCTCATAGTAACAGCACTGAAAACCTGAACACTGTCTGTAGATAACAGAAAACAACGAAGAGATCCCTGCCTGTCAAAGTCGAGTATGTACAGCTGGCATTAACTTAAATGTCTGGGCTTCTATGTGAACTTTCTGCATTAGAAATAAAAGACATTCCTGAAAACTACACTTTTACGTGCTACCTCAAAAAGCTTTGGAAAAGTAGTCGTGTATATCTTGTTTGCTCATTTTCTCTGTTCTTAAAGATGCATGTGGCTGGTATAGCATTGTAACTTTTTGTTTTAAAATATGGTCATAATGAGCCTAAAATACTGAGAAAGTGATTGCATTTGATCACTGTGGGTTTCTTCTTCATTATTCAAATTCTTAATAATGCCTTAAGACATGAAATAATTTTGAATGCAATAGAATGCACCACCAAAGGAATTAAAGTATCCAGAGTGAAAATAGGTTATTTAAACAAGCCAAGGAAACCCAACAAACAAACACCCAAAGTGCTCTATGGGGAAATCAAGTTTAATTGCTAAATGCTAAAATTCAAGTTCTTTGCATTACAAATTTATTACAAGAAGTGCCTGTAAGGATTCCTAGGATTTGTGTGTGTTCTTCATGTTTGGCTATGGTTGGATATTTCTGTGGTAACTTTTAGGGTGTAACTGAAGTACTGTAAAATAAATAACACCAATATCTCCTCAATCTTTTCTGAAATAATGAATAACTTTTTCTGAAATGTCTATGTTTAGACTTCATTGCTATTCAGCTGTGACTCGCAAGATGCCTGCTCTTTTTGTTAAAACTTGTTAAACACGCTCATGAATATTTGTACAGAATTAGTTCAGTGCAGATCAGATGCTTGCGAAAAAAACCACCACAATACCAAGACCTAAAATAGGCACGATTTTTAAACAGATGAAAGAGAAGACTCACTGAAAAAAAAATAAATAAAATCTTTATTTTGGCATGTTAAGCCTCTTATGTTTGTCATTCCAAAATGCTGAGCATGCCTGCTTCATGCAAGCAAATGGACACAATGCATGCGTTCTTGATTTTGTTCCCTGTTTTTCAAGAGTTAACTGCTGCCTCTAGCAGGTGAAATTATTATCCCTTCACCAAGAGCTGGTGGAGCATGCTATATGATTTCAGGAATTGAATTGAAGTAGTGGGATCAGGACACATTTTCACCACTATTCTTTTTTTTTTTTTTTTTTTAAATAGAGCACACATACTTATTCTGACATAGCAGATCTCAAATTAGGAGAGGGGGAGAGGCTAAACATGTGCAAGATTAAACCTATGTCAAAAGACACTAAAGTGTCCAAGAAAACTGCTTATAGTGACTTTAGGAGGGTGTTAAAAATGGCTTGGAAACTTACTGAAATATTTTGAATATCAAATGTGGAAGAGAGTGATTTTCTTCAAGGGTTGTCAAAGGAATAGGGGATTACCATTAAAAGGTAATGCTGGCTCTGTTAGGGAGGTTGGAGCAGCCAGCCAGGTGAGTCTACTGAAATTTGACATAGATTGAAACCCTCTCCCCTATAGTTAAATTTAAATGTATTTGGCAAGAGTATTGACTTATAGCTTACATTCTCATACTGTATTTTTAGCTGGTACTAGTTAGCCACTGGTCATATAAAATGTAGTGTTTCAAAACCTACTAAATACATGAGCAAAATAGTGTTAAATAAGCATGTCAGAAAACAAATCTTTGTGAAATCCTGATTTCAGGAAATTTAGAGATGATAGTCTGTGCTGAATTTGTATATAAGGAAATTTTTATTAGTTAAGGAATCAAAAACAAGATACCTCAATAGCTCAGTTGTTTATGGATTTGGGGGAATTATATTCACAGCGCTTAGGTTCCAGTGCTACATCTCATACTTGGATACATCTCATACTCCTCTGTTTTTCAGGTCTTCTGAGATGATGGTTACCTCTGTGTTTCAATTTCTGCCAACCCATGCATTCAGATTTCTTGAGCTACTAGTGAAAGCTGGTGTCTTTATCATTATGAGCAGGGGGACTGCTAATTAAGCTGTGAAATACTCGGGGGGTATTTCACAGCTTATGGGGTTACACAAATAGTGTTAATTTGTAAAGTGTTATTGGTGATGATAATATGTTTTGAGGGCTGTGTTTTCTGAATGTGTTCTAGTCATCCTGAATCTGCTGCCCTTTTGCTAATTGACTGTTATTCTCCTGGCCTTGCTCACACTTCCCCTTGTTCTCACTCAGGACATGGCAGAGGAAGGAGGTATCTTGCAGCCAGCTGTGGCACACAGCCAGTATCACTATGGGGAGCAGTACTGCTTTCATCCTCCTCCCTGCTGGGACAGCCTGTCATGCTGCAGAGGTTATTCACGGGACAGGAGTCCCTCTCCACGTTGAGAGGGAACAGAAGTCATTCCCTGTCAGCTTGGATTGGATCAGGGAGAGAAGAGCTGAGAATGTGGGTACTGCATGCTGTAGAGTCCATTGAGAACTCGTCCAAGGGAGGCAGGCAGCTTCTGTCAGTGATCCCGGCCAGTGGGGGGTGCAAGTCCAATTTAAAGAACAAAGAGTCCCTGAGGCAGACAAAGTGGTGTTTGTTTACTTCCCTGGGTTAAGCATACAGACTGTAAAAGCACATGCTCAATAACAGAATAGAAAATGTAATTTCATTTATGAGGGTCAGCTGATGAGACTGCATACTAATAACATACCAGAGGCTGAGTAGACTTGAAAGGAGACCCTTAAATAGGCTTTATTTATTTTTAAAAATTGACTTAAAAACATATTATGACTTTAATTGGTCACATTGGTCACTGTTAATGAATGTGGACTCCAAAAAATGGTTAGTATGTTTTAGGAAATGCTATTGAATAATGAAGAAAAATCATTCTCAAAGACTTGCATTTTCTTTAAGACAACACACAGACTTCACAGTTCATCCCTCTTCAGTGTTTGCATACATAGAAATTTCAGTGCTAAGTTGTGTGATTTTTTTAAAATTTTTTTTTTCTTCCCCTGGCATTGTAAATATATGTGTCTCAATCTTTTATGCTGTAATTTAGTCACCAGCCTCTGGCCTGAGTGCAACCTAATGTATACCTTCCTTACTGGCAGGAACTGTCAGTATAACTGGCCACCAGTGGTAACTGCTCTGCCATCTTCTCCTGAGCAGCATCTTGGAGTGTGTATATCTGCGGAGAGCTGGCAGCTTCTGCCATATCCATGGCATGGGAGTGGAAGCAGGAGGTCCTCTTCTGCTCCACCTACAACTGAATTTCAGTTTTTAGGGCAAACATGTTGCTTTCAAGCTGTAACTCTGACCTTTCAAACAAAATATCAAAGCTCTTAAAGCATTATTTTAAATGTCAATGTTACTCTCACATTTCCTGCAGTGGAGAACATTTAATCACACATTTCCTGCAGTAGGAAAGAATTTAATATTTTTCAGCCAGACTTTTATCCTAAGCTGATAGTAATCCAGATCTTCACAGAACGCTTTGCTTCAGCAGAAAGCAATTAACAGCTGCTTTTGAGCATGGGGGTGGAAGAATCTTAAGTCTTACATGCAGTGTAAGCACAGTGATATGTACACTCCCACAGAACACCTTGAATTTGTCCTTCAGTCTATGCAGTGGAGTTAAAGTAGATATCAATCTTGATTTGGCTAGACTGGATGTTCCCAGGGGTGGGATAGAGACTGGAGGCACTGTAGGGAGTATCTATATAGGGTTAGTATGTGTGATGGGGACTGTCCGGTTGTTGTGCAACTCCCACTCCTACTGTGACTCTCAGGCATGTGTACTGCATCTTTATTTGTATACATATCCTTTCAAACTTCTCAATGCTTTCTGTGTGTAACTGTGTGTAACTTGAGTAAAACTTTCCATCTTGGCAAGTAGTTCTGAAACGAAGGGCCCATTTACGTCCTCTCTGAGGCGCCACAGGAGCTCCAGCTCAACCATGCAGTTTGGTTAAGGGCACAATGTTATTTTATGGCACATCCTTGACTTTTTTTTTCCCTTTGAAAAACAAAATTCTGTATCCAAAAGCTTCACTGGAAAATAGGGTTGAATGTTCCTAGCTTGGATCTAGTCCTTTATCTACAGTGGAATAAGAACTACAGGCTTGTAATGTGAATTCTTAGTATTTTAGTTGTTATGTTTAGTTGCTATACAATTTCCAAATGTCTTTTTGTAGCATATCACATGATGAATGAACTTTCTGGGCAACTAAACAAGTGTCTTTCTATACTTCTGCTGCTGGCCAAAACCAGCTTCTGTCACTATTTTAAGTAGACTCTTCACATTTGGTGAGTGGAATTGTGCTGAATTTGTATGGATTCTGCTGTGAACCAACTAGGCCCATTTTACATATTCACCAGCATTCAGTGACTGAGACTTAAGTCCTCTTCAAGCATTGGACATGGACTGATGAACAGTCTTTATGCTATAGCAGAGTAATGTATATACTGTAAGCTGTTACTTGTCAAAAGAAGCAGTTCTTTCCCCAGTCCTCTTCTCCATGTCCTAGCAGCTGGTAAAGTATAGCTGGTTCCTGATGTATTTTACTTGAAATGCTTTTCAGTGCAAGAAGTGGAGTAGTGGAAGGGCAGGATTTTTTCTGCCTTAGGAGGAACCTTAGGAGACCTGTCTTAAGCCATTTTGGGGAAATCAATTTGACTTCATAATTTCTATAACCTTTAATACAGACACTGTACAGCATTCATAGGGCATTTTTAACTCAAAGGCAAGCTGTACTTAAGTTTTTGAGAACTGAGTAATCATACAAGTTTGTAGAAAGAGAGAGAAAAGTTAAGGCTCCTACTTCTCTCACAAGAAACCTTTTCTTTGTTATTGTTTGGTGACAATGTATGAATGGTGGAGTAAGAATTATAATAGGTTTCTTGTGCTTAAATAGCACTCTGTTCACTATGTTAATTTTATATACTGTACTAATAGCTAGTCATTAGAAAATTAAAATTAGGTTTCAGCCACTTTTCCCTCCTGCCCTTTGGTACCCAAGCAAACTCAAATAGCTTTCATTCAATTGTCTCTTCACTTTACATGGCTATTCTTAGCATGGAATAATTCAGTATGCTGGTCTACCAATGGCAAACAGTTGTTGTCATAAGTGCGGGAACAAACGGCTGTGGCCAGCAACACCAGAATTGCCTTCTGCTGGTGCTGTTGCAGAAAAAGTTGTATGGAATTGTACCCAGGTTTCTGCTCCTGCTAGCTAACATGCTGATCAAACAAAGAATTTTACTTAAAATCTTCATTTGTAAGAATGAAATTAACTATTTTAACACTTGCTTGAAGTGGAATTCATGCACAGGCTTGTTAACCTTTCCCTAAAATGGTTATTTTTTGCCTTCTGCCAGAGAGGGAAGAATAAGGTGTTATTTTAACATGACTTTGAGTACTTTACTCGTGGTCATATTCTTTTAGTTGCTTGTGTAATAAATTAATCTTTAATGCTTTAGTAGTAACATCATCTAATGTAAGATGAAAGAGCTGCTGGATGACCTTTCTTTCCAACAGGGAAATTTCCATATGTTCCATACAGAAAAGAAGTGAAGACAATTGGAGAAGGAATACTTAATGTTCATATGTGATTAACTATTCTCCTGTGTAGCATTCGATTTTGCATTGGTATTATGTCAGTGAAGCTATACTAGTAAGAGAACTTGCTATCCTGTAGTCCAGGCTGGACCTCTTTGGTTTGTAGTTTCAAGTTTCTGTCAACTGGAGCTCCTTTTGTAGTGCTGCCAGTTTCTCAGTTATTTGAATTAATGTCACAGATTGTATTTTTAACATGTTTCTCCTTCACTTTATTCAGATTTGTGGAGGATAAAATATAAAATAGCAGAAGAAAACTATCTTCAACCATACTCTTTAAAATGCAGGTGTTACTGTCATGCTACCTTGAGCTGCTATGCTTGAAGTTAACATTTCTGATGTGTGTTTCTCTTAAACACTTGCCCTCGCCCACGTCTTTATTTGCTCTGATTAAAGGAGTGAAGTGCAGCATTTGTAATTAAGCTGCTAGCATGTGTAACTTTGTCATCTGCAAGCAATGTACAGTTAAGCATGGGTAAAAGTAATACCTAAATCAGATGTAAAGCAGCTGCATGTGTATGTTCAATGTATTTTGTTGTGCAGCAAGGAAGCATGGGCTTAAACATCTTAACCCAAGCTGAGCAGCAAAGTTAAACCTCTGCCTGGTTTCCAAAGATACTGTTGTTGTATTTCAGAGCCAAGGTGCAATAACTGAGAAACTGAGAAGTTTCAGTATGCATGATTTGACTGCTATACAAGGAGATGAGTCTGTTGGACAGAGACCTTATCAGACATTGCCAGAAGCTAAAAAGAAAACCAGAGCCTCTGCAAGTGAATCTTCAGGTATGTATCTTTTCTTTTCCCTGCCTAAAAGAACAATTCACCCAAAGCAAAAGTGGAAGAGCAGAAATACATTTACCCTCTTTCTAAATGGAAAAGGCCTCAAAGAACTCCAGTAGACTTAAACAGAGTACACTCAAAGTAAATTATGGCAGTTCAATTCTTCCTGAATTACTTTCTTCTCTCATCCACTCCCAGTGTAATCACACTGTATTCATTACTCCTGTCATTGCCAATTGGCAACAAGAACTTATTACCAAAGTAAAACTTAATTGGAAGTCAAACGTTATATGATTAAGTAGTGTTTCTGTGACAAATGTAAAAGAAGTTAAACATGAAAACATATGGAAGCTCAGTAAATAAAAGAGAAAATTAATAGAAATTACTTCACCAGGTGTCCTGGGGTGACTTTATGATACTAGTATTCCCAATCTCCTGCTTTATATTTATATCTCTGTTAAGTTCTTCACCTTTAATATTAGCTTTGAGAGCCAGGGAAGTTAAAACTGCTGGAGGCTGATGGGAGTTTTTTCTCCGACCAATAACTAGCTATTTCTGAGAACTGACAGTGGTTTTGACCATTGAAAAGTGAGATCAACCTGTGAACACCTACTTTAAGACCTAAACCCGAGAATTTCTTGTTCTCTTTGGTTTCTGGCTTTTGAAGAAGTAACAGGTTCCGGCTCAGCCTCCTCCTCCACCACAGCAGGCCAGACAAGGTCGCGGAGGGGAGTGGCGGGGAGGTGAGCAGGCCCAGGCCGGATCAGGCCAGTTCCCCTGGCTCGGTTGCAGTTTCTGCCACTGCTGAGTTTTACCAGAGACTGCCAAGTAAGGAGAGGCCATTGCAGACATCTCTAGCCACCGCTCTGGCAGAGATAAGAGAACCACCTACCAGGCCTGGGCAAGATTTTAACCCTTTCATTACCCAGATGAGACTTGCAGATTAATCCTTTTTTCCAGAGAGAGAAAGTGATCAGCATGTAAAAGAGACCCTATAAACTATCAAAGATAGTGAAGAAAGGAATTAAACCTCAGAGGAGGTAGAGAAAGAAGAAGATGCTTTAATAAGCTGAAATATTTTTCTGTTAAAGCTATGGAGATGGACAGTAGTGTTCTGAAAAAAACTTTAATTCATGGCAGTATATTGGGAGGAATGGAGTGTTTCAAAGTGAGGATTTTGAGCAAATGGTGAAGTGGTTGTGGTACTGTGAGATGCTGGAACAGAGGGGGAGAGTAATAGTTGAAGATTTGCAGCCTTTAAGAGGCAAAGAGAACACTTCTGTTTCCAGAGAAGCTCACAGAGACACATGAAGAGAACTTTTGCCTTTGAATAACTCAGCCTTAAAAATGACATCCCTAGACTCATTTGACACATAACACACCTCAGAGTGATGTGAAATGAGAGGAGAGAACCGATGGCAGAATTTCCAGGCAGCTGGCATCAGAGAAATAAAAAGCTATAAAAGAAATAGTTTTCTTGTGAGAAGCTCCATAGATAGCAGAAGAAGACTTCTGTTTCTCTACAAAGACTGATGGAAAGACTCTAGCAAGAATTGGGACTGTTTTAAACAAAAGTTTTTTTTGTCTCTATGTTGTCATGTGAACAAGGGAATGGTTGGGTAGTGAGGCAGAGAAGGATTGTTCTGGAGGTTTTATTCTGGTTTCTTATTCTTGTAGTTTTTGTTAATAAACTTTCTTTATTCCTTTTAAGTTTTAAGCCTGTTTTGCTCTTGTTCTATCTCGCAGCAAGAAATAAGTAAGTTTTCTAGTGATTTTTTAGTTACTGCTTTAAAACCACAACACCAGGTTTGTAGTAATAGATCAAAATGTAAAATTGTATATGGTGATACGAATAATAAAGGCATCAAGTTGTCATAATAGACTGATGTCTATTAACACTCAGAAGATGGTGTGTGGTGATCAATATATGGTCTTGTTGAAAGATAGTATTATTTCATTATTATGTTACATATACTGTTATTGTCATCATCACTTTGCCCTTGAGCTTGTGATGCTTGAAGGAAGGTTTTGCTGAAGGTCTGCTAACTACGTAATTTTTAAATAGCAAGACTGTGATGTATAGGAACTGCTGTTTCCCACAAAAGAAGTGGGTCTGGGCTATTTCTTTTCACCTAAGACTGTCATTCCTTCTCATCCCTCCATTTTGGGGAGGGATAGCATTTGTGGGGTCCAAGGAATTTCACGAATAGTGTGCTAGCCCATTCTAAGGAATAGGTGACCAGCTGAAGGGACCTAATCTGAATTGGAGTTTCCAGAAGGTATCCTGTGCAGGGCAGTGTGAACTGGAGCCTCTGGCTGGAGAGAAAGACAAGAATTCACAAAGAGCTGCACTAGAGATAATGTCACTGCAGCTGTTGTGCAGGATCTGTTCCTCAGTAATAGAGCATTATTTACCTATCTGAAATAGCTTAAAAATGCTCTAATTTTTTTAAAAAAATTCTTCAGTTTATACTATATAAATAATCACCGATTGTGAGATTCAATCTCAAATGTCAAAAAGCTTTCTTACAGCTAGTTGAACTTAATTAATTTTTTCTGGTCCTGGTCTCATCTAGCATACACCTCTCATGTTTTCTTCAGCATTAGGAATTTAAAAAAGATCAAAAGTACACACAGATTTAGGAACACTGTGTAGCAATATTCTCTTGTGCTGAGCTGGATCTAATTTTTTGTCTGGGCCAGGAGTTCTCTGCAAATTGATTTAAAAGGCCTAGTTGTAGGATGTGGATTGTAGGATGATGCTGAGCTGGCAGTGCTCTTGCTGTGAAAAAGGCAGATGGGATGCTGATGCATCAGGTATTACAAATGCAGATAAAAAAGTATTGGTGTCACTGCAAACACTGCTACTCTGAAACAGAGAAAGAGATGTGATTCAAATCTTCTGTGTTGAAAAAGATTAATTGAAACTGTACTGGATGCAGAGACATGTTGCCTCTAAAATGGCAGAAGAGAATGACCGAATGTTTGTCTCAAGTAGCTGTGGAATGGATGATGTGATTCTAATTTCTAGGGAAAAAAATTGATGAAAAAAACTAGATAAGCCTAAATAAAATATTGGCTTAAGATAAAATGTACACAGGTCATTGATAAAATTTGGTTTAGAGTCTAAAAGGTGTTCCTGAGTGTTACCGCCAGTAGATTCTGGGATGAAAGGAGTGTTCAGTGGAGGAAGGAATCAGACTGGATTTGGTAGCTTTGCGATAGGTCTGTGGTGGAGATTCGGGGCTGTTGGACCCCACGCAGCTTTCAGAGTGTATTTTTAAGCAGTTAGTGCCCTCTAGTGAGAGTCTTCGGTAATAATCTTGGTCCTGGTTTTGTAGTATGTTAACAACTCTTAACAGTACTTTGGTGTGTTACCGAAATGAAAGAAGCTTTGGTATTAAAAATGCAGGAGGATGAGTGTATGAAGAAAGATCCTATGAATTCAAGTCATCAAATGGTTTGTATTGGGAGGGATCTTTAAAGGTTTATTGTAAGTGTAACCACCTTCTCATGTGGATTGTGTCCTAAAATCTTAGGTACTTCTTTAGACAATCACTCAAGTTTTTGCAGTTCAGTGTAAAGCAGAAGATGTCAGCAAACTTGTGATTTCAGTCTTGACAACTGAAGAAGCACTGCATTACATACATGTGGAACCAAGTGGCAGGATTAGAAGTACCAAACTCGTGGCAAAGTAGATGTTTCTGTTTTGAAATAAGCACATCATCTAAAAGCATAAATCAAGATAAAAATCGCTGCTTTCTTAGAAGTCAAAAAGTTACAGCTACTATTTTTTAAATATTTTTTTTCTAAAGGTTAGAAAACCCCACTGGAAAAAAATCCTGGAGATGATAAAACAGATGAAGAGATGGAGGGGACACATTCAGAGGATGAAATGTTTGCTCCGAGAGGCCTTCGCAGAACTCAGAGTATGAAGTCTGTGAAAACTATTAAAGGCCGTAAAGAAGCAAGTATAATCCTGGTTAATTGAGTTTGTTCTTTCAGTGTATATTGGCATTATTCATAGTGCAGAAATTTATTTTTATTTTTAATATTGGAGAAGTTGTCAACAATAACTGGGTTCCAGAATGCTAAATGGGGAAGAAAGCATGTGACAACAATATCTAAGTTTGGAGCTTTTGTAGTTTGATGTGTTTAGGGGAAATATATGTATGAAATTAATGAAGCAAGGAGCAAGGGAGAGGAGACGAAACAGACTCTGTATTTGAAATGCTAATTTTGGCACCACCAAGCCTAATTTCAGGAAGTGTTCGCCTTGAAAGGGGTATGGATAACAATAATATTATCTGTGTGTTGTGCACACTTAAACATCTGCTGTTTAATAGATAAAGAATATTCAGAATTTTTTAGTTGCCATAGACAAACAGCCTGACTCTTTGTGATCTACAAAGAGAAGATCCTACTTAGCATCCTAGTGCATGCATCACAAAATTTAAAGATACTCCAGTATAAATCTCTGTGAAGTCTCATAAAAGGTTTTGGGTCATTCCAGGAAAACAATTGATACTTACTCTTCTTGCCCAGTTCTGTTGAAACTTTATCTTATTCAGTCATAGGTAGATTCTCTTAGTGAAACCGGGTGTCCAAAGCACATTGGAAGACATTTGCTAAATAGGATTAGTGGGGAGGTGAATCATATTTCCATTTCATGTGACTTAGTACTTCATTATAATTTTGTTTTTCCCCTCAGATACGATACGGATCACTAAAATACAGAGTAAAGAAGAGACCCGTTGTATACTTTTACGTGTACTGCACAATTCCTGCAAGAGCAACTGCTGTACTATAGTAACTTGAATTCAAGTGTTAAAGATCTGTGTACAATGCCTAGAATGAGTCTGTATGAACAGATATGGTAGGACTTGGTTTTGTGAGCCCAAGTGATCAGATAAAGTATTACTCTGTTTTTCTATAATTGTGTCATGTTTAGATTTAAATCTGGACAAGTTACAGCATGGATTTCAGCACTCCTTAAATAGGAGTAAAATGAGTAATAGGAAATACTCCTTTGCCAGAGGTATTGAACAGATTGAAATAATTGCAAATCAAATTGAATTAAGAGAAGCTGTAAGTATGTAGAGCTTGTGAAAATTGAACCATAGTGTCCCCAAGTTTACACTGAAAGATAAATATACTTGAAACATTTTTCTGAACTACAATTCCTGAAAAGGCCTTTGTGTAATTTTTAAATGTACAGTTTAAAGGACAGTGGGTGATGGTGGGAAAGGAAAAGGAAAGATGAGGTAGGT
Source organism: Cyanistes caeruleus (assembly GCF_971803275.1). NCBI lineage: Eukaryota > Metazoa > Chordata > Aves > Passeriformes > Paridae > Cyanistes > Cyanistes caeruleus. Next base: position 118,217,621 of record NC_141703.1, read on the forward strand.
AGGATACATCCTTAACTTCATCACTTTGTGTCATATTGCCAAGCTTAGCAAACTGGGGTACATACAGCACTTTATGCAAAACTGTATAGTTTTGCACACTCTTAATGATTTACAACTGCATGCCATTTTAGTGACTTGCTACATAGGCTAGAGTTACATTTTGAATGCCAGCAATTCTTGTATTTCATGATATTTTTAAAATTCATCTTGATTCCTTAAGTACACTTAGGATGCTGTAGATATCTGCTACTAATGATATTATCAGGTGCCTTTCTATGTATTACCGGGCTGTGTAGGTTTTGTGGTTTTGGGGTTTTGGGTGGTTTTTTTTGTTTGTGGGTTGTTTTGTTCGTGTCTGTCTTCCTCCATCTAAAGAGATATAACATGATTTAAGTCAGATTTTGGTTAAAATTGTGGTAAGTAAAACTTGTAGCAATTCCAGTGATGCACCTCAGGGATCTTATCAGCCCATGAGCTGTGTGTTCAAGTCATGCTGCCGTAAAGTCATATATGATAGGTTAGTCAGGCCCTGGTTTAGTTTTGCTCTACATTGCTTTAAGAAAAAATATATTTTTATATATATGTGTTGCATTCTGTTTGTTAATTCTGTTTGATTTGATGGTATGTTCCTGTTATCCCCCTGTTACTGTCAGGTAGTGGTTTTGCCCAGCTGTCAATTTAGTAAACCCCTCCCATTGTTCCTGAATCTTCCCTGCTTATCACCCTCAGCCTGCCCCTAGCCCTTGTCCGTCATTGTTAATCCTGCCCTTTATTCCAGCATTTTCCATGCCCTTCATCCCCTACTCGAGGCCCCATTGGTGTTGTGACCACCGCCCCACCCATGTTTTCCTCTCATTGGTCCCAAGTGTTGTAAACCCCTCCTTCGTCTCCTCCCAGGTTGTGTCCTGATTGGTCTTTCAGTTTGTACCCTCCCCTCTTTAAATTTAGAAGCACAGAGCTGTTCGGGGCTCAGTTGCTCTCCTCTCTTACCATCCCAGTCCTTTCCCCTGTCATTGCTCCCTTTACCCTTCAATAAAACCTGTTCCTGGGAAGACAAAGAGACTCTGAGCCTCCTCCATCCCTTTACTGAGACCCGCGACGCCTGGGATCTACAGAGCCCGAGTGCAAGGAGCTCTGGAGGTTCGGCACGTGGACTGTCGTTCCTGTGTCGTTCCCCACTCTTGGCGCTGCCATTAGCCAAGTTGTCCAGGGCTAGCCCGAGGCTTGGAAAAGTGTAGAGCGCAGCGTCAGTTGGCGCCCAACGTGGGGCCTCTCTCCTGTGGATTGAAGACCCCCGGAGGAGTCTATCGGATTGTGGAATATCAAAGACTTTTGGGCGGCAGCTACCCCGGTGGGAAGCAGACCCATTTTTGTTGGGTGGCGCTCCCGGGGATCGAGGCAGCAACCCTCAGCGTGCAGAGGATCGCCTCGGGGTCGCAGACACCTCCTACAGCTGTTGTCCGGACCTGGTGAGTCCCCCAGAGGGGAAAGTGTGGGCTTCCCCGGGGTGGGGGAAGGTGGTGCAGGTCCAGACCCTTATTTTCTGTTCTTTTCTGTTGTCCTTTGCTGTTAGGAGGTGGTGGGACTGCTGAGCCGGGGGTGTAGAGATGGGTGCACGCATGTCGGCTCAGCAGAGGGGGATTTTTCACCAAGTTGTGGGTGTCCTTGAGGGTGGGGGTAAAAAGTTTTCCCGAGGGTGGGTAAAAAGACTGGTGTGTTGGCTGTTCCTGCATTACCCCCAAGTGTCCCCTGAAAATATAAGCTCAATTTTGTTTTGGAATTCAGTTGGAACCAAATTAACATTATTAGTTAATCAGGGGGACAAGACAGCTGCAAAATTGATTCCACTTTTTGTTTTGATTCACTCGGCTCTAATGGAAAAAGGGGAAGTGCAGGGACAGCCACCACAGTCTTCCCCAGTTTCCCCAGTTTCCCAGTCCCCGTGTGCCTCAACCCCTGATCCTAAGTTGGGGGAGACCTGCGGAGCAGCCTGTGCTACACAGGGCTCCAACAGTGGCAGCAGTCTCCCTGGCTCCCCACGTCTCCCTCAGAACCCTTGCCCTGGCAACCCTGGCCAAGCTGCCAGAGCCCCTATCCATCCCCCTGCTTCCCCAGTTGCTAATCCCAAGTTAAGTGCTTCCCAGGTTGTTGATCCCCAGTTAAATAAAGTTGTGAACCCCCAGTTTTTACCCCAGAACCTGTGTCCCCCAGTATCCTATTGTTCCCATATGTTCCCTTATTCCTTCCCCGAGCCCCAAAATGGCCCCCGGAGGGCACAAGATGGCGGGGACCGCATTGTCAGCCCCCCCTCTTGTGCTTCTTCTTCCCACAATCCCTTTCTTCCCCCCGTGACCAACCCCTTCCTCCCTAGCTCCTCCTTTTCCTCCTACCCTGACCCCTCCTACTTCCCCTCGAGAGATTCCTCCTCCTCTGGGGTGTGTCCAATCAACTCCACACCCCCAAACCCCGCCTCTTCCTGCTGTTGCTCCTCCCTCACACCCTCCTCCTCAGGTAGTCCTCCAGCCCCGCCCCTTCCGGCTCCTGGTTCCCACGCTCCTCCTTCCGGTTCCCACGCTCCTCCTTCCGGTTCCCACGCTCCTCCTTCCGGTTCCCATGCCCCTATATCTGGTTCCCACACTTTGAAAACCGGAAGTGACAAGCCTGTGGACCAGAACCCGGAACAGGCAGAAATTGTCTTTGCTGCACCGGTCAGTTTTCGTGGAAGGGGGGGGAGGTACCGAGAATGGGAAGCCTTCTCCTTCCAGACTAAGAGGGAGCTGTGTAAAGCACAGAAGGAGTTTGGGAGAAGAAGCGAATATTTTAAGGGTTTACTAAAAGCTACCTTCTCCACGAATGAAATGGTCCCTCATGACCTAAAAGAATTATTTTCCTGCCTCCTTTCCCCAGCTGAATTCAAGCTGTGGAAACAGGGGTGGAAGAGGTCATTAGAGGCCATCCTTCCGGAGCTGTTGCACAGCGAAGAAGCCGCGGTTGACGCGGATGAAAACCCTCTTACCCTAGATCACCTGTGCGGCGAAGGGAATTGGGCAAAGCCAGAGGAACAGGCCAGGGTGTTGCCCCGGCCTGTACTGATCAAAATTGCGGAGGCAGCAGAAAAAACATTCAACACTTTACCCGAGGAGGAACCCCAGATTAACTTTTTGAACATCAAACAACTCCCTAATGAACCATTTACCAAGTTTGTGGACAGGCTGCAAACTCAGGTGGAAAAACAGGTAGAGAAAGCGGAGCTGCAGGAACAGTTTGTGTTAGAAGCAGCTAAAGCCAACGCGAATGAAGCCTGCAAGCAGGTGATCTTCAGCCTGCCTCTCTACCCGCCTCCGACGCTGGACATCCTCATTGAAGCCTGCACCAAGAAAGTTCCAATGGTGGGGGTGTCCAAAGCCATACCACTGCCAGCGCCGAGGAGGATGCCTACTGCAGCCGTGACCCAGCAACCGACGGGCCAGTTTCCACCACCACCTGCACGGCCGTTACAGTGTTACCGCTGCGGGCAGCCGGGTCACATAGCAAGAGACTGTCCAGCTGCCCACCCTTGCCGAGGACATTTGGGAAGCAATTTGGGAGGAGGGGCTAAAGAGGGGGTAATAAAAAAAAAAACTAGGAGCGCAGCGCGAACCTGTCCCGCGCAAAGCGAGAAATGGGGCAGGTCTCGCAGGGGAGGGGGAATCACAGAATCGGACATGGCCTATATACCGGACGCGACACTTGGTTACTGTTCGTGACATCTTATTTCAGTCCCAGCGCTGGACGGTAGTTGCTGTGGACCCACTGGAGGGGACAACGATGAGTTTAGGACACGTCAGTAAGTACATTGCCATCGGGGACACCAAGCACACTCCCCCAGAGATTGAGATTTCTCCGATCACCTTCCCAGGTGGTCCGGAGAACCTCATTCTCCTGGCGCGCTGCACTCACCCACCATACTTCCTCCCTAAAGGCCAGATCATCGCCCAGTTTATCCCCATTCCCGAGGGTATCCCAGTAGACGACCACGCACCAGGCGTCTACTGGGCGGAAGTAGTGGGTGAGGATAAACCCATCATAGACTGCAGCGTCAAGCAGGGTGCAGAATCCTTACAGATGAAAGGTCTGCTTGACACAGGAGCGGATGTGACGATCATCCCTGAAAGGAGATGGCCGTCACATTGGGAATTGCAACCCGTGGCAGGGAAGATACAGGGTATAGGGGGTACCCAATTGGCTCGGATTTCAAAGAGTGTGGTACAAATTGCGGGGCCGGATGGGCAATTGGCAAACTTACGCCCATTCGTTGCAGATTATCAGGTTCCCTTGTGGGGGAGGGATCTCATGTCTCAATGGGGGGTGAAGATTGAAATCCCGAAAACCCCTCGGGATTTTTAGAAGCGGCCACTGTGGAGCGCCCTTTCCAGAAGTTAGATTGGACCACTAACGAAGCGGTCTGGATTGATCAGTGGCCGCTCAGGAAAGATAAATTGAAGGCGCTCAACGAACTCGTGGAGGAGCAGTTAGCGAAGGGTAATATAGTCGAGACCACCAGCCCTTGGAACTCCCCGGTATTTGTAATCCGTAAGCCGGGGAAAGACAAGTGGCGGCTCCTTCACGATCTTCGTGAAATCAACAAGATCATTGTAGACATGGGACCTCTTCAACCAGGGATGCCTTCCCCAACCATGCTCCCTCGAAATTGGCAATTGGCAGTAGTTGACATTAAAGATTGTTTTTTCCAAATTCCCCTGCACCCTGACGATGCCCCACGGTTTGCCTTCTCGGTGCCCACCCTTAACCGAGAAGCCCCAATGAGGAGATTCCACTGGCGAGTATTGCCGCAAGGCATGAAAAATTCACCTACCATTTGCCAGTGGTACATCTCCTCATTGCTGTCTCCTGTTCGCGCCAAAATGGGGGAGGTCATCATCTACCACTATATGGATGATGTCCTACTGTGCGCCCCCCATGACAATCTGCTTACTCGAGCGCTTGACCTGGTGGTTGAAGTTTTGACCTCTGCAGGATTTCAACTCCAGGAGGACAAGGTTCAAAGGATGCCACCCTGGAGGTATCTGGGTCTGCAGATCGCTGAGAGGACCATTGTGCCTCAAAAATTGGCCATAAACAGCGATCCAAAAACTCTGGCAGACCTCCATTCCCTGTGTGGGACTTTGAACTGGGTCAGGCCTTGGCTGGGCCTCACTACTGAAGACCTAGCCCCCCTCTTCATCCTATTGAAGGGGGAGAAGGAGCTGAGTTCTCCTAGGTCCCTGACCCCAGAGGCGAAGAAAGCCCTTGAGAGAGTGCAGGAAGCCCTGATGGAGAGGCAGGCACACAGGTATGAGCCAGCCCTGCCATTTGAGTTTATTGTATTAGGGAAATTGCCACACCTGTGTGGGCTGATATTCCAGTGGGACCGGGGCTCTAAGGACCCTCTCTTAATTATAGAATGGGTTTTCTTGAGCCACCAGAGGTCCAAAAGTGTCACCAGGCCACAGGAACTGATGGCTCAGCTCATCAGGAAAGCTCGAGCAAGGCTTCGGGAGATGGCTGGGTGCGATTTTTCATGTATACGGGTGCCAGTCAGCTTGTCTCGGGACAAAGCGTCCCCAGACAAGCTGACTAAAGAAATGTTTAACCAATTATTGCAGGAGAATGAGACCCTCCAGATTGCTTTAGATAGTTACAGTGGACAAGTTTCAGTCCACGCCCCTGCACACAAATTTTTCAATGCAAAATTTAATTTGCTTCCAAGAGAAATTAGGAGCCGAAGACCCCTCAAAGCTGTGACTGTTTTTACAGACGCATCTGGAGCATCCCACAAGTCAGTGATGACTTGGAGGGATCCTCAGACTCAGCAGTGGGAAACGGATATTAAGTATGTGGAGGGATCTCCACAGGTTGCTGAGTTAGATGCGGTCGTCAGGGCTTTTGAGAGGTTTTCTGAACCATTCAATTTAGTAACTGATTCGGCATATGTTGCAGGGGTTGTAGCGAGAGCTGAGAATGCAGCTCTCAAGGAGGTGTCTAATCCCCAGCTATTTGAGCTGCTTTCGAAACTGATTTATACCGTTTCTCACCGAAAGCAGCCCTTTTTCGTCATGCATGTGAGATCGCACACAGAGCTCCCTGGCCCAGTAGCTGAGGGAAACGAAAGAGCAGATTCCCTCGCTGCCCCTGTTAGAATGGCTCAGCTCCCTGATGTTTTCCAGCAAGCCAAGTTGAGCCATCAGATGTTCCACCAGAATGTGCCCGGACTGGTCCGCCAATTCCACCTGAGGCGAGACCAGGCCAGGGCCATTGTGGCCACATGCCCACACTGCCAGTCCACCGCAATGCCGTCCCTGGGATCGGGGGTTAACCCTAGAGGCCTTGGGAGCTGCGAGGTGTGGCAGATGGATGTCACCCATATCCCCGAATTTGGTAGGTTCAGATATGTTCACCTCTCCATCGACACCTTCTCAAGTGCAGTCTACGCCTCTGCCCACACAGGAGAGAAAGCTGAGCATGTCTGTAAACATCTCATGCAGGCTTTCTCTGTGTTGGGGGTCCCCAGAGAGATCAAAACAGATAATGGCCCAGCATATACCTCCAGGAAACTGGAGGATTTCCTGCAAGAATGGGGAGTGGAACATAAAAGAGGCATCCCACACTCCCCCACAGGCCAAGCAATCGTTGAGCGAGCCCATCAGTCGCTCAAACGCGTCCTGACCCATCAAAGAGAGACCATGAAGGGCTGCACCCCACAGGACCGGCTGTGCAAAGCTCTTTTTACTATCAATTTCCTAAATTGTTCAGATAATGATTTAAACCCTCCAGTGGCCCGGCACTTTATATCAACCAGCAGCTACCAGTTGCAACACCGCCCTCCAGTGCTGGTTCGAGACCCAGAGACCCAGAAGATCACGGGTCCATTTGAGCTGGTGACCTGGGGGCGAGGTTATGCCTGCATCTCCTCACCCCAGGGGCTAAGGTGGATCCCGCAGAGGTGGGTGAAGCCTTATGCCCCCAAACATCCAACCAGGCCACCCGACAGCCCAGAGAAAGAAGCCACGTCCGAATAGGCCACCCCCCCCGATCCCCAGAGAAGAGGAGGAGGAAACCTCGAGTCCCTTTCTTTATGTTAACCCGCATTTCCTAGTATACTAAACCAAGCGTATGGTTTTGTTTTTTTTAGAGGGAGCCATCCTGGATATGACAGCCCTGAGCATCGCCCCAACTATCGTACTCCTGATGCTGCTGGTGACCCGGACAGCAATGTGGATCGTGCCTCAGCCCAAACAGAATGTTTGGGTCACGCTGGCAAAGTCCCTGCAGCGTGACGAATTGTGCCTGTCCACTGGAGCGACAGGGAATCCAATGGCCACTTGCCTGGTGGGGATCCCTCTCAAACCGGAAGAATTTCCCGATACCTTAACCGCCCTAGTTAGAGATGCCAATCAGGGGAAGCCGGCTCATCGTGTTGTTCGTTCCGTTCCATCATACAAAATTAAAAGGCCTGTCCAGAACCCCCTCCTCCTCTGGAGAGACTGGCAGGACAAACTCGAGCGAGCAACCGAAGAGCCGCAGGAATTCGACTTACTAGACTCTTCCCCGGCATCGTTTTGTGTTCATTTCAAATACCGCCCCTCTGACCCAGCCCCATATCCCCAGGTCATTCAAGTAAATAAGCAGTTCCAAGCTGCCAAGTGGTGCAACACCATCGCGCACGTCAAAATGCCCTCAACCCTTGACCCTTCCCCTCGTAAGTTACCTAAGGGTCTATTTTTAATTTGCGGGGATCGGGCATGGGCAGGCATCCCCTCTCGCCTTCTCGGAGGGCCGTGCACATTAGGCCGGTTGTCCTTGTTTTCCCCCAACACGACCCAAATTGACAATTGGTCCACAAGAAATAATTCGACTAGCAAGAAACGCAGCCTGGATGATTTAGATCCAGACTGCGATTCCGAAATTTTTCATTGGAGTAAACTAAAACGGGTGGCAGTGTCAGTGTTTTTACCTTGGGTAGCCGCTGCCAAAGCCCTGGGTGAATTAGGACGTTTTGAGTGTTGGGTAGTAAAGCAAGCTAATTTAACGTCAACCGCGCTGAGCGACCTCCTCGAAGACGAGGAGATAACCAGGCGAGCCACCCTACAGAATCGTGCAGCCATCGATTTCCTGTTGCTTCTGCATGACCATGACTGCAGGGAGTTTGAAGGACTCTGTTGCATGAACCTTACCACCAAGAGCCCCAGCGTCCGCCAGACCATCGCGGAGATGCGAGGCATGATCCACCAAATCAAGCAAGAATCCAACGACTGGGTCACCAACCTCTTTTCAGGATGGGGACTGTCCGGATGGCTTCTCTCAATTATTAAGACTGTGTTGTGGGTTGTTTTTGTTATTTTTATGATCTTAATCGCATTTGCAGTGCTGCGAAGATGTCTAGTCCAATCCATTCTTCACCTTCTGTCTCCCCCACCGCAAGTTAATAATGTTAATTTGAACCCGCTTCCCTCCTCCTCACCTCCACCTTCTCTTGCTCCTGAATGGTTTGTTATACCCTCTGCTCCCCCTGACCCTGCAACATCCTCTTTCTAAAAAAGAAAGGGGGAGATGTTGCATTCTGTTTGTTAATTCTGTTTGATTTGATGGTATGTTCCTGTTATCCCCCTGTTACTGTCAGGTAGTGGTTTTGCCCAGCTGTCAATTTAGTAAACCCCTCCCATTGTTCCTGAATCTTCCCTGCTTATCACCCTCAGCCTGCCCCTAGCCCTTGTCCGTCATTGTTAATCCTGCCCTTTATTCCAGCATTTTCCATGCCCTTCATCCCCTACTCGAGGCCCCATTGGTGTTGTGACCACCGCCCCACCCATGTTTTCCTCTCATTGGTCCCAAGTGTTGTAAACCCCTCCTTCGTCTCCTCCCAGGTTGTGTCCTGATTGGTCTTTCAGTTTGTACCCTCCCCTCTTTAAATTTAGAAGCACAGAGCTGTTCGGGGCTCAGTTGCTCTCCTCTCTTACCATCCCAGTCCTTTCCCCTGTCATTGCTCCCTTTACCCTTCAATAAAACCTGTTCCTGGGAAGACAAAGAGACTCTGAGCCTCCTCCATCCCTTTACTGAGACCCGCGACGCCTGGGATCTACAGAGCCCGAGTGCAAGGAGCTCTGGAGGTTCGGCACGTGGACTGTCGTTCCTGTGTCGTTCCCCACTCTTGGCGCTGCCATTAGCCAAGTTGTCCAGGGCTAGCCCGAGGCTTGGAAAAGTGTAGAGCGCAGCGTCATATATGTACTTTAGAACATGTATGAGTGTATATTTCATACTATATGTGGATTCTAAGATGGTCTGTGTAGTACTTTTTTTTTATTGCTAAAGTTATTACTAAAATATTTGCATATAAATAGCTTCTTCTAAAGATCTAGTTGATTTAGTCAATCATTTTATAACCTAGAATCCCATGGCATATCTACACAGAGATTAATTTTGAAATGACTTTCAATGCAGTGATTTGTCAAAATTACTTTTTTAGGTCACCTTTGGTATTATTTTCTGCAGTTCTGAGAATTAGACTGATTCTAATTTTCTGTGTGACTATATTTCTACTGTGGCTTTAGGGAGAAACAACCCATTTCTTGCAGATAGTACTTTATTATGTATCTTTGGGACAGACCTTGTGACTTGCCTCAAAGAGAACATAGCATGGATTCCTCATATCCTTCGATCTCTGACTTCAATCCTCAGACCTTCCCCCAGGTATTGACAATCATCTGCTGTTGGTGTTGTTGCTCTCTAGCTGTGGGAAATGTCTGCAAGCCATGTGCAAAGCTGTGCTCAAAATGCAACAGCACTTAGAGCATCTCTGAGGAACCTCAGTGCTTTAGTGAGAAGTCCCAGCAGGCCATGTGTGATTAAAAGGATGAAGTTTGTAATACTTTACTCAGAAACACAGTTTGATACCAGAAGACAGGAAGGCCGCTGTCTCCCAAATGAGTACAGTGCAAAACTCCCATCCCCTAAACAAAACTGTACCTAGTTATCCAGCTTTTCTAAGGAGCTGTAAGGCAAGGAGTGATCAAAAAAAAACCTCCATGGGAGTGTGGGACTTCTGCCCCAGGAGTGTTTGTGCTTCTCATCTGCTTCCCTGAGGCTTGTCTGTATGTTAAGGTACATAAGAAATTAAGGAACCTAGAGCTCTTGTATTTGCATCTCACCAGTCTCTGAATAGTAGACTAACCAGGGCCTGAGATGGACACTCTTACTGTATAGTTGAGCATTTGCTGACACATTTTTCTGTAACTAATCATGCTTGTTTTACCAGCAAGCATTGCAAAAAAAGATCCTCTTTCTACAAGTCATAATCCTGCATGAAGTAGTAGGGTAAGCCATTTTTTCAGAATTACAGTTCCTGTTACAAGTTCATGTAGATCCTGTTTGGGGAGTTGTGTTTTTACCCCATCTCTAGGACTAGAGATCATTGAAGTATTTTAGGCTCTACCACACTCTTGTCAGGAAGTTGCTCTATGTGTCTCTATGTGCCTGAGGCTGTAACTTCTGGCAGACTTAACTTGCCAGCTCAGTAGTGATAAAGACTAAATAAACACTCCTCTATCTGGAACTTGCATGGAGTTAGGAAAGCTGGCAGTGTTATTAATATTCATTACTGTTTGCATAAAAATGTACTTCTTTCAGATCTTACATGATCAAATCTTCAATGTTTTCCTAGCTGTTGTCTTCATTCTAATAGCCAACTCTAAAAATATTTTCTTTTTATATCTCAGACTGATTTTGATCTTTGAATTCATCCTCAAACTTGTTCACTGGATTATCTTAATTTTTTTTCCTCTTACTGTTCATTGTTAGCTGATGCTAACAATGCCCACAATGGCATGATTAGCTTTCATCCCAGTGATACATAGTTCTCCTTACTGAATTTAGTTTAGTTTGGGTTTGAAATATTACAATCTTTTAACTTTAGTTACAGGAAATTTTCAAACTTTTCTTGCCTTAGCAACTGCAGAAGTCATCTGTCTAGCTCTTACAGGAAACTTCTTGAAAATAATGTTAAAAATTGATGTTTATTATTCATTGTGGATTTGGAATGTAAAATGTAGTTCATGCCAAATTATCTGATCTTCTGAAAAAAGTGTTTTCTGAGAACTGACTGACTGCCACCAACAGGACTGCTGGTGTACTTAAACAAAGACTTGGGGTTTAAAAGTGTTTTAAAGGAGAATATGTATTTCCATTTAAATCGTATAAAGGTTTGAAGCCTTTCCAAAATATATCTGAACTGACAGCTTTCTTAGCAAGAGCCTACTGTACTTCTAAAATACCCAGTCTGAGATGAGGATTAAATTGGTGGCCTCAGCTGCAAATAAGCTTAGGCTGGACTTTGATTACAATGTAATTGCCAATATTGCTAATTCCTTTGCTATGTGAAACTAACTAAATAATATCCAACATACATTTTGCAAAATATAATGAATTTTAAAATAGAAGATAACTTAGTAAAAGAGAATGGTGGATAAAATTCTGGGCGCATTCAACGTACTGTTCATGACAAAAATATGTTTTACTTTTGGTGTTGCTTTTATTAATGGGAAGTTGGTATTTTAAGGTATTTTTTCTACAAAAATGTATGTGCAAAGGCAATACTTTAACATTTTTCAAGAACTTATACTGTTAAATGCTACAAACCACAGAATATACATTTGGACTGAAGGTAGTAGCTTTAAAAAAATGCAATGTAAGCTTTAATTTTTATATTATAGTAATAACTTGCTGTCAACTTGTTTACATATTTGTAGGATAGAAACTTCATTATGCATTGACTTACCTTGATGCTGTCTTTAATAAATACTGATTTGAGCAAGATGCAGTGGATATTTTATTATCTGAATTACTATTATAAACCTAGTCACTATGTAATCTGTATTCTGTTACTTATTATAATGGTTCAAACACCAAAAACAATCTATCTGAAGTTTGGAGAAACTTTTAAAACTCGTTGAATTATGACTAAGCTACTCTTGATTTTCTGCCCCCAAGTTTGAAGCTGATTTAGGCTGAAATAAAATGTACCCTGCCAGAGGCAACTTGAACATACTATAGTGTCACCTGGTTTGATTAGGTGCTTGGTTCAGAGTGAATTAAAATTGAATTGCTCAATGTCCCAAAAGAGTGTAACTTCCTGTGGAACTGCTGGACATGAAACTGATTTTGTTCTGTATTCCCTAGTCAGGGTTCTTCTGGTAGTCCAGAGGAGGACATGCATAGGTGAATTTGGCCCTTTCCTTTTTCAAACCTCCCTTCAAGTCATTTGTTAACACCCCTACCAAAACTCAAGTAAAAACCTCAGTAACCACGTTTTCTAGGCCTTGTTTGCAAGGCTTCCTCAAGGCTTGTTTTCAAGCCTCAATAAAATATATTTTTTATATGGTTCATTGAGGAGAAAGATTTAAAAGACAATAGCAATAAATGATTTCTAAGCATTATGAAAATCCATCCCAGAAGCACACACTGACTCTTAAGGGACCTTGCCATGATTCAGTTTCTGATGTCAGAAAAGTTCATGCAGTACAAGCACCCTGCCAAGAAATTGTGGATGTCTGAAAGTAATGCTGACTTTTTTCCTTTATTTCTTCAACTAACGTTTAGCAGGTAGTGGGAAAGTGGACTAAAAGCTGTCTACCTGATGCTGGTAAGATCCAATCAGGGAATAATCTGAAAATTCAAAACTAATGCTGGTACATACATCTTAGGTTAAAATGTTAATTATTCAGCAGCAGCAATGGTGACAGGTCTTTTGTGGGGGTTTTGTTGTAGTTGTTTTGTTTTTTGTTTTGAGGGGCTTTTTAAGTTCTGAGGCATTATGTATTTTCCTCACTAGTATGGGAAAACAAATGGTGGAATAGGAGGGGAAATCTAATATGTATTGTAAAAGCAGTAGACTTCCAAAATTATTTTCTTCTTTTATGTAGATGTACTCAGGGGACAGAATGGGAGCCTGTCTTATATCTGCCTGCCTTTGCCAAATTTCAGCAACAGATTGCTCTGTTTGCATTAGGATAGGAATCATGAAAGCAAGCTGGAGTAGAGACTACAAGGAGTTCAAAACAAAAGATTTCACTATTGTCTGCTAATGTACTGTGACTACATAGATAGGGAAAGTTATAAATGACAATATAGTATTGGCTTTTGTATTTATGTATTAACTATTGCATATTATTATTATTATTAGTCACAAATATATTGATATGGTACAATTTTCTTTTAACTGCTTTTTGGTATAGTATAACCGGTGAGTTTATGTATGCACCATATAGCTTATATAAACAGCAGTGTGATAAATATAGCTTAAGCCATAGCGTAATATTAAAATAGAGACTGTGATATTAAAATGCACCACTCAGAAAATGATGTAAGATAATTAGGTGGATTCTCACATTGGTGGATTATCCTAGCTGAATGATAAGAGAACAGTGACAAAAACCAGAACACCAAGAAGAATTTACTCTTTGTTAGCAGGTAGTGTAAAAACAACAGGATAGAACCACAAGAAGAAATAAAATATATTGATTTAATCTACAGGATGGCATGAAGACAAGTCAAAGGTTAAAACCAAGCAAAAGAAATTCCTGGAACATCTAAACTCACAGGTATGTTTGAATAATGTATAAACTCTCATGAATATGCACATAACTCCTGTAATGTAACAGTATATAAGAACATTGCCTTAAGCAAATTGTGTGGTTTTGGCATATTGCCGAACACCCCAGCCTGGATATTGTCCCTTTTATCTCTCATTCAACTTATTAAAAAAAACTTTAAATAGCGAAACTTGTTTTTCACGGGGAAGCTTAGAAATTATTTAGAAAGTTTGTTTTTTCCAGGCTGTAACAGTTCAAAGGCAAGGAGTAATTTGACCCTCACTTAGCTCTTCCTGTGTACCACACTCACTATGTTGCATGGCCCACACTGCTTCCTCAGGGAGCTGCACCACTCCAGACAATATTTCTACTAATTTTAGTTCTCCTCAACTAAGAATACTGAGGGAAAGTCATCCTACCTTACTAAAGGAAAACCACTTGGAATATTCACGGAGTCCTCATAGAGGTAAAAGTGAACTTCGTTTATTGCATAACTCAGTACATTCTTATGGGGTTCTTTCAGGGTTCACGCAGCTTAAGTAAAACTGCTGTTGGCTAGTGTATTGTGTTGTAGTGTGTTTCTTGTTAATGGTATGTTCTGTTCTTACCCAAGTTGATAGTTTGGTCCAAATGAGACCCTCCCACCCCATGTTGTCAATCTACCCTGAGTCTCCTGTCCATCTGTCTTAAGCCCACCGCATGCTTGGAATTCCACTTTGGAAACCCCCTGAACTTCAGCGCTTGATTAGTCCATGTGACCCAACTTTCCCCCACTACCTCCACATTGGATGATGATTTTGTGAACCCTGCCTTTTACCCTCTTCAGGATATCTCTGATCAGCTGATGCTTTGTACCCTCCCTTTGAACTGCCTCCCTGTTTCAGCTGTTGCATGCTTGCATTTTCTGTCTTTTGTCCCCAAGATTCCCCAGAGCAATAAATGCTTTATCATCCCATGCAAAAGACCTCCCTCTTGTCCTTGTCTCCTCAGAGCGCAGACTGACAGCCAAAAAGCCATTGAGCAAGTGCTCTAGTCGCACCTCGGGTCATCCTGCTCCTGGGTGTGACCCACTCCTGTTGCAGGCCAAAGTGACAGACCTCCAGCCCGATGCGATAGCTGGCGCCTAATGTGGGGCCCTGTGAACAGATCCCACAGATGAACTGTGGATTTTATCCAAGAAGTTCTGGCCCTCAGCTGCCTCTGAGTGCAGCAGAGTGGTTTTTCTCCTGTGGCTCTTGTGGGGAGGAAGTGATAACCCTCTAGCATCCAGAGGACCACTTCCCTGAGGAGGACTTCCCTGCAGCCCCTGTCCAGTGGACCAAAGGAGGATGAGTATACCCCAAGTGAGGCTGAGGGTGCTCACAAATTGTGGGAAGGGTGCACTGCTCCCCGGGAGTGGTGGAGGGGGCGGCCACGAACCTACAGGCCATGATAGTTGCCTGCAGAAAGCACCCTGTCCTGAGACTGGCCCTGGATCTTTTATCTTGAGCTTGTTGTTTCTTTTGCTGCAGAGGAGGGTGCATTTTTGCTGTGCCGGCAGCTTAACATCAAGGAAAATGGGTGTGAAATTGTCAGCACAGTAGAGAGGAATCTATTTTCAAATTTTGGGTACCCTGGAGGGTGGGAAAGGAAAGTTTTCAAAAGGGTTGTTAAAAAAGTTTGTTCAATGGCTTTTCCTCCACTTTCCAAGGGTATCCCCAGAGGAAATACCAAGCATCCCCTTCTGGGATATAGCTGGAAGCAAATTAACAGCCTTGACAAATAAAGGTGATACACAGTTGCTAAATTCTTTTCATTGTTTGTGCTAATTCGATCAGCGACAGTTGAAGAAAAGAAAGTAAAGGCTCAAACTAACCCCCTCAGCTCCCCCGTCCCCTGATCCAAAATCCTTGTCCCTTGCATCAGGAAGACTGTGCCAGGCAAACTGCACAGGAGAGCTACCAACTCCCTGGCCTCCCACAGACTTCTCAGTACCCTTGCCTTGAGAGCAATGGTCATGCTGTCAAGGACCCTTTCCTAAACCCCTCTTTCCCAGTTGTTAAAGTTCAAGTGAACTGGAGAGTTCAAGTGAATGCCCACAAAGGAAATTCCCAAGTTTTCCCTGAGTCCTCTCCTGCCCCTCAGAATGACTCTCAAGAGACACAAGATGGTGGAAGCCACATGGCTCGGCCCCCACCTTGTGCTTCTTCTTCCCAGAATGCCTTTCACTCTGTTCTTTCCAACCTCTTCTTATCCCCTGACCCTACCCCTACGCATGCCCCTCCTTCTCCTCCCCTCTCCCCAAACTCAGCCCCTTCCCCAGGCAACCCCTCTTCCTTTCCACTGTCTCCGCCTCCCATTCCCATGACATCATTTGTTCCCATGATGTGACCTGGGAACAGCAGCTCCCATTCCAATTGCTGTCCTACCCCTGCTCCCTCCTCCTTCTCTGGCAGCTCTCATCCTCTTCCAGCTTCAAATTCCCATGATGGCATGGGAACTGAAAGCCATGAGCCCAAAATGCAAAACCTGGAACAGGAGACCATCCCGTTCGCTGCACCTGTTTACCTATACCCAAACAAGAGGAACCCCTGAGTGGCAATCTTGATTATCTGCATAGAGAGGAGCTTTGCAAGGCTCAGAAGGAGTTTGGGAGAAAAAGTGAATATTTTAAAGGTCTTTTAAAGGACACGTTTTCCTCAAACACACTAGTTCCTGACGATATCAGGGATTTGTTTGCACATCTCCTAATCCAAACAGAGTATCTGTTGTGGGAGAGGACATGGAGATTATTACGAGAACTCTTTCCTGAGCTCTTGCAAAGCCCTGACTGTGCCATTGATGCAGACAACAACAATATCTCAATGGACCGCTTGTGTGGTGAAGGGGATTAGTCACAAGCTAGAACTCAGGCTGAAAAAATACTGCAGCCTGTGTTGGAACAGGCAAAGAGAGCTGCAGAGAAGGTCTTTATCCTTATGCCCACCAAAGAACGTAAGCAAAGTTATGTGAATATTAAACAGTTTCCCTTTGAGGCTTTTATAGATTTTGTTGAAAGGCTCCGAGTCGAAGTAGAGAGGCCGGTGAGAGTTGGCAACTACAGGAACAGATAATAATGGAAGTGGCCCAAGCAAATGCTAATGACATCTGTAAGAGGATCATCCTGGGTCTACCCTTTGAGCCACCACCAACCCTCGACTTGATCATCGAAGCCTGCACAAAGAGAGCCATCATCCCAGAGCCTCAAGAAAATGAGACAGAATGGAGAAAACAGCTGCTGCTGCTATTCCAAAAATACACCAACAGCCTTATCAGTGTTTTAACTGTAGGCAGGAGGGACACATAGCAAAAGTCTGCCCAAAGAGGCAACTTCTGCAAAATAAACCAATAAGTTCTCAGGGGGGAGGGGGACAACCGCTTCTAAAAAACTAGATGGGAAGCGTGGGCCTGCTTCGCATGTAGACAAAAATGAAGCAGGTCAGAATGGGGACCCAGAGAAGGTTTGGAAGACACAAGCTCCCTTTAAGCTAGTTGTGATACAAAGTACATTCTTTAATACAGATGACTCGTAGCTTGTGTCAGTTGACCCACTTGACAAAGACTTATTTGCTGGACTAGACTCTAAGCATGTCGTTATCAGGGACACCAAGCACACAGCAAGAGATTGAAATCTCTCCGGCAATCATAACATCAGAGCCAGAGGCACTGATTCTCATGGCACGTTGTGTCCACCCACCCTTCTTTATGCCACAAGGCCAAATCATCACCCAGGCAATTCTGATGCCAAATGAAATGCCAGTAGATAATTCTTCACCAGGTGTCCACTGGGCAGAAGTCACTGGAGAAGACAAGCCTTGGATGGGGTGTGGACTCTGGCGAGGTGAAGATTACCTTCACCTTGATGGAGTGTTGGACATGGGCAGATGTGACAATCATCCCAACCACCAGATGGCCGTCACATTGGGAATTGCAACCCGTGATAGGTAAAGTACAGGGCATTGGGGGTGCCCAATTAGCCAAACAATCTAAGAGCATCGTCCAAATTAAAGGGCTGGATGGGCAATTGGCCAGCTTACGCCCATTCATTTTGGACTATAAAATTCCCCTGTGGGGGAGAGACACTATGTTCCAATGAAGAGTAAAAATTAAAATCCCAAAAGCCCTACAGGATTTTTCATAGTGGCTGCTGATGAGTGCCCTGCCCAGAAGCTGAACTGGGAAACAACATCCAATCTGGGTAGATCGGTGGCTGCTGAATAAACAAAAATTGAAGGCGCTCAATGAATTGCTAGAAGAGCAGTTAGCAAAAGGCAACATTGTGCCAACCACCAGCCCTTGGAATTCCCTGGTCTTTGTTATCAGGAAGCTGGGAAAAGACAAGTGGCAACTCATCCAGGACCTTAGAGAAATTAACAAAGTCATTGAAAACATGGGGTCTCTTCAACCAGGAATGTCCTCCCCATCGATGCTCCCCCAAAATTGGAATTTGGCAGTTGTTGATATAAAAGACTGTTTCTTCCAGATTCCTCTTGACCCTGCTGATGACCCATGGTTTGCCTTGTCAGTTCCCTCCATCAATCGAGAAATTCCAATGAAGCGCTACCATTAGCGAACCTTTCCGCAAGGCATGAAAAACAGTCCCAGTATATGCCAGTGGTACATTGCTTCATTGCTGTCCCCAGTGCGTGCCAAAGCAAGAGAAACCATCATCCTACACTATATTGATGATGTGCTCAAGTGTGCCCCCGATGATGATAGACTACAGTGTGCACTTGACCTAGTTGTCAATGTTTTGATTGCTGCAGGATTTGAACTCCAAAAGGACAAAGTTCAACAGCTGCCCCCTTGGAGGTACTTGGGGCTCCAAATTAGCAAGAGGACCATTACTCCTCAAAAACTGATGATCAGAAACAACCCAAAAATCTTAGCTGATCTCCACCAGCTGTGTGGGTCCTTAACTTGGGTCAGACCCTGGCTGGGATTAACAACAGAAGACCTAGCCCTCCTTTTCAGTTTATTGAAAGGGGGAGAGGAGCTGAGTTCTCCTAGGGTCCTGACCCAAGAGGCCAAGCTGGCTATGGAGAAAGCTCAAGAGGTGATGGCAACAAAACAAGCTCATCGCTGCCTGCCAGACTTGCCATTCAAGTTTATTGTTTTGGGAAGACTGCCACACCTCCACGGCCTGATTTTTCAGTGCGATTAGGGCCAGAGGGATCCGCTCTTGAGCATAGAATGGGTATTCCTCAGTCACCAGCAGTCCAAAAGTATCACCAGGCCACAAGAGTTAGTAGCTCAATTGATCCAGAAGACCAGGCCAAGAATGCAAGAACTGGCAGAGTGTGACTTCACATGCATCCATATCTACCACTTACCCCAACATCAGGTAAGTTAACAAAAGTGGTTCTGGAGCAGTTACTTAGGGAAAATGACACACTCCAATTTGCTCCAGATAGCTACCCAGATAGCTATTTCAATTCATAATCCTGGACATAAATTATTTAATTCAGCATTTAAATTAGTCCCCAAGGAAAAACAAAGTTGGAGGCCACTCAATGCTGTAGCAGTTTTCACAGATGCATCTGGAGCATCCCACAAGTCAGTGATGACCTGGAAGGATCCTCAGACTCAGAAATGGGAGACAGATGTTAAAGATGTTAAATCCAAGAGGCCTCAACAGCTGTGAAGTGTGGCAGATGGACGTGACTCACGTCCCGCAATTTGGCAGGCTGGGGTATGTTCATGTTTCAGTGGATACTTTCTCTGGAGCAGTCTATGCTTCTGCCCATACAGGAGAGAAGACCACAGATGTGCAAAAACACTTAGTGCAGGCCTTCTCTGTGTGTTGGGGATCCCTAAAGAGATTAAAACAGATAATGGTCCCACATATACCTCCAAGGCCTTCCAGGAGTTCCTGCAGAAATGGGGAGTAAACCATAAAACAAGCATCCCTTATTCACCTACAGGTCAAGCCATCATTGAGCAAACACATCAGTCACTCGAGAGAGTTCTAGAGCAGCAGCAGAGTAACACCACCAGTGATCCACCACAGATTAAGCTTTGTAAAGCACTGTTTACCATAAATTTTCTAAACTGCTTATTTGAACACTGTAACCCGCCTGTTCGGCATCTCAGCAGTAACACACAGCTGAAATTGAGAGAACACCCCCCAGTTTTAATAAGGAGTCCTGAGACAGCAAAAGTAGAGGGCCCATTTGGGTTAATCACTTGGGGTCAGGGATATGCTTGCATATCCACGCCCTCTGGGTTGAGATGGGTCCCTCAAAAGTGGGTCAAACCGCACATCCTCAAGCCCGTACCACGATCAGTCCAGTCCACCAAAGATGTAACTGTGGCTTCCCTCCGGAGGCACTGGCACCAAGGAACTGGAAAACCCGATCCCCTAATTGACTGTCAGATTATCCCTGACTGTTCTTTTTCTCAGTGATATGTCAGATTTTTTTAGTTAATGTTTACCACATTGAAGTCAATCATATAGCAGTATCCACACAGCAATCCTCATGGAGAAACGTGTTCCCCTGATCAGAATCTATTCCTCAATGCCAAAACTCTCCTTCTTAAACAGAAAACGGGGAGATGTTGCATTGTATTTCATGTTAATGGTATGTTCTGTTATTACCCAAGTTGATAGTTTGGTCCAAATGAGACCCTCCCACCCCATGTTGTCAATCTACCCTGAGTCTCCTGTCCATCTATCTTAAGCCCACCGCATGCTTGGAATTCCACTTCGGAAACCCCCTGAACTTCAGTGCTTGATTAGTCCATGTGACCCAACTTTCCCCAGCTTGATTTTGTGATTTTGTGAACCCTGCCTTTTACCCTCTTCAGGATATCTCTGATCAGCTGATGCTTTGTACCCTCCCTTTGAACTGCCTCCCTATTTCAGCTGCTGCATGCTCGCAATTTTCTGTCTTTTGTCCCCAAGATTCCCCAGAGCAATAAATGCTTTATCATCCCATGCAAAAGACCTCCCTCTTGTCCTTGTCTCCTCAGAGCGCAGACTGACAGCCAAAAAGCCATTGAGCAAGAGCTCTAGTCGCACCTCGGGCCATCCTGCTCCTGGGGTGTGACCCACTCCTGTTGCAGGCCAAAGTGATAGAGCCAGATAAGCTCCAGCCCAATGCGATATTCTCCTTCTTTGTTTTCATTCTTCACAGTGACTTCAAGGTCAGTGTAATCTGCGTTGTGCAAACAGGTTTTGAATAAAATATTGTGTCTACACCTTACTGCCTTAAACAATAGCATTTCTTCATATGGCTGAAGAGAAAGACTTTTTAAAAAAGTCCCAGTGGAAACCTAAAACTCTTTATAAAGTTAATGTGATTGTAAACAAATGTAATGCTAGGGAAAATGCAGCCATGACCACGTGTGTTAGTCTTGAAGGAATTCTAACAACAGCCACTCTCTGTGCTTTTGTCAAACCTCTTTCTGCCATGTTTAATTGAGAGTTGATGTCTTTATGCTTGCTAACTTGTTGGCAGCGAGTTTCTTGTGCTGTGCATAGGATGTGGAGCATTCTAGGTGTTGCTTTGCAAGCCCCTGGGTGGAGAGAGCACTTATAGTAGTGACAGTAAAAGATTTCCACAGAAAATTTGGGGAGTTAGAAAGAAAGTTAGGCTTGGCAAGCCCTGGGAAAAGAAGGCCCTGGGAAATGTTAGGCCTCATGCTTGCTAAGATCATGTGAAACTGCACCTGTGTAGTCAAGATATGATAAATAATATAACTGTTGCTTAAAGAATCATGAGAAACTATGTTAAGGGTTTGAGGGGAATCATGAGAAATCCATGCTTGGATGGAATCAATGTATAAAATATAACATTGCAAGTTTAATAATAATGAAAATGTAAGTTATATAGCGATAGAGTATAGAATAGCTTCAGCTCGAAACCAAGTCCGGTCAGATTTGGGTATGTGTAACCCTGATACCCAGAGCTCTTTAATAAAGAACCTTCATATAATCATTCCGTGATTATGTGCTCCTGAATGGTAGCTGCCATGGTGGGGTCGATGGCATGGGTGTCACGACTACCCTGTAGAAGCTGTCCTGAAAAGGACAGCCCAAGGGCACGGGCACGTCCCTTGCCCGGCGAGTGATCTCAGCTCAGCGGCAGCTTGCAGGCGACACAGAGAGAGAGATTAGAGCTCTGTATGGCATTCCACTGAGAAATAGCCTTTATTATAACACAGTCCTCAGTGAAGGGAGCCAGTGACAACAACTCTCTTCAACTGGGGAAATACCACAGTATATATAGGGAAGGAGAGGGGCGGGGGAAACTTGGATACAAATAGCAGGGTGGAATGACAATGCACCAATGGGGTGCAACAGTTTAACAGAAAACAGGAAAGGGTGTCTGGGAGATACATTTCTCTCGCTATGAAGGGAAGTGCCTGGCCTAGTATGAAGCTTTCCAGGGGAGTGCCAGCACTCATCTGTTTGCCAGTTCCTTGCCCCCCACACTAGCAGTAGTTCAAAGTGATCATTGAATTGACAGGATAATCTCCTAGCCTTTGGAGAAGGCTATTGAGCAAAACAAACCTTTGGCAGAGGCCTGCAATTATCTAGTCTAAATTAAATCTTGATGAAAAGCAATGCTTCTCTTAAAATCGAGGTCATGAGAAAGAAGGAAAACTTCTCCCTTGTTGAAACAATGATGGATCAGTTACCAAGCTGTTCTGCTCTTCTCAGGGGTGTCTCTCACAGCTCCCCTTTGGAACGTGTTTGATGGAGAGATGTGGCCATATACCCGTGCATCCTGCCTGGACCAACTTCCTCTCTTGGCAGCCCTTTGTCCCTGGACCAGGGCCAAAGGCTTTCCCCACTGCCTGATGCTGCTGCTTCTCACTCTGCTCACCTCACTCCCTAGCTGTTTGGGCTCACCTGTTTTACAGTAAAGAAATGGGTGCTTCAGGCTGTGCAGAGGCTGGTTCTGCCCACTGTGTATGAGCGCTTTACTGGCGGGGCGGGGTAACACAGATGTGGCTCTACTCCTGCTGGGGACGGAGATGGAGATGGAGGAGGCCTTTGTAGTGGCAGGGGTGTGCGGTGCCTCACGGTGTTCCTGGCGCTGCTGCAAGTGAGGTGGGGCCGCCGGGGCTCTCCACACAGCTCCGGACTCCAACTCCCTTTTCCATTTTCTCGACATTTGGGGAGCTGGAGCATGGCTTTAGTTTCTCTTTCCGCAGTGCAGGCAGCATCCCGGAAGGGTGCAGGCTGAGCCAGAACGGCAGTGCTGCTTCCAGGCACAGGCTGCTGCTGACACGGCTGGCCGGCCCAGCTCCAGCCAGAATGCTACACGCCTGCTTCTTCCCCTGCTCTTGCCCCTCCCCGCCGCCATCTGCTGGTGGTTTGGGCATCCCTCTGGAGAAGGGGATCACACAGGACCCCAAGCTCTTCTGTCTAACTGTTATAAATCCATATTGTGATATTGGCTTTTCGCAAGTATTAAGATGAACGTTATATGTTATATGCTTTTGCTATGTCTTTTTCTCCTGCTAGCAAGCTTAGGTATAGGTCGAGAAGAATTCTGAATGTTAGAGCGAAGTCCTGACTGTTACAAAACAAGATAACTTCCAGTGGACAAGATGATGGGGTCCAGACTGTTGTCAGCACTGACCGCCTGCAGAGGAAGGAACCCCAGCCCAAATAAAATTATGAAAAGAAGGAATCAAGCTTCTACGATACATGCTCTAAAAAGATGGCTCCAAGGAGTGGCTATGCAAACTAGTTCTTGGAAAAGATGGAATATGCATTAAACTTCTACAGCAAAAAGAGATAAAAGGAACATTCCAAAGACACCAGGTGTGGTCTTGGCAGAGAGACAGGCACCTGACCCTTTTTTACCCTTTGATTTCTTATCATTGTCTCCTAAAGGTCTTTTTGTTTATATTAAACCTTTTATAATTTATAAAGCGAGTGGACCTCATTTTTCACATCCCCCACCTCCCCTGTTCCTCCGGCTGTGAAGACCTTTACCCTGCTGGTCCTGGTGGCTGTGCCTTGCTCATGGCCTGCTCTGCTGGCTCCTGTGGAGACTGGCACAGGAGTCCTCCCTTCCCAACTCTGTAGCATCAAACATCCTGTTGGAGCACCACTTGGATTCACGGGCGTTCCAAAACATATTTGTTTCTTTCCTAAGTTGCCAGTCAAACCTCTTGCTTACCTCATTGATGTCTTACATTCTATGCATGTCTTTTTGTCTAGTTCAATTTCTGAAGAGCAACTTTTAAACTTCTGCATACTGGAGGGAAGTGGAGTCTAACCCCACCAATTTTTTGTTTGTTTCTTTTTTTACTTCCTCTTCTTCGGTTGTGAAAGTACAATGCAGAGTGCTCCCTTTGCATGCTGAAGTGTGGCTACTATTTAAACCTTTATGTATCTGTCCTTTAATTTTCTTGTATCAGGCTACTTCCTATTAGTGTAGCTCTGTATTTTGAATTAAAAACTGTTGGGTGATTGGGCTGATTGCAGGTTTTTGTTTGTAATTTGTTTCTGCAAAAGCATCCACATGTGGTGGGTTTAGTGCTGGCTAAAATCACCAGCGTACCTACTACAAGAATGTACTCATTTCCTGCTGCGAGATACAAATCTCGGAGGAAGGCAAAAGAGGCTCAGAACTTAAAAGGTATGAAGAAAACTATTAACAAAATTAAAGAATAATAAGAATCAAATTAAAACCTTCTCCTTCCCTCCCCACAATCTCCTTGCTTTTCTACAGACAACGTAGAGAAAAAACCAAGGATTTTCAATCAGTTACTACTCTACAATAGTCTTTCATCAGTTCCTATATAGAGGGAAGTTTCTCTTTCTGTGCCATAGAGACTTCTCCACAAGAAAGAGTTATCCTGTGTCTTCAACTTCACAGTTGTAAAAAACAAGGTCCATTCTCCTAACAAATTTTAAAAGGTTTAATATAAACAAAAAGACAACAGGAGACAAAGATAACAAAGCAAAGGGTTAAAATGGCTGGGTGCCATTGGCTCTCTGCCAAGAACACACATGGTGTCTTGGAAACACCCTTTATTTATTGTGCCACGTGGACTTTCATGCATATGTAAATTTTTCCAGGAAATGTTTTGCATAGCCACTCCTTAGATCCGCCTTTTTAGAGGATGCTTATTTCTTAGTTTTGTGGTTATATCTTCTCTCTTATTATCTTTTCATTTGGGCCTAGGCTTCTTCTTTCACAGGCAGTAAACATTGACAGCAGTGTTGAGTAGCCTGGGCCTCATTCTTCTGTTCACTGGAGGTTATCTTTCCTGTTGAAGTAAGACCTAAATCTAACATCCAAAATTCTTCTGACCTATGCCTAAATTCTAGCTAATAGCAGGAGAAAAAGAAAATTACATAGCAAAAGCTATTCTAACATTATACGTATGACATTCATCTTAATACTTGCAAAAAGCCAATAGCACAATATATATTTATTACACAGTCAACCCGTCGCCCAAGGAAAGGAAAGTCTGTTTGCAGTATCAAAGTCCCTCCCATGCCTTGCAGCTTTCCCAAACTGCTTTCATGGGCCATGTCACCTTTTGGGGTACTATTTCAAGGATGAGCTGCTCTATCATAAAAAACCAAAAGTTCTTTTATTTCTGGGAACAGAGGCTTCACTGCTTTTCTCCCTGGGACAATGTTTCTCATCTCTCTCTGTTCAAGATCCTAATTGGGTTGCAGCTTTTCAGCATCCACACACTCCAACACGAGTGCCCTTTTCTCATGGGGTAGAGATGAATTCTGCATCCCCCTATGCACTTCATTAATTAAAAGGAAAAAATAAAATATGATATATCAAAAATATATCTTCACCGTAACCTTACAAAGAGAATTTCAGCCCAAGACCAAGGTACCTCCTCAATCCCATCCTAACTAGAATTTGCCTCCTTCTTTAATGACTTCAGTGTCTGTTGTGGTTTTAAAGCAGCAACTAAAAAATCACTAGAAAACTTACTTATTTCTTGCTATGAGATATAGATAAGAACAAGAGTAAAACAGGCTTAAAACTTAAAAGGAGTAAAGAAAGGTAATTAACAAAACAACAAGAATAAGAAAAACCAAAATAAAACCTCCAGAAAACCCTTTTCTCCCCCACTACATATTTCCCTGTTCACATGACAACATAGAGACAAAAAAAACTTTGCTGTTTAAAACAGTCCCAATTCTTGCTAGAGTTTTTTCATCAGTCTTTGTAGAGAAACAGAAGTCTTCTTCTGCTACCTATGGAGTTTCTCACAAGAAAACTATTTCTTTTATAGCTTTTTATTTCTCTGATGCCAGCTGCCTGGAAATTCTGCCATCGGTTCTCTCCTCTCGTTTCACAACACTCTGAGGTGTGTTATGCGTCAAATGAGTCTAGGGATGTCATTTTTAAGGCTGAGTTATTCAAAGGCAAAAGTTCTCTTCATGTGTCTCTGTGAGCTCCTCTGGAAACAGAAGTGTTCTCTTTGCCTCTTGAAGGCTGTAAATCTTCAACTATTACTTCTCCCCCTCTGTTCCAGCATCTCACAGTACCACAACCACTTCACCATTTTCTCAAAATCCTCACTTTGAAACACTCCATTCCTCCCAACTGCCATGAATTAATGGAGTTTTTTTCAGAACTCTACTGTCCATCTCCATAGCTTTAACAGAAAATATTTCAGCTTCTAAAGCATCTCTTTATTCTCTCTTCCCCATCTAAAACTTAACTCTTTTCTTCACTGTCTTTTATGGATTTATTGTATCTTCTTCATGTTGATTATCCCTCTCTTTCTCTCTCTTCCCCTGTCTCTGGGAAAAAGAAGTAATCTGTAAGTCTCATCATGATAGTAAAAGAGTTAAAGTCTTGCAAAAGCTGCAGATGTTTATGGTGTCATGTTTCAGTTCAGCAGCAGAAACTGCAAACTAAATCTGGCCAGCTGGCTGCGTTTCTCCACCCTCCCTGGTGGCTTTGTTTGGTGTGGGGTGGAGGAGAAGGGAGAGACAGAGCCCTGTTACCTCGTCAGAAGCCGGAAACCAAAGAAAAAAAGGTGGTGTTCACAAGTTGATCTTACTTCTCAATAGTTAAAACCGCCATCAGCTCTCAGAAATGACTAATGACTGGTCAGGAGAAAAAACTCCCATCAGGCTCCAGCAGCTTCTACTTCCTTAGCTCCCAAAGCTATCTTAAAGTCACCCCATGACACATGTCTTTTCATGGACATCTCTCATGACCAGTGCGGTTTATAAGGTGTTAGCCTGACTATCCAATCCCTAGTCGTGGTCAGAAATCTATAAATTCAGAGAGAAGAAATAAAGTTTGCTCTCTTCCTTTCACCACACCAGGAGCTGCATCTGTAGCACTCAATTCGTGTCCAGCA
This sequence comes from Cyanistes caeruleus, assembly GCF_971803275.1. Classification (NCBI taxonomy): domain Eukaryota; kingdom Metazoa; phylum Chordata; class Aves; order Passeriformes; family Paridae; genus Cyanistes; species Cyanistes caeruleus. The sequence goes on from NC_141703.1 coordinate 118,244,575, forward strand.
GCAACAGGGTACAGTCATTATTTGAATATTTTGAACCACATTAATTAGTTAGATAAGGCATGAGAATAAAGGCATGAGGGAAAACTAGGCATGTTATTCTACGTAGCATTAAAAACCTAACTTTTTTCTAATAGGGTACTCTAAAAAATCTTCTAACCATCCTTTATTCATTAGAGATTCTCATTTTTATACTGTTACATTGGCTGTTTTCTAGATGTTTCTGGTTATATCTAAAATTACATCTCTATTATAAGCAATTAGATTTGTAAAATCTGTGCAGACCCCTCCTTCTGTTAATAAAAAGTTTAGTGCTAACTGATATTGATATACTGCAGTTCTGGTTTGGTTTTGCTGCCTATCTATTAATTCTATGGCTCTGGCTGTTTTATTAGTTGTCATTTTTACAACTGCTTAGAGATTTATGATGAAAGTTCACATACAAATTTCGGTCCGATTCTTTCAACTCTCATTTATGTGTTTATGATCTGTTCAGGAGGCCACCCCTCATTATCCGACTTTTGATATCTTCCAATACCTCTGATTGAATTCCTTTGTGTATTTTTAAGATACCGTAGACCAGTATTTCCAAATAATTTCTGTCTTAGTTTAGTGAAAAGAAAGATCCTTGATTGTAACTTCTTTTCCATAGGGAAAGAAGTTTTTGATAAGCTTGTTCATCCCATACAAAGAATATTTGCAGCCCTCTCTTCTACACTTGGTTCCCCAACTTCCTGCGCTCCACAGGGCTTTCCTGTGCATCTCAGAGCCTAAGAGAAAGCTCAAGAGCTCCCGCAGAGAGCCGTAGCAGCAACAGGTAGCAGCACAAGGAAGCCGCGAATGAACTCTTTCCCAAACCACAGCTAACGTCAACTTGACAAGCTGACGAGCAGCAGTTAAGTTGCACTTACAGTCCGTAAGCTTGGCGCACAAGCCGGCTGCTAAGTGCCTTCCTTCTTCACCCTCTCGAGGCGCTGGCTCTTTCCAGCGGCCGGACGCGAACCGACGTTTTCTCGCACACACGGTTTGTTCAGCCGGCTGCCAAGCGCTCCCGAGCGCTGCTTCCACTGAAAGAGGATGACCTCTTGCTGTTACATTCTCAGATCTCCGGAGTGCCGGCTTCTGCTTTTCTTGGTCTTCATGCAAGCGGGAAGCTCTTCCAGGGCTTCTGGCAAAGAGAACGTGCGCCAGGATAAAACATATTGGCCGGAGCTCAGCCCTGCTACTTGCGTGAACACGGATTTGCAGCCCTCTCTTCTACACTTGGTTCAGCAACTTTCTACGCTCCACAGGGCGTTACTGTGCATCTCAGAGCCTAAGAGAAAGCTCAAGAGCTCCCGCAGAGAGCAGTAACAGCAACAGGTAGCAGCACAAGGAAGCCTCTTGCGGTTACCTTCTCCGAGCACCGGAGTCCCCACTTCAGCCTTTCTTGCTCTTAATGCAAGGGGAAAGCTTTTGCACTGCGTCTGGTGAGGAGAACGTGTGACAAGACAACGTATGTTTGTGCAGCTTACCCCTGCCACTGACGCAAGCACGGATTTGCAGCACCCTATGCCACCCATGGTGTGACAGGTTTCTGTGCTGCGCAGGGCATTTCTCTGCATCTGGGAGTAAAAGGGAAAGCGCAATTGTTGTCGCAGAGAGCAGCAACAGCAGTAGGGAGCAACAGAAGGAAGTCGTGGTTGTATGCCACACGACAACTAGCGACTAATCAGCAAGCGTGCGAGTGGCAGCTACGTTCCATTTGCAGTCTGAAAGTTTCGCGCGCCAGATGCCTGTTAAACACCTTCCTTATTCACCTGCCTGCAGCGCTTGCGCTTTCCACCGCCAGCACCCTGACCGGCACTCTCCCTCAGACACACAGGGTATTTTGGCTGGTTGCCAAGATCTCCGGAAAGCAGCTTCTGCCGAAGGATGCTCGCCTCTTGCGGTTACCTTCTCCGAACTGCGGAGTCCCGGCTTCTGCCTTTCTTGCTCTTAATGCAAGCGGAAAGCTTTTGCACTGCGTCTGGCAAGGAGAACGTGTGACAGGACAACGTATGTTTGTGCAGCTTACCCCTGCCACTGACGCAAGCACGGATTTGCAGCACCCTATGCCACCCATGGCGTGACAGCTTTCTGTGCTGCACAGGGCTTTCTCTGCGTCTGGAAGTAAAAGGGAAAGCGCAATTGTTGTCGCAGAGAGCAGCAACAGCAGTAGGGAGCAGCAGAAGGAAGTCGTGGTCGTACTTCTTCCACACGACAACTAGCGACTAATCAGCAAGCGTGCGAGTGGCACCTACGTTCCACTTGCAGTCTGAAAGTTTCGCGCGCCAGATGCCTGTTAAACACCTTCCTTATTCGCCTGCCTGCAGCGCTCGCGCTTTCCTTCGCCCGCACCCTGACCGGCACTCTCCCTCAGACACTCATAGGACGTTGGCTGGTTGCAAGGAACTCCGGAAGCAGCTTCTGCCGAAGGATGCTCGCCTCTTGCTGTTACCTTCTCCGAACTGCGGAGTCGTGGCTTCTACCTTTCTTGCTCTTAATGCAAGGGGAAAGGTTTGCACTGCGTCTGGCGAGGAGAACGTGTGACAGGACAGCACATGTTTGTGCAGCTTACCTCTGCCACTGACGCAAGCACGGATTTGCAGCACCCTATGCCACCCATGGTGTGACAGGTTTCTGTGCTGCGCAGGGCATTTCTCTGCATCTGGAAGTCCAAGGGAAAGCGCAATTGTTGTCGCAGAGAGCAGCAACAGCAGTAGGGAGCAGCAGAAGGAAGTCGTGGTCGTACGTCTTCCACACGACAACTCGCGACTAATCTGCAAGCGTGCGAGTGGCAGCTACGTTACACTTGCAGTCTGAATTGTGCGAGCGCCAGATGCCTGTTAAACACCTTCCTTATATCGCTTGCTAGAGGCGATCCTCCTTCGGCAGAAGCTGCTTTCCGGAGCTCTTTGCAACCGGCCAAAGTACCGTGTGTGTCTGTGGGACAGTGCCGGTCAGGGTGCGGGCGAAGGAAAGCGCGAGCGCTGCAGGCAGGCGAATAAGGAAGGTGTTTAACAGGCATCTGGCGCGCGAAACTTTCAGACTGCAAGTGGAACGTAGGTGCCACTCGCACGCTTGCTGATTAGTCGCTAGTTGTCGTGTGGAAGAAGTACGACCACGACTTCCTTCTGCTGCTCCCTACTGCTGTTGCTGCTCTCTGCGACAACAATTGCGCTTTCCCTTTTACTTCCAGACGCAGAGAAAGCCCTGTGCAGCACAGAAAGCTGTCACGCCATGGGTGGCATAGGGTGCTGCAAATCCGTGCTTGCGTCAGTGGCAGGGGTAAGCTGCACAAACATACGTTGTCCTGTCACACGTTCTCCTTGCCAGACGCAGTGCAAAAGCTTTCCGCTTGCATTAAGAGCAAGAAAGGCAGAAGCCGGGACTCCGCAGTTCGGAGAAGGTAACCGCAAGAGGCGAGCATCCTTCGGCAGAAGCTGCTTTCCGGAGATCTTGGCAACCAGCCAAAATACCCTGTGTGTCTGAGGGAGAGTGCCGGTCAGGGTGCTGGCGGTGGAAAGCGCAAGCGCTGCAGGCAGGTGAATAAGGAAGGTGTTTAACAGGCATCTGGCGCGCGAAACTTTCAGACTGCAAATGGAACGTAGCTGCCACTCGCACGCTTGCTGATTAGTCGCTAGTTGTCGTGTGGCATACAACCACGACTTCCTTCTGTTGCTCCCTACTGCTGTTGCTGCTCTCTGCGACAACAATTGCGCTTTCCCTTTTACTCCCAGATGCAGAGAAATGCCCTGCGCAGCACAGAAACCTGTCACACCATGGGTGGCATAGGGTGCTGCAAATCCGTGCTTGCGTCAGTGGCAGGGGTAAGCTGCACAAACATACGTTGTCTTGTCACACGTTCTCCTCACCAGACGCAGTGCAAAAGCTTTCCCCTTGCATTAAGAGCAAGAAAGGCTGAAGTGGGGACTCCGGTGCTCGGAGAAGGTAACCGCAAGAGGCTTCCTTGTGCTGCTACCTGTTGCTGTTACTGCTCTCTGCGGGAGCTCTTGAGCTTTCTCTTAGGCTCTGAGATGCACAGTAACGCCCTGTGGAGCGTAGAAAGTTGCTGAACCAAGTGTAGAAGAGAGGGCTGCAAATCCGTGTTCACGCAAGTAGCAGGGCTGAGCTCCGGCCAATATGTTTTATCCTGGCGCACGTTCTCTTTGCCAGAAGCCCTGGAAGAGCTTCCCGCTTGCATGAAGACCAAGAAAAGCAGAAGCCGGCACTCCGGAGATCTGAGAATGTAACAGCAAGAGGTCATCCTCTTTCAGTGGAAGCAGCGCTCGGGAGCGCTTGGCAGCCGGCTGAACAAACCGTGTGTGCGAGAAAACGTCGGTTCGCGTCCGGCCGCTGGAAAGAGCCAGCGCCTCGAGAGGGTGAAGAAGGAAGGCACTTAGCAGCCGGCTTGTGCGCCAAGCTTACGGACTGTAAGTGCAACTTAACTGCTGCTCGTCAGCTTGTCAAGTTGACGTTAGCTGTGGTTTGGGAAAGAGTTCATTCGCGGCTTCCTTGTGCTGCTACCTGTTGCTGCTACGGCTCTCTGCGGGAGCTCTTGAGCTTTCTCTTAGGCTCTGAGATGCACAGGAAAGCCCTGTGGAGCGCAGGAAGTTGGGGAACCAAGTGTAGAAGAGAGGGCTGCAAATATTCTTTGTATGGGATGAACAAGCTTATCAAAAACTTCTTTCCCTATGGAAAAGAAGTTACAATCAAGGATCTTTCTTTTCACTAAACTAAGACAGAAATTATTTGGAAATACTGGTCTACGGTATCTTAAAAATACACAAAGGAATTCAATCAGAGGTATTGGAAGATATCAAAAGTCGGATAATGAGGGGTGGCCTCCTGAACAGATCATAAACACATAAATGAGAGTTGAAAGAATCGGACCGAAATTTGTATGTGAACTTTCATCATAAATCTCTAAGCAGTTGTAAAAATGACAACTAATAAAACAGCCAGAGCCATAGAATTAATAGATAGGCAGCAAAACCAAACCAGAACTGCAGTATATCAATATCAGTTAGCACTAAACTTTTTATTAACAGAAGGAGGGGTCTGCACAGATTTTACAAATCTAATTGCTTATAATAGAGATGTAATTTTAGATATAACCAGAAACATCTAGAAAACAGCCAATGTAACAGTATAAAAATGAGAATCTCTAATGAATAAAGGATGGTTAGAAGATTTTTTAGAGTACCCTATTAGAAAAAAGTTAGGTTTTTAATGCTACGTAGAATAACATGCCTAGTTTTCCCTCATGCCTTTATTCTCATGCCTTATCTAACTAATTAATGTGGTTCAAAATATTCAAATAATGACTGTACCCTGTTGCTGCTGGACACGAATTGAGTGCTACAGATGCAGCTCCTGGTGTGGTGAAAGGAAGAGAGCAAACTTTATTTCTTCTCTCTGAATTTATAGATTTCTGACCACGACTAGGGATTGGATAGTCAGGCTAACACCTTATAAACCGCACTGGTCATGAGAGATGTCCATGAAAAGACATGTGTCATGGGGTGACTTTAAGATAGCTTTGGGAGCTAAGGAAGTAGAAGCTGCTGGAGCCTGATGGGAGTTTTTTCTCCTGACCAGTCATTAGTCATTTCTGAGAGCTGATGGCGGTTTTAACTATTGAGAAGTAAGATCAACTTGTGAACACCACCTTTTTTTCTTTGGTTTCCGGCTTCTGACGAGGTAACAGGGCTCTGTCTCTCCCTTCTCCTCCACCCCACACCAAACAAAGCCACCAGGGAGGGTGGAGAAACGCAGCCAGCTGGCCAGATTTAGTTTGCAGTTTCTGCTGCTGAACTGAAACATGACACCATAAACATCTGCAGCTTTTGCAAGACTTTAACTCTTTTACTATCATGATGAGACTTACAGATTACTTCTTTTTCCCAGAGACAGGGGAAGAGAGAGAAAGAGAGGGATAATCAACATGAAGAAGATACAATAAATCCATAAAAGACAGTGAAGAAAAGAGTTAAGTTTTAGATGGGGAAGAGAGAATAAAGAGATGCTTTAGAAGCTGAAATATTTTCTGTTAAAGCTATGGAGATGGACAGTAGAGTTCTGAAAAAAACTCCATTAATTCATGGCAGTTGGGAGGAATGGAGTGTTTCAAAGTGAGGATTTTGAGAAAATGGTGAAGTGGTTGTGGTACTGTGAGATGCTGGAACAGAGGGGGAGAAGTAATAGTTGAAGATTTACAGCCTTCAAGAGGCAAAGAGAACACTTCTGTTTCCAGAGGAGCTCACAGAGACACATGAAGAGAACTTTTGCCTTTGAATAACTCAGCCTTAAAAATGACATCCCTAGACTCATTTGACGCATAACACACCTCAGAGTGTTGTGAAACGAGAGGAGAGAACCGATGGCAGAATTTCCAGGCAGCTGGCATCAGAGAAATAAAAAGCTATAAAAGAAATAGTTTTCTTGTGAGAAACTCCATAGGTAGCAGAAGAAGACTTCTGTTTCTCTACAAAGACTGATGAAAAAACTCTAGCAAGAATTGGGACTGTTTTAAACAGCAAAGTTTTTTTGTCTCTATGTTGTCATGTGAACAGGGAAATATGTAGTGGGGGAGAAAAGGGTTTTCTGGAGGTTTTATTTTGGTTTTTCTTATTCTTGTTGTTTTGTTAATTACCTTTCTTTACTCCTTTTAAGTTTTAAGCCTGTTTTACTCTTGTTCTTATCTATATCTCATAGCAAGAAATAAGTAAGTTTTCTAGTGATTTTTTAGTTGCTGCTTTAAAACCACAACAGACACTGAAGTCATTAAAGAAGGAGGCAAATTCTAGTTAGGATGGGATTGAGGAGGTACCTTGGTCTTGGGCTGAAATTCTCTTTGTAAGGTTACGGTGAAGATATATTTTTGATATATCATATTTTATTTTTTCCTTTTAATTAATGAAGTGCATAGGGGGATGCAGAATTCATCTCTACCCCATGAGAAAAGGGCACTCGTGTTGGAGTGTGTGGATGCTGAAAAGCTGCAACCCAATTAGGATCTTGAACAGAGAGAGATGAGAAACATTGTCCCAGGGAGAAAAGCAGTGAAGCCTCTGTTCCCAGAAATAAAAGAACTTTTGGTTTTTTATGATAGAGCAGCTCATCCTTGAAATAGTACCCCAAAAGGTGACATGGCCCATGAAAGCAGTTTGGGAAAGCTGCAAGGCATGGGAGGGACTTTGATACTGCAAACAGACTTTCCTTTCCTTGGGCGACGGGTTGACTGTGTAATAAATATATATTGTGCTATTGGCTTTTTGCAAGTATTAAGATGAATGTCATACGTATAATGTTAGAATAGCTTTTGCTATGTAATTTTCTTTTTCTCCTGCTATTAGCTAGAATTTAGGCATAGGTCAGAAGAATTTTGGATGTTAGATTTAGGTCTTACTTCAACAGGAAAGATAACCTCCAGTGAACAGAAGAATGAGGCCCAGGCTACTCAACACTGCTGTCAATGTTTACTGCCTGTGAAAGAAGAAGCCTAGGCCCAAATGAAAAGATAATAAGAGAGAAGATATAACCACAAAACTAAGAAATAAGCATCCTCTAAAAAGGCGGATCTAAGGAGTGGCTATGCAAAACATTTCCTGGAAAAATTTACATATGCATGAAAGTCCACGTGGCACAATAAATAAAGGGTGTTTCCAAGACACCATGTGTGTTCTTGGCAGAGAGCCAATGGCACCCAGCCATTTTAACCCTTTGCTTTGTTATCTTTGTCTCCTGTTGTCTTTTTGTTTATATTAAACCTTTTAAAATTTGTTAGGAGAATGGACCTTGTTTTTTACAACTGTGAAGTTGAAGACACAGGATAACTCTTTCTTGTGGAGAAGTCTCTATGGCACAGAAAGAGAAACTTCCCTCTATATAGGAACTGATGAAAGACTATTGTAGAGTAGTAACTGATTGAAAATCCTTGGTTTTTTCTCTACGTTGTCTGTAGAAAAGCAAGGAGATTGTGGGGAGGGAAGGAGAAGGTTTTAATTTGATTCTTATTATTCTTTAATTTTGTTAATAGTTTTCTTCATACCTTTTAAGTTCTGAGCCTCTTTTGCCTTCCTCCGAGATTTGTATCTCGCAGCAGGAAATGAGTACATTCTTGTAGTAGGTACGCTGGTGATTTTAGCCAGCACTAAACCCACCACATGTGGATGCTTTTGCAGAAACAAATTACAAACAAAAACCTGCAATCAGCCCAATCACCCAACAGTTTTTAATTCAAAATACAGAGCTACACTAATAGGAAGTAGCCTGATACAAGAAAATTAAAGGACAGATACATAAAGGTTTAAATAGTAGCCACACTTCAGCATGCAAAGGGAGCACTCTGCATTGTACTTTCACAACCGAAGAAGAGGAAGTAAAAAAAGAAACAAACAAAAAATTGGTGGGGTTAGACTCCACTTCCCTCCAGTATGCAGAAGTTTAAAAGTTGCTCTTCAGAAATTGAACTAGACAAAAAGACATGCATAGAATGTAAGACATCAATGAGGTAAGCAAGAGGTTTGACTGGCAACTTAGGAAAGAAACAAATATGTTTTGGAACGCCCGTGAATCCAAGTGGTGCTCCAACAGGATGTTTGATGCTACAGAGTTGGGAAGGGAGGACTCCTGTGCCAGTCTCCACAGGAGCCAGCAGAGCAGGCCATGAGCAAGGCACAGCCACCAGGACCAGCAGGGTAAAGGTCTTCACAGCCGGAGGAACAGGGGAGGTGGGGGATGTGAAAAATGAGGTCCACTCGCTTTATAAATTATAAAAGGTTTAATATAAACAAAAAGACCTTTAGGAGACAATGATAAGAAATCAAAGGGTAAAAAAGGGTCAGGTGCCTGTCTCTCTGCCAAGACCACACCTGGTGTCTTTGGAATGTTCCTTTTATCTCTTTTTGCTGTAGAAGTTTAATGCATATTCCATCTTTTCCAAGAACTAGTTTGCATAGCCACTCCTTGGAGCCATCTTTTTAGAGCATGTATCGTAGAAGCTTGATTCCTTCTTTTCATAATTTTATTTGGGCTGGGGTTCCTTCCTCTGCAGGCGGTCAGTGCTGACAACAGTCTGGACCCCATCATCTTGTCCACTGGAAGTTATCTTGTTTTGTAACAGTCAGGACTTCGCTCTAACATTCAGAATTCTTCTCGACCTATACCTAAGCTTGCTAGCAGGAGAAAAAGACATAGCAAAAGCATATAACATATAACGTTCATCTTAATACTTGCGAAAAGCCAATATCACAATATGGATTTATAACAGTTAGACAGAAGAGCTTGGGGTCCTGTGTGATCCCCTTCTCCAGAGGGATGCCCAAACCACCAGCAGATGGCGGCGGGGAGGGGCAAGAGCAGGGGAAGAAGCAGGCGTGTAGCATTCTGGCTGGAGCTGGGCCGGCCAGCCGTGTCAGCAGCAGCCTGTGCCTGGAAGCAGCACTGCCGTTCTGGCTCAGCCTGCACCCTTCCGGGATGCTGCCTGCACTGCGGAAAGAGAAACTAAAGCCATGCTCCAGCTCCCCAAATGTCGAGAAAATGGAAAAGGGAGTTGGAGTCCGGAGCTGTGTGGAGAGCCCCGGCGGCCCCACCTCACTTGCAGCAGCGCCAGGAACACCGTGAGGCACCGCACACCCCTGCCACTACAAAGGCCTCCTCCATCTCCATCTCCGTCCCCAGCAGGAGTAGAGCCACATCTGTGTTACCCCGCCCCGCCAGTAAAGCGCTCATACACAGTGGGCAGAACCAGCCTCTGCACAGCCTGAAGCACCCATTTCTTTACTGTAAAACAGGTGAGCCCAAACAGCTAGGGAGTGAGGTGAGCAGAGTGAGAAGCAGCAGCATCAGGCAGTGGGGAAAGCCTTTGGCCCTGGTCCAGGGACAAAGGGCTGCCAAGAGAGGAAGTTGGTCCAGGCAGGATGCACGGGTATATGGCCACATCTCTCCATCAAACACGTTCCAAAGGGGAGCTGTGAGAGACACCCCTGAGAAGAGCAGAACAGCTTGGTAACTGATCCATCATTGTTTCAACAAGGGAGAAGTTTTCCTTCTTTCTCATGACCTCGATTTTAAGAGAAGCATTGCTTTTCATCAAGATTTAATTTAGACTAGATAATTGCAGGCCTCTGCCAAAGGTTTGTTTTGCTCAATAGCCTTCTCCAAAGGCTAGGAGATTATCCTGTCAATTCAATGATCACTTTGAACTACTGCTAGTGTGGGGGGCAAGGAACTGGCAAACAGATGAGTGCTGGCACTCCCCTGGAAAGCTTCATACTAGGCCAGGCACTTCCCTTCATAGCGAGAGAAATGTATCTCCCAGACACCCTTTCCTGTTTTCTGTTAAACTGTTGCACCCCATTGGTGCATTGTCATTCCACCCTGCTATTTGTATCCAAGTTTCCCCCGCCCCTCTCCTTCCCTATATATACTGTGGTATTTCCCCAGTTGAAGAGAGTTGTTGTCACTGGCTCCCTTCACTGAGGACTGTGTTATAATAAAGGCTATTTCTCAGTGGAATGCCATACAGAGCTCTAATCTCTCTCTCTGTGTCGCCTGCAAGCTGCCGCTGAGCTGAGATCACTCGCCGGGCAAGGGACGTGCCCGTGCCCTTGGGCTGTCCTTTTCAGGACAGCTTCTACAGGGTAGTCGTGACACCCATGCCATCGACCCCACCATGGCAGCTACCATTCAGGAGCACATAATCACGGAATGATTATATGAAGGTTCTTTATTAAAGAGCTCTGGGTATCAGGGTTACACATACCCAAATCTGACCGGACTTGGTTTCGAGCTGAAGCTATTCTATACTCTATCGCTATATAACTTACATTTTCATTATTATTAAACTTGCAATGTTATATTTTATACATTGATTCCATCCAAGCATGGATTTCTCATGATTCCCCTCAAACCCTTAACATAGTTTCTCATGATTCTTTAAGCAACAGTTATATTATTTATCATATCTTGACTACACAGGTGCAGTTTCACATGATCTTAGCAAGCATGAGGCCTAACATTTCCCAGGGCCTTCTTTTCCCAGGGCTTGCCAAGCCTAACTTTCTTTCTAACTCCCCAAATTTTCTGTGGAAATCTTTTACTGTCACTACTATAAGTGCTCTCTCCACCCAGGGGCTTGCAAAGCAACACCTAGAATGCTCCACATCCTATGCACAGCACAAGAAACTCGCTGCCAACAAGTTAGCAAGCATAAAGACATCAACTCTCAATTAAACATGGCAGAAAGAGGTTTGACAAAAGCACAGAGAGTGGCTGTTGTTAGAATTCCTTCAAGACTAACACACGTGGTCATGGCTGCATTTTCCCTAGCATTACATTTGTTTACAATCACATTAACTTTATAAAGAGTTTTAGGTTTCCACTGGGACTTTTTTAAAAAGTCTTTCTCTTCAGCCATATGAAGAAATGCTATTGTTTAAGGCAGTAAGGTGTAGACACAATATTTTATTCAAAACCTGTTTGCACAACGCAGATTACACTGACCTTGAAGTCACTGTGAAGAATGAAAACAAAGAAGGAGAATATCGCATTGGGCTGGAGCTTATCTGGCTCTATCACTTTGGCCTGCAACAGGAGTGGGTCACACCCCAGGAGCAGGATGGCCCGAGGTGCGACTAGAGCACTTGCTCAATGGCTTTTTGGCTGTCAGTCTGCGCTCTGAGGAGACAAGGACAAGAGGGAGGTCTTTTGCATGGGATGATAAAGCATTTATTGCTCTGGGGAATCTTGGGGACAAAAGACAGAAATTGCGAGCATGCAGCAGCTGAAATAGGGAGGCAGTTCAAAGGGAGGGTACAAAGCATCAGCTGATCAGAGATATCCTTGAAGAGGGTAAAAGGCAGGGTTCACAAAATCACAAAATCAAGCTGGGGAAAGTTGGGTCACATGGACTAATCAAGCACTGAAGTTCAGGGGGTTTCCGAAGTGGAATTCCAAGCATGCGGTGGGGCTTAAGACAGATGGACAGGAGACTCAGGGTAGATTGACAACATGGGGTGGGAGGGTCTCATTTGGACCAAACTATCAACTTGGGT